>NC_135500.1:121023186-121323936 GCF_052857255.1 Amblyomma americanum
GGAGGCTCCCAAATAATTTTGACCTCCTTTACCCCTTCATTTACGGCGTGGTTCGGGCGTCCACCGAGATATGTGAGACGGTTACTGTGCCATTTCCTTTCCTCAAAAACCAAACAAAACAAGTGAGCCGACGGCGTTCATAGAGTTCATTGGCGTTGACAACTTTGCAAAGACTGTTCATTTTCACGAAAGGAAAGGCGCACAACCGGCTCCGTGGGTGAGTGGAGATCTCAATCTCGCTTTCCTCTTGTATATCCTGGATTAGCTGGGCTAATCCACATTAATTTTTTAAGCACTGACATCGGAAAGCACTAGGGCGCCTTTGGGTTTGGCTCCATCGAAGTATACACCCGCCGCGTTCGGGCTCGAACCAGGGTACTCTGGATCAGTAGCCGAGCACAATAACCACTGCGCCACCGCGGCGGGCCCACACCATTTGAGACATGAAAATTGGTGTTTGGGAAGGACATCTCATATCTCTTCTGTAACTCCCGCGTTTCTCCATTTCCTTGCGGCGCTGTTGAGGTGTTCACCGAGTGGTGGTAGTGGTAGTGGTTTTATTAAAAATAATAGTAAAAAGGAAGGAAAAGATTTTTGCTAGCCCCGGCATCTGCCATCGATACTGAAGCACCTGAGCTGGGGCAGCGGAAATAAAGGACAGCAGGCAGAATGGAGAAATGAAATGAAAGAGGTGAGGGGACAGGAATAGAGGACAGGGGGAGAAGTAATATGTACAAACTATTTACACAATAAGTAATGAGTCCAGGTTGTGCGCGTGATTAGTTCATTTTAGAGGAATATCCTGGATTAGCTGGGCTAATCCACATTAATTTTTTAAGCACTGACATCGGAAAGCACTAGGGTGCCTTTGGGTTTGGCTCCATCGAAGTATACACCCGCCGCGTTCGGGCTCGAACCAGGGTATTCTGGATCAGTAGCCGAGCACCTTAACCACTGCGCCACCGCGGCGGGTCAACACCATTTCAGACATGAAAATTGGTTTTTGGGGCGGCGGCTGCGTATTATGGAGGGAAAACGCTAAGGCGCCCGTGTGCTGTGCGATGTCAGTGCACGTTAAAGATCCCCAGGTGGTCGAAATTATTCCGGAGCCCTCCACTACGGCACCTCTTCTTCCTTCCTTCTTTCATTACCTCCTTTACCCCTTCCCTTACGGCGCGGTTCAGGTGTCCAACGATATATGAGACAGATACTGCGCCATTTCCTTTCCCCCAAAAAACCAACCAACCAACCAATTAAAGGACATCTCATATCTCTTCTGGAACTCCCGCGTTTCTCCATTCCCTTGCGTCGCTGTTGAGGTGTTCACCGAGTAGGGAGATAGCTACTGTGCGATTTCCTTTCCTCAAAAAACAACACTGAAGACATATTATACACCTTAACTGTGTACACCAGCCTCAGTAAGTTCCTTAATAGCAGTAAGAAATCTTTACACGCTTCTAAAGAAATCAATTTGGAAACAAAATTTTAAACTCCTGAGCGATCTGGAACGTAATATATTAAGCACTTAACAATGCCGATATTTAAAAAAATTAATGTCATATTAAGAGAAGAATTTTGCTTTCAACGAGACCACCTTTGCGACCTCTAAGTAAAGTCGTGAGGAGAGGAATATGAATGCAGCGGTTCTTTAGCGTTACACCCACGTGACGGTGGCACTTTTATTTAAATTTAACGAAATGCAACGGATGAACGAGGCTGCGGTAAAATATGTATAGGTCATACTGTATGGCTCCTGCATGGAGATTGATCACTCTGTAAAGCAAGCTTCGACATGATATACCTCGAATGACCAGACACGCCGAATAGATCCTATCCTGGTCCTGAAAATTTTGATGTCTTTTGATGTCCGCGAAGTGCGCTGAAGAGCAGAAGAAAAGGTTTGCGCACATGTAAATAGCGTCGAGCACCGGAACTACGTGGCAGCATGGCACGCCCGCTCTAACTCGAGCAGCGCAATTGACAGGGAGCTGGTTAAGCATTTTGTCACTGAGACCGCTTACTGGAGAGAGGTGTTGAAGCGCGTGGTCGTTGTAGTTAAGCTTCTAGCAGACCGCAACCTAGCGTTTTGGGGCAGTGAGGAGATTATTTTTTCACCAAGAAATGGTAATTATATGGGAGTGCTTGAGGCCATTGCAAAGTTTGATCCCTTTCTAGAGGAGCACATCAAACGCTACTGGAACAAAGGAAAAGGTCACCCATCGTATCTGTCAAAAACCATTTGTGATGAATTTATTGAGAATATGGAAAAGGCTGTCAAGGAACGTCTCGTTGACGAAGTTAAACGCGCAAAATACTTCGCTTTAATTGTTGATTCCACTGCAGACCTTACTCACGTTGATCAGCTGTCAGTTGTTTTAGGATACTAATTAAATGGAAAAGTGTACGAACGCTTTCTTCGATTTGTTCCAATCGAATCGCATACCGGCTTGTATCTTCGACACCGTGATGTCCCTCTTGACGACCAATGGCATCTCAGTTGATGATTGTAGGGGCCAAGCTTATGATAATACGAGCAATATGTCAGGAAAATACAAAGGACTGCAAGCTCAAATCTAAGCCCTGAACGAATTGGCAGTCTACGTTCCGTGTGCTGGTCATTCACTGAACTCAGTTGGCGCGTGTAGCGTTGACAGTTGCCTTTAGGCAGTCAAATTTCTCACAGTACTTCAGAGACTGTATGTGTTATTTGCTGCCTCACCTAAGCGATGGAGGTATCTTTTGGACAGCATGGGCGGAACTGGCCAGCAGCTTGTTTTGAAAAGTCTCTCTGAGACCAGGTGGTCAAGACACGCTGAATCATGTAAGGCCATTCTGAAAAATTTCAATGCAGTCTTGTGTTGCCTTGAAGCTATATCAAAGAACGCGGAAGAAAACGGTGACACTAGGAACGAAGCGCACTCTCTCTTCAAGAAAATGACAAAACTAGAGATTGCATTCATGGCGATTGTCTGGAGTGAAATCTTGGAGCGCTTTGACAAAACGAGCGTAGCACTTCAGAAACCAGGCCTAGACATTTCAACTGCTGTAGACCTTCTGAGCTCTCTAGAAGGCTTTGTTAATTCCTTGCGACCTCTCTTTGATACCCTCGAGGAGAGAGCACGCACGCTAAGTACCAATCAATGTTATCAATCAATCAAGGGCAAACGGATCGTTTTGAGTAAGCACCCGGACGAAAAAAATGATAGTGCACTACAAGGTAGAAAAAAGTTTATCGTAGAGACCTACAATGTTTTACTTGACAGTCTAGACCCTGCTTTGCGAGTGCGAAATGCTTCCTACACTGAACTCTGCGAAAGGTTCGGATTCTTAAAATTGCTGACAGAAAAGTTGGGAGCGAGGCCTCTCTGGCACAGCAGGCTGAGAAGTTGGTGAAAACCTACAAAAATTATTTGGAGCCAGCATTTTCCGCTGAAATCGTTCAGTTCGCAAACTTTCTGAACAACTCTGTGTGCAAGGACACGAGTCCTCTGGGAACAATGAAGTTGCTGCACGAAAAAAAGCTTATTGATGTGTTTCCGAACCTTTCTATTGCTTTACGAATGTACCTAAGCATACCCGTGGCAAACTGTGAGACCGAACGATCGTTTTGCAAGTTGTCGCTGATAAAAAATCGCCTTCGTTCGAGCCACCTTGAGGACAAGGTGAACTCGCTTGCTATCATGTCCATTTAAAGTGGCCTCCTCCGCGATCTATCCTTCGAACAGACTATATCTGATTTCGCCAAAGCGAAAGCGCGAAAGATGCCATTTTAAAAGAGAAGAGGACTGTTTGCGCTATACATTAATAAGTAAGTTAATTAATTAATAAGTTCGTTGTGTCGCCTACAACCACCACGTTGCCAATGAAACGCTGAGCAGTGTAGTTGTTGTTGTTGTTGTTGTTGTTGACCTCACACAAATCAAGATATGCAAATCTTCGTTGTTCGTCTCTTGTTTTTTCTTCTTGTGATATTAAGCTGCTTATAATAACTGTATTTTTATTGTTTTTCATAGTGCCACGTTTATTTAGTGTCGTCTTTGCTTGTCTTACCTTTAAAGAAAATATTTTCAAATAATGTTTTGTAATTACAGTTGGTAATTTGGAAATGTATTCTAGTGCATTTTTATGGTGTTTGTATTGCCTTAAGTATAGTATATATCTGTTGCATATTTATAGAGTAACGAGTAACGATTACTGCAGTTTTATGTTTGAATTTTAATAAAGAATGTCTTGGATACAACCATGCGTCTCCTCACGGGATTAAACTTAGTGATGCAAACGAAGCCTAGCTTAAGAAAGACCGACATCTGAGCTGTGTTGTCTTTTCTACGTTCTTGTTCGTCTTGAGTGCACTAAACGTTTCCTGAAAGCCTAGCTTTTGCTGAAAACAGAATGCAGATTAATCACAAAGTGAACATATGTGTTGGTGTTGACAACAGCACGCGTTTCAAGCAAGTTTTGTTGTTTTACATGTAATAATAACAATAATAATAATCCCATTGACCGCACTTCGTTCTTTTTAATTTGGTGGCCCAAATTATCCGAAGCCCACCACAACGGCTTCCCTCAGATCCTGAGTTGCTTTGAGACGTTAAACGCCATATGAACCAGACCAATCCAAACCACTTGTATTGCATTGTTCGAATGTAACTTCTGCGAATGAGAGTGCTCAGTGTTAGCTGGCAACGAACGTGTTATTGCATTGATATCTTGTTCCGGTTTGTTCGCGTCTATACACGCCGAATAATTCGGGTGTTAGCTTAAATCGTCTTTCATCTGACATATTTAGATGTATGTGAGACCTGGAAGAACGTAGGTGACCAATCAGCGTTTGTCTATACCTCACATCGAAGCAAAAGCTGCACACTTTCTTTCAACAGTGAAAACTTTTGGGCTATTTGGTTAACCATGTTTAGATCGTGAAAGTGCTCAAAAAGGCAGTTGTTAAGAACACAGAAGGGACGGACAGAAACAATTTTTTTAATGTACAATGATTCACTTATTCTTTTAATCACGAATAGAAACCAAACAATACGGACGAGAGCGCAGTATTATTCTAGTTTTCAGTGTTCATAGGAAAAATCTTTTTTTAATCCTTTTATGATTCCATATGTTTAATAGAGGTAAACTATAAAACACCCACCAATGGGACCCATGCTCATTTTCAAAATTGTGATCGGCTCATTTGCAGATTAGTTCAGGTTAGTTTGGGCTGCCATGTGGAACTAGTAATTAATAAGCAGTATCCATAATTCTGCTGGGTGATCCATTCCACACTATATTTCTATACATATCCGCGTTCATATTTCAAGGCTGTTCCTCAAGCTACTGGTAAATTGACTATATGATGATCACCAGAGAGACAAAGTGGAAGAGGGGACTCAGAGAAAGAGGCATCGTCTGCCTGCCTCTTCAGAGCTCTAATAGTCAGCAAGGTCACATATAGCCCGCCCTATAACTGCCTCACCCGGAGATACATCGAACAAACGGATGCCCTATTACGTAAAGCCTATAAGACGGCCCTCGGTCTACCGAGAGGCATCTCCACTCATAAGTTACTCGAATTAGGCATCCATGATACCTTTGTCGAACACCAGGAAGCACTCCTTGTAGCACACAAGAAATGCCTACTCTCTCCCCAACGATCTGGGCAGGCTGGGCTATGCGGAAAGTATTCGAAAAATTTTAAAAAATGGGCATGATTCCAGATGAACTGCGTAGGACGTTATCGGTCCAGCAGGTTTCCCGAAATATGCACCTCGAACTATACACAGTGGGCGCAGGGAGGCAAGAGCCAGGACGCCGGAGAATCTCCTAGCCAGAAGAGCACGCACGTCTACGTAGTCGCCTCCTGCTACCCAGGAATAGGAGCAGCAGTAGCCCCGGTGACCGACCACACTCACCGGGAGACCACCAGTCGGGAGATCATCAGCGTCACCCTCAACTACGACAGCTAAACGGAAACGAAGGAAGTCGCCATTGCCCTCGCGATGGTCGAAGGCCCCAGGAGAACCACCCCCAGCACAAAAGTCACGGAATCCCAGGCAGTTAGCCGGAATTATTGTAAGGGTAGGATCAGCAAGACAGCCCTCCAAATCCTACGGAAAGGCCCCGCGGCCGACATCGGCAAGCAACAAATTTCATGGACACCAGGGTAACTCGGCCTGGCTGGGAACTGCGCGGGGGATACCGTATAGCTCGAGGATACACTAGCACAGCAACGGAGGGCCTGCTAGCTAGAACCCAGACCAGTTTTTCCAACCTATAGTGCTATCTTCGAACACCATCAAGGGCAGTGAATGCCCCCCCCCCCCCCCGCGTTCCTCCCTCTCTCACAGCCAGCTCACAAAAGAACAGGCAACCACTTGGAGGTGGCTATAGACAAACATCTACCTTAACTTGCGTATGCTCGTCATTCACATATTACATTCCATGGGGCTGCCAACGCAACTCAGCAGTCATTATACAAAACCCATCACAGGAACAGTGGGAGAAGGCTTTGTCCACCTGAAACCTGGAAGCCCTGGGACACCTGGTGGACCGGGCGAGAGCTGCTGTAGTCTCCGTAGGGGGCCTGGACAAGGGGCTCCAGCCAAACGCCAAAGAAGGCTTCTCAGTTAATGTTTTTCATTCATTTATTCATTCATTCATTTATTCATTCATTCATTCCCCAAACTCCATTGCACTATCCATATTCAAAAGTCGCAATCCTGATCCAGCTTTCACTTCGTTAACTTCTCGAACATATAATCATTTTAAAGTTATCTAACAAAATGGTGAAATTGTTACCAATTACTATTGAAAACGGTGTGGTTGTACATAAATTACAGATTGTGTTCCAAGTAGACATGAGCCATGAGCTGAAGGAAAAATATGGCAGATTTCTCTAGAACCGAATGAAGGCTCTGATACGAGCAGTACCGTTTGCATCCAATCGCAAAGACACCAGTAAAGTTGATCACGCGGCAACAGCTTGAAACACTGGAACAGTTCCTGGAAAATAACTTCCCAGATAGCGCCAAAAGAAAAACCAAATTATGCACTTTTGAAAATTAACTTCCACATAAATATTTTCCCCATGCACTTTTGATGCTTTTGAGTGCTGGTAGCGATGCCACGTTGTCTCTTCATGAAGGAGTGAAAAACAGTGACAGTCTCCGCTGTGCGCGCAGCCGCTGCTTTGTAGCATGAAAATTCGCATAAAAAAATTTGAACATTTTGAGAGCACTTTAACATTTGGATCAGTAAATATTAAAAAAAACACATTTCCTGTCGCAAAGAACAACCGTAAAAAGCGGTCACTTACCAGCAAAGTTTATAGGTGTTTATCAATTGACTTAATGTAGTCAGCAGTGCGTTTGAGTGGGACCAAACTTGCTCCTCAGCGAAGTGCTTTCTCGACACCACATGGCCAGCACGTTAATTGCTGGCGAGAGTTTGTGCATCATATCGGTACTTTTGCGTATCGGCTAAATATATTATGGCGCATGCGCCTTATGAACAAGCGGACATTCGCTCGATCCAGTTTCGCACGTAGTTCACTGCGACCGTATCGTGTCGCGAGAGCTTAGTACGGTTGCGCTTATAGCGCTCTCTAATTGTCGTCGTTCAATGTGTCCCTGTAATTTTAAGCGGCGCAGCTGTTGTAAACATGAGGTTCCAACTACCCCCATTCCCAAGCTTTTCTTAGCAGCGGCTTCAGTCTGCTCACACAGAGGACAGCAAAAAAATTTAAAAAAGAACAGGACTATGCACCACATGGTGAAAACATGTTACACTGAATGCATGACCGCAACCTTTGAGTCACACTTCCATTGGTTGCACACAAAGTGCGTCTTTGACTTCAGGGATCGAAGCCGGAAACAGGATCCGAGGTAAGGAGGCAGGGGATGTCTCGGGGCCTTAACCATCGGATGAGGTGAGTGTTTTATTGCTATATTCATGGAAAGCGAAATAGACTGTTTACAAACATGGCGAGAAAATGGTAGGGTAGAGGCGACTTCCAATCGCAGTCCACTGGCTCCTGCGCCAGTCGCTGGCCTTTAAAATGGCGGCGTTTCCTATAAGTCCTCAGAAATCCCTGGCGGAGGCTGGTTTGGCCGATGGAGGAATGTAAAGATCACACCAGCGCACGATAACACCCACGCCGCCACCGCTGTCCGCGTCCTATAGAGAAGAGGCAACTCTCCAACGAAAAGGGCATTGTTGCTATACCTTGGTGCGCAGTCGGCGCCATGAAGACAGCCTATGGCCAAACCACGTCAACACGCGGCCACCTCACACTAACAGCAAGTGGACACCGCGTGTGGCCAACCCGTACTCAACACGGGGTCAGTGGACAACACTTGGCCGGCACGTGGCCTCCTCATGTCCCGGACACGGTCAATATTCAACCGCCACGTGGTGGTGGTAGTGGTTTTATTAAAAATAATAGTAAAAAGGAAGGAAAAGATTTTTGCTAGCCCCGGCATCTGCCGTCGATACTGAAGCACCTGAGCTGGGGCAGCGGAAATAAAGGACAGCAGGCAGAATGGAGAACTGAAATGAAAGAGGTGAGGGGACAGGAATAGAGGACAGGGGGAGAAGTAGTATGTACAGACTATTTACACAATAAGAAATGTGTCCAGGTTGTGCGCGTGATTAGTTCATTTTAGAGGAATTAAATCACACACGCGCACAGCACTGTGTAGGTTACAACTGGAGTGGGGCGTCCAGTTATTAATCGTTCAAGGTAGAACTCGCGGAGCGTTCGGTCACTGCGTGTAACTACCTGACGGAGAACAGACGGGACGTCAAGCCCGTGTGTTCGAGGAATGCACAGAGGCTCACCAAAGTTCGCTCACGAGTGCGCGCACTGCCCTGCGGCCACAATAGCGTCTTGATGGAGTCTGGTAGTATGCCCTGCGCCCTATAGGCCGCGAGCATATCGCGACGAGCATCGGCGAACGCGGAGCAGCGAAGGAGCAGATGTTCTAGTGTTTCCACTGCACCGCATCCGTCACACACATCACTCGTCGCGATTCCGTGACGCTCCCATCGTTCCCCGGGCCACACGCAGCCAATGCGCGCGCGGAGGATCATTGCACGTTGTGACCGTGTAAGTGCGCGACAGCCGGTGACACTGTCGATGCGCTCACCTCCCGCGATGCGTGGGTCGGGGTGCTGCTTTCGGAGATGGTCGTGAATGGCCGCACGCACGTCCTCCAGCGCAAGGGGCAGATCGCTGGCAGGTAGTTGGTGTGCAGCGGTCGCGAGGTCGTCAGCTTCTTCGTTGCCGTTGATGCCGCAGTGACCGGGCACCCACTGTGCACGCACGGCACAACCTCTCTGCGCGAGGCGCTCGATGCGCGAGCGAATTTCCCGCACTAGTGGGGTACCGCGGCCATTAGATTGCAGGCGGCTGAGGGCGGCACGGGAGTCGCACAGCAGAGCACTCCTGGGCGGCGGAGGGCCGAGGGTGAGCAGCAGGTCCAGCCCGAGCCGGATCCCCATCAACTCCGCCGTGGTGGAGGAGCCCAGTAAGGCTGCGTGTTGCTGGCTGTGCAGTCGCAGGGCGGGGATGGTGGCCGCCGCAGCAAGGGAGCAGCTGTCGCGGGCCACTGAGCCGTCGGTGTACACGAGGAGATGGTCCTGGAGCTCCTCGTGTATGACGGCTCTGGCCAGCTGCTGCACAGCGCAGAGGGGTGTGCTCCGCTTTCCCGCGATGCCGACGATCTCTCGCTGTACCTCCGAGGCAGCAGGCCAGGGCGCGCAGGAGCCATAGGGGGGTGGGCCTTGGGTCAATTGCTCATACTCAAGCAGCGCCGCGCCCATTCGTGAGCGCGGGTGCGAGCGCATACGCTGCAGAAGCGAGCCGCCGTCCGGTGCTCGGTGAAGCCGGTCGATGTGATTCAGTGCCCTGCGCGCTGCTTGGAGCTCAAGGGGCCACGCTCCTGCCTCGGCCAGCGTTGCGGCGCACTGCGAGTTTTTGGGCAGGCCTAGGCACACGCGCAGAACCGCCACGTCGCCCGCGCATTGTCTACACGTGACGCCACGTGTCCACCACATGGCCGACACGTGGCCGCCACGTGGTCAACATGGGGCCAGCCCCCCTCCTGCTGGTCCTAATGACCATAAGCATCTCGCAGTACTTGCTTGCAGGCTTGGCCAGAGAAGTGTGCAGTGGCAAAACAACTATAACGGCATCATTTCTCTTAATCAAGGTGCCGTTCTTATGAAAAAAGAAAACAGTAATTAATTTATCTCTCATCATGCTGTCTCTCTTCAAGCGCAAACAGTCCTTTACCTCGCGTACTGAATTTCCTGACGCCGCATACGTGTCCAGAGTTCGTTTTGTAAAGGCCAGCATGGCAGCAGCGTGCACCGAAAATTAATTACCGCGTGGGACACCCTGCAAACAATAAAAAAGCGCAGTAAATCGTCATATATTGATTGTGTCTCAGTGTGTTAATCGCACGTGACAATCAGCAAGCGCGCCATCTGCCCTCGTGTAACAGCAAAGAGATTCGGTTTAGACCACGATGTTCAGCATTTATTTATTTATTATAGGGCATAATGCAGCCAAAGCTTTATTATCACTGGCAGTCACTTACACGTACGTAGCCAGCCCCTAAATCTCACTAGAGAGTGTAAAGTAGCCAGGGCTGATCGATCAGCCCTTGCTGATCGGATCCGATCAAAAATCTGATAGAAAAAAATACAAAAACAGGGTTGAATTGCACTTTTTTTCAAAGCGAGCTTGGTCTTAGATTAGGAACACCGTGAAGAATAAATTAACGTCTGAGAAAAAGTCGGAGTTTACCGCACTGACTTGTTAACCACGGTGAGGTTCCCAGTGCGCTCTCACAGGACGTGGGAACGCTCACTGGCCGGTTCGGGGTGGGATCTGGAGCTTGTTACTCAGTCATTAGATGCATCTCCACGACCTCGGTTTTATGGGGTTTCTGCGAATTTTCCTCTCCACCTTATCTCTCCGTGCGTTGCCGAATATCAGCCATTAGCCTGACGCGTCTTCGGTGGAGTTCGCATCGATCGTTATCAGCCCTTCATTCCGTCAGCTCCCGCGCCTCAGCCCTCTTCGCTAGAACACGTGCAATCATATCCTTTTCCTCGCATGCCGGCCATTGTCTGCGCAAAACTGTAGCAGCACGCATCTGTATCCATTATTTACTCGCGGCAGTATACAGGGTGAAAAATCGCTGCAGCGCCATTACAGAACCTGATCGTATAAACCGAATAAGGAGTAGCAGCGCAACGGCGTAGCTGCGTAATGAATTATTCCGCCTCTACAAATTCGTGTCCGAGAGGCTCCTCATTTCTACCTATACGTCGATCACGACTCCGTACACCTCTGTCAATTATGCGGCGGCCGCAATTACATCGCCTTTCTCACTCCCCGCACGGTTGCCAAGGAAAGAATACGGACAGCCGAGTGGTATAAATCTCGCTCTTTTCGATCACGCGTTTAGCGGCCCGAAATTTCGAGAGTTTCGACGCTCGAAATCGCCCCTGCAGCCGAGGCGCGCGTCTGCTGCACACCGCGAGAAAGACTCGCGTCAGGAATCGGCCATGCGAAAAGGAATTCTCCAACCGAGCGTGTCCGGCGCATGCAGGGAGGGGGGAACGCCCAACTTTTGAAGGAGCAGACGGCACTGAAGCTGGTTTGAAGGAAATCAAGAAAATACAAAAGAAAAAGAAGAGAAATAAGGGTAAAGACGCGGCTTCGAGCGGCGTCCCTCGGAGAAAACGTAGAATTCGTTTTTGTTTCTTATTTTTTCTCCAATTTTCCAATGAGATTCGGGGCGTTCGCGCGTGCCTTTCTTCGGCTCCATCCATCCAAGTGGATGAAGCGGCCGCGTCGTGCATCCGCGGTGGCCGTAGTACGTGCGGGCGTTTTAGGCCGACCCAAACTCTTGCCACGCGTGGCCAGGTTTTTGCTGCTCATCTCGGTTCAGCGCCCCCGTTAAGTCTCTGACAGCCGCGACCCGATGAATTGAGTCGGTGCGGCTGGTCTAAAAGTGAATACGGCCGCTGCCTTGCGCGCGCCTCTTATACACAGGTCTGCCGAAGATAGCGGCAAGGCCGTTATCGTAAAGAAAAAAAAAATGTTAACCGCGAACAGCAATTCTTGCATGACTGGCCCTTATATACCTGGTGCAGTGAGTGCTTTAGCGATTGAGTTTTTTTTCTTCTTTTTTCTTGTGCGCTTCATTTAGTCTGCTATGCTCAAAAGTGGATTTATAAGCCTTTCGGTCCAAGACCACCGTACTCTCTATTACGCGCACGGTACTGGTGCGGCGAGTGACGTATGTTTTGCTGCATTCGGCAGAGTCGTTCTTGTGGAGTATTCTTCGCTTGTTTTGTGCAACTGGCATGGACTTTTGTAGCGATAGCTACATTACGGTAGCGTTTCGAGCCGTCAGCGTGGCGGCGCCGCCCCGGTGTCACGTGGTTGGTCACGTGGTGCGGACCAGCTGCAGGCAGCGCGGCGCTGGCTCACTGTAGCGGCGCCGTGGCTGATCACGTGGTTCATCACGTGACCAGCCACGTGGTGCGGAGCAGCTGCGTCTGCCGGCGAAACCGAGCTACCACAGCTATGCGCATGCGCCGTGTCAAGTGGGACCAAGATGAAGAAGGAGCGCCCAGCAAAACGGAGCGGCGAAAGACTGACTTTGCAATTCAGCTGAGCGAGTTCCACTCGACCTGCTGTAGCTATCGCGTCACACCAGGTTTAACCAGAGCTAAACCACCGCCAATTTTTTCTTTTCATGTGGGCTCTGCGTCTCTCTGCCACCTGCAAACAAGGTGCAGGCCTTTGTTAAGCCTTTTTTAGGCTTTTTGCTTGCCCCGCCCTAATCACACCTGTCAGTGGACGTTGATGCTGAAAATAAATTTACTTTGACTTTGACTTTGGCTTTCATTATGTAAAAGCCAATATCGGCCGCCTGCGACGAATAGACAAGCAGTGTCGCCTCGATGCGTCCTTAAAGGTGCACTAAAGAGGATTCTGAACTCGCCTCAGAACCATAGGTAGGCGAACTCATTCATGAGTGGACTCACCCGGCCTCACTCACGCTCATTTCGGATCATGATCTAAGTCGTGAGTGAGTCTGAACTCACGTTCAGGTCATGATCTGAGTCATTGTGAGTCCGGACTCACATTCAGATCGTGATCTGAGTCGTGAGTCCGTACTATTCATGTTCAGATCGCGATCTGAGTCCTGAGTCCAGGCTTGCATTAAGGTCATGATCTGAGTCCTGGTCAGTCCGGGGTCACATTCAGATCATAATCAGTCGTGATCAGTCCTGTCGAGTTTCCTGTGCACTCGTAATACCTATCAAGCGTCTAATCCAGATGATGCTGCAAAGCAATTTCATTGTTTCCTGATATGTAATTTCTGTGGCTCTTGCACTCTAAATTATTTACACACGGGAAATGTTTATTGGCCACCGCGCTTGGTCTCGGTGCACATTACCTGTGTCTGGCTGTAACGCGCTTGCTGTAGTTCTTCTCTTGCAGTTTCTTAATTAGTTGCAAAACGCATGCAGTGGCCTCAGATCTTTGCTTTCCCTGAGGGGCAGCTACAGGCCTCTAGGCCTCTCAGGCAGGCCTCTCTACAGGCTAGCTGCAGTTAAGAGCTCATCGCATCACAGCGTTAGCATTTTTTTGCATTTTAACTTTAAGTATAAGTCATTAGGTCTGAACTTTTTTGTTACCCAAAGCACCATATTTTTGACCTTTAATTCTTCTTTTTTATATATACAATGTCCCAAAACATACTTCGTCTAGACGCACGGTCAGAAGGCTAGATTTTATCTGGAAGAAAGGAATTCATACATGCGAATGTCGAAATCAACTGCGGATTTCTTTTTTGTTTAATTATTCCACGCTAACCGCAGTAATGGAAAACACGAAAATTAGCCTTACATTTACAGCGCGGCACGAAATCGACCAAACGTTGAACCAAGCGAAGAAAGACGACATGAAGACAAGCACGGCCAAATATTTCTTGCGACCCATTTGTTCGCTCACTTCTCCTGCTCCTCAGTGACTGGCGTATCTTTAAATTTCCATGGTAGGGCGCAAAGTGCGAAAGCGATAATGTGAAAGTTGCGGGACGGTCGATGGCAGGTTTTTTTTTCTTCTGGTTAGGGATCGTTTGAATGTGCCAAGATTCGAGTAAGAGCCTTTTTTGATAATTTGCTGCGGTCCCGAGGATGATACTTTCGTCAATTCGATTCTATGGTCTGAGTCCTCGGAATGTTCTGCTATTCGACTGCGTTCACTTGTGTAGTCGCGAGCGTCGTTTTTGTGTCGCCGCAAGAACAAGTTGCAGAACATTGAGCGAGCTCCAAATGAAAACCCTCGTTCGCAGACGAAATGTTCACGGTCTTCTTCGAAAAGAAGGTGGGGAGGTGCCTCTTTAGCTGTATTAAAGGGAAGTTGTTGCAAGTACACAGGAGAGAAGCCCAGAAAGCTTTCCAGTGAATATAACTTTACTGGGTCCAGTGATATTCAACACACGTACCGCGCCTTGCGAGACAGGCCACAGCATTGTCGCGTGGAGCGCTCCTATATATACCGCAGAAGCGTGCTGGCGGCGTCGCTGTCCGTGTCACCCTGAGCGCGCCGTGGCGCAAGCTTGCTTGCTACGCGTCCCCGGAACAGGGTGATTGACTGTTTCGCTAGAGGAAGACTGCAATAAACGTGTGTTTTGAAGCTAGAACATTACTTGGCTTGTGCGAAAACCGGACTGTAGCCAGAAAGCAGTGGCAGGCACGCCTGGCAGAAATTCGTGGCAGAGACGCCGCACGCGAGTGACGTCATCACCACTATTGCGGCTTTCTGCTTTCGAAAAGGGCGAGACGACTTCCACGACGGATGGAAACAGGTCTGAAGGCACCCTTCCTCCTACCTGGGGTATACAATGCCTCCTCACTCGAATAACAAAGCAGGCCTCTTTGGTTACAGGCGCGAAAACAGACACCACACAAGGTAGAAAGACGGGACGGAGCGGAGCGCCTTGTGTTGTGTCTGTTTTCGCGCCTGTAACCAAGATGTACAGTTACCAACTTGCCCAGCAAGACGTTCTTTTACACAAAGCAGACCGAGCTCAAGCAAAGTTCCCCAGAGGTTGTTGGCTCAAGATGGGAGCGGCTGACCTCCTCCGTCCCATGGGCAAGATACTGTCCCGCATGCATGGCTTGATGCACATGTAAACAATGGCGTGTTGCCTCCGCAAGATACACTAGGAAATATGAATCGCTCCTCTTGTATTCATGTAAACATGGCTAGAGATTACACGAAAGGGAAAGTACTCGCCGCCGCGTTGATTTGGCCTTCAGTTGAATCGCTCACGTCTACACCATCAGGCGGGACATCAAAGCGTGGCCGGGGGCCCCGGAGGCAGCAGTTCACTGCCGATTAAGAACGCGACCAACGCAGCGAAACTTGCGGAGTGAGCTGCTGCAGCGAAACAACGTTCACCTCCCAAGTCCCGACAAAAACTCAGAGACAAGTAGAGTGCCCTTGCATTTACGCATCATAAGAAGTACTCAGGTGTCCGCATAATTTTTGGGAACTAGGGGGCCTGTTTTCTGAGGCGAGCCTCGCCTCTCTCCTGTATACCTGTAGATGTGTACGAGCCACACCGCTGCACAAGCGTTTGTGTGTACGTGGTGAATCGGTGAAGCTTGGACCAAAGGTGTTTGGTGGGCTGATCACACCCTAGAAAGCACAATTTTTGCTCACCTCCATGAAGTGCGCATAAGAAAGAAAACGGCAGAGGACGCAACCCTGACAATGAGGCTAAACAGTATACTCCAGATGGTATCCGTTAAGGGATAGTAAGGGAGAAGGGTCGCAGAGGAGAAAAGCCTTATAGTAGGAAAATTAGTTTGTAACTACTGTATATAGCAGTAACGTAACAGTTCTAAAGTCCTTACGGGAGGCTCTCTCTGCTCTTGAGAGGGGCGTAAGATATGGTTCGAACACAGAAACAGCCCGATTTAAATGCTTGATAATAGGATTAATTCTGGAGAAAGGGTAGCACAGCACAGAAACAAAAAGACAATACAGACAAAAATATTGAAACACCAAAAGCAGTGTTTATCTATGTTCTAAAGGTTGCCCAAAATCGTCAGTGAATTCTAGAGCCCAAAACCATAAAAAAGTACGAGTACAGAGGCCATAGTTGCGACATGTAAATGTTCTTTCACGTGCGTAACATGGGCTGTTGGGCGTAAAGCAGATTTATTTGTCCGAAGAGGGAACTTATAGGAGTCGTAAGTCAAGAAAATACTGGCAGAGTCATGAGTTCAAATGGGCGAGTGAGCGCGATGAGTCGTGAATCAAGATCAGTTGTGAGACGAAATGAATAAGCCCAGATGAGTCGTAAGTCAAAATGAGTGAGTCCACATGAGTCGTGAGCCCAAATGAGTCGTGAGTTGAAATGAGTGAGTGAGCCTAGATGAGTCGTGAGTCTGAGTGAGACGTGAGTCGCTATGAGAGGTTGACCCCGGGTGAGTGGTGAGTTTGAGTGAGCCCAAGTGAGTTTTGATCATAAATGAGTTTGAGCTCACGAGTTCGAGTGAGCCCAGGCCTCTGTGAGTATGAGTTTGAGTGAGCGCGTAGGTTGACCAAACTTTTTTGAGTGAGCCTGAGTAAGCCCTCGTGATTTTGCCGAGGTATGCTCAGAACTCGATCTACACGCTCCAAGCATTCTCAGAAACTTCGAATTATTGCCCTAGCTGTGCTGCCGATTTCCCTATTAAATCGAATTAAACATCCCAGCTCGCGGGTTTTTTTTTTTTTTTGAACTCACTTCCGAAAGTAGGAGGCGTCAACCAACGCCTTTCAGCCAGTCGCGTGGCTTCTTCGCTTTCGCTTTTATTTAGTTTTTTTTTTTTGGTTCCCGTGAATGAATAGTTTCAGTCGCAGACAACGCAACCGCAAGTTAGGCCCACAAAAATAATAATACGTGTGGACTCTTTGCTTTAAGTATCACTCCGCCGATGGCAGAACGGCAAGCCACCACGCGAATGGCTTAAAGGCACAACACGCGTTGGTTGACTCCTCCTAACTTAGGAGGTCAGTTAAAAAAAGAAAAGGCGGGAGCCGGAACGTTTAATTCGATTTGATAAAGA
The DNA here is from genome assembly GCF_052857255.1 of Amblyomma americanum. NCBI lineage: Eukaryota > Metazoa > Arthropoda > Arachnida > Ixodida > Ixodidae > Amblyomma > Amblyomma americanum. The sequence goes on from NC_135500.1 coordinate 121,040,332, forward strand.
AATCGGCCGCACAGGACAATAATTCGACGATTCTAAGAATTCTTGGAGCGTGTAGATCGAGTTCCCGTGATAGAAAGACAAGCTCAGAATCCTCTCTAGTGCGCAGATGCCGGGGCTAGCAAAAATCTTTTCCTTCCTTTTTACTATTATTTTTAATAAAACCACTACCACCACCACCGCCTTTAAATGAACTTCTCGGTTATTTTTGTCAACCCGAATGTTACATCTTGACTCTGGTGGCCTCCGCTTATTACCTGTTACTTCTGGTGGCTGCACAGCATCAATCGAAAATCAGCCGCCGCGGTGGCTGAGTGGTGAGAGCGTTCGGCTACTGATCCAGAGTACCCGGGTTCGAAGATGCCAGTGCACACTGAAGATCCCTGAGTGGTCTAAATTATTCCGGAGCCCTCCACTACGGCGCACCTCTTTCACTCCCTCCTTTATCCCTTCCCTTACGGTGCGGTTCAGGTGTCAGCCGATATGTGAGACATATGCTGCGCATTTTCCTTTCCCCCAAAATCAATTTTCATTTTCTTTTCGTGCCGGCTGACGAGAGCGCATAATTATTTTTTTTTTCGGCTAGGGCACTCGCTCCGAAAATTGGAGGTGAAAGACATAGGGAGAAAGCAGGCAACCTGCCACGGTGGCTCAGTGTAACGTTAGGGCGCTCGGCTACTGATCCGCAGTTCCGGGGTTCGAACCCGACCGCGGCGGCTGCGTTTCGATGGAGGCGAAACGCAAAGCCGCCCGTGTGCTGTGCGATGTCAGTGCACGTTAATGATCCCCACGTGGTCGAAATTATTCCGGAGACCTACACTACGACATCTCTTTCTTTCTTTCTTCTTTCACTCCCTCCTTTATCCCATCCCTTGCGGCGCGGTTCAGGTGTCCGCCGAGATGAGACATATACTGCGCAATTTCCTTCTCCCCCCCCCCCCGAAAAAAAAAAATTTTCAAGCAGGCAACTGCGACGGCTGCGTTTTTATGGGGGAAAAACGCTAAGGCGCCCGTGTGCTGTGCGATGTCAGTGCACGTTAAAGATCCCCAGGTGGTCGAAATTATTCCGGAGCCCTCCACTACGGCACCTCTCTCTTCCTTTCTTCTTTCACTCCCTCATTTATCCCTTCCCTTACGGCGCGGTTCAGGTGTCCAACGATATATGGGACAGATACTGCGCCATTTCCTTTCCCCCAAAACCAATTATCATTATTATTATTATTATTATTATTATTATTATTATTATTATTATTATTATTATTAAATTTCATCTATTTGTTCTGTCTTCTTGCAAATATAAACTGCGGTAGAGCACTTTATCCGAATATTGGTCCAATGTTTAGGAGCATTCCCCAAGGTGGAGTTATATCACTGTGCTGATCGAGTACATAATCATTGCGTTCACACCCTCGGATGGCAAAGCCCTACTCCAAGTATTGCTAACTTTCAATTTCAGGCAAAAAGCTATTTATCTTCAGAGAACTGCTCCGTTCCGCTCCGCAAAGAGACCCTACTGTAACGCGAGCTGGTCAACTAATCCAGAATTTCGGCCCACCCATTACGCCGCCTGAGGTCCCACTGTTCGTAACAAGCGCGAGATCGCCAGAGTACGCAGGAAATACGCGGGGAGCGGTGTGGGTACCGGCAATCGGAGACCTTCTTTACTACTTTCTTTCTTCTCAATTTTGATTTCTAATTTTTGCGATAATCGCCCCCTTTCCTTGTATCTAGCCCCACCCGAAAAAAATTTCTGGCTACACCATTGATCTACCCCTTTTACCTCGATATGGGAAGTGGGTGCGCCTAGCAAAGCGAAATATTCCGGAGCGAACAGTGTAGCCCGCATAACGGAGAGAATTTGGCGAGAACTGAGATATGCGCCAGCTGATAGCACATAATGGGGCGAAAAAAAAAGAAAAAATCTCATACGCCTCTCGACGGTTGACTCTACTGCAGAATGTTTTCAGGTAAGGCGCGCGACAATCACAAGTAGTTTATTCATAGAACAAAAGTAAAAAATAATAATAATAATACATTGAAGCACTATGATAATGCGGGTCGACCCTAGAAAGATGAGGCGAACTACAGAAGCCGGTGGCTCGTATGCATGGAGGCTTAGAACACGTAATGAAAAAAATCAATAATGAAATACAAAAGAAAAATAAATAAATAATAAAAACAAAAGAACATAGGTTCGGAATAGTCGAGGAATCAGTTATCTGGGCTTAGTATTGGGCTTTGTTGAGCAAGGTCACCGTAATCTGCATACACAGAGAGAGGACGTAGCATTCGGACAAACGCATATAATTAAGTGCAAATTCGCGACACTTTCTTCCGAGGAAGTTTTTTTTTTCTGCATACTTAGAAATAGAGTCCTTGTGCACAAAATGCCACGTTACCAGTTACGCCTTCCCGCGCACCGGCCTTTTCATCTCAGTGCACGCAAGGAATTTAGGGCTGTAATCACGGTGGATAGTGGCTGTAATTGTAGAGCTCATTGTCCTACCATTTACTTGTTTATCTGTGTATAGACTAACAAGCATACAAGTACAGTCATCTAGGCACCGTACTACAAGTATACAGGCTTAAGCATACAGACGTGCATGCTTAAGCAGACAGGTATAGACTTTGATGTGCTCTTCGGTGTACATTTACTACCATATTGAACAGACAACCGCAAAAGCAGCGCAGCTGCTTGTTTCGGTTTCACTTTTACATTGTTGCTTGACTTGAGAAATTACAGGAATGTTCCTGGCGTTAGACGGCGCTGCTGTAAAAAGCTCCATGGCAAAAGTTTCAAAATGGCTGACATCGCGGCTGGCAGGGAGTGCCGAAAGTTATTGAAACAACAGTAAAAGACTGAAGTTTACCCCGCTGAGGTGTGTAACTGTTTCTGAGCCATACCAAGAAAGCCATAGCTTTACATGAGTATCTTGTTTCCGGTGAGCTTTTACCCAAAAGCTTTTTTCTTTAGTTGGAGATGACATCACAGCCGCAACAAATCCCCGGATAACACATGCAACTGTATTTCCTTCGATGTGTTTTGATTTTAAAGTGGTGCACCTACAAATGCAAAGATAAGCGAAGTGTTCCTCTGTCTAAAAAAAAAATCCACAATTGCAGTCATCATTAAAGAAAAAGCGCAATAGCAAGTTTCGCGTCATGCCAATGCTTAGCGGGTCGGGCCGCCTCTCCGCGAGCGTAGCTACCCAACAAGTGCCCATCACTACGTGACTAATGCATCTTATGACAACTTCCGGTACGTCGGGAAGATGCGTACGTCAAAATGATAACACCAGCCCCACCCTTCTTGATCTCGTTAACGGCAGTATGTACTGTGAGTGGTGTTGATGTGAGCGGTGTGTGCGTTGGTGCGCTCATGTGTGGTGACAGCTCGGAATGTTTTGGAAATTTAGGAGTGTGCGATGATTGCTAACTGTTAGCTTGCGCACTAAAACCATGTCGCAGGACGCGGAGCAAACAGAAGTCGGCTGCGGCGAAGAGCCGGCCGACCGCAACACCAACGTCGTCGCGGCTCCAAAGGACGAAATCATGGCAGCGGAGGTGACGCTTGCGGACGCTCTGTCCAACGTGGATGTGTTGGACGAGCTGCCACTGCCGGATCAGCAGCCCTGCATCGAAGCCCTGCCCTGTAGTATAGTGTATCACGCCAACTTCGACACGAACTTCGAGGACCGCAATGCTTTCGTTACGGGGGTCGCCAAGTACATTGAAGAAGCCACCGTCCATGCTGAGCTTGTAAGCTTCTTCGTTTTGTTTTCATACTCCCTTGCTCCGTGAGTCAGTCTTGGAGCACAGACTCGTTAGCTAGCTTGTCGAATAATAGGCTTCTGATCGCGTGCATTGTGTAGTAACATGATTGTTTGATGCTTGCGTTGATGAAGGATGGTGCAGTGCCAAAACATCGTGCATCATGCCCCAAACGATGCTGAAACGTTGTGAATGCAGCTGAACAATGTAGAGAAATTTTTTGCATTGCATTTACAAAGTGTGACATTTAGGACGTGTAGTGGGGCACAACTTTTTGCGCTGTGCATTAGGCTGTTCTCTTAAATGTGTGCTGCTATGAGCGTTGAATTGCATTGAGCATTTTTACACTGTAATCTCCTGCTTGCAGATACTTGTAAAGCACATGGCGTTCTTACTCTAACTTTTTGCAGAATGAAATGCTTGAGCAAGGACAGGAGCATGCAGTCATGCTTTATACGTGGAGGTGTTGCTCACGTGCCATTCCTCAGGTACTTCCTTTTCATTTATCGTTTTATTTTTATTTCAGCATGTGAAAGTTTACTTTACGTTTTCTTTGGGGGGGGCCTTTCTCACTTGCAGCCCAAATCAAATGAGCAACCAAACCGTGTAGAGATTTACGAAAAGACAGTGGAAGTACTCGCACCTGAGGTCAACAAGCTGCTCAACTTTATGTACTTTCAGGTGAGAGGCTTCACGTTTTTTTGTTTTTTTTTTTACATATGACTGTCTGCTTGTGCATAGAAGAGAAAAAGAAACTAAAAAATTAGCTTGACAGTTGGTCAAAAAGTGCGTATTACCGAAGCACTGCTGAAATTGAGGGCCACACACAATTCTTTTTTGTCTTTTTGGGAGTCAGTTTTGATCGCCTTTCCGTGAAGCTTTCATGTGCTCCAAAACTGCCTTTGACTTTGCTGTCTTTCTTCCTGAAGTCTTAACTTAGCCATTGCTTGCTGTGGGAAGTGAATGCTTACATACTTTTATGCGAAGCTCTGACTAAAAACCTAGCATCAAGGAGTTCTTTCTGCTAAGCACTTTTGCTTATTGGTCATATTCGTATAAAGGCATATATTATTATCATTATTTTTTACGGATTATAAGTTGAACGCTAAACTTTATTTCACCAACTTCAGGCAACTTGTCCATGTTGAATGCTACAAAAAGAGTAACTAGTGTTCTCACTGCTTTTCCAGAGGAGGGCCATTGACCGATTCACAGCTGAGGTTAGGAGGTTGTGCCATGCTGAGAAACGGAAAGACTTCGTATCAGAAGCCTACCTCTTAACCCTTGGCAAGTTCATCAACATGTTCGCTGTCCTGGACGAACTGAAGAACATGAAGTCCAGTGTGAAAAATGATTACGCTACTTACCGGAGGTACGCATGTTATTTGGGGGTGTGCAGATGTTCAAGCCCTGCAGATACCTAATTAAGACTGCTCTCTTTTGTTCGTGTTTTGAACTGGGTATTGGTTTTTTAAGGAATGGAAATGGCACAGTATCTGTCTCACATCTCCGTGAACACCTGAACCACACCGTGAGGGAAGGGATGGAGGAGGGAGTGAAAGAAGAAAGGAAGGTAGAGGCTCCGTGATAGGGCTCCGGAATAATTTCGACCACCTAGGGATTTTTAATGTGCACTGACATCAGACAGCACACCAGCGCCTTTCGTGTTTCGCTGTCATTGAAACGCGGCTGCCACGGTCGGGTTCGAACCCGGGTACTCCGAATCAGAAGACGAGAGCCTTAACCACTGAGCCACTGCAGCGGGTGAGCCAGGTACACCTGTTTGGCAAATGAATACATATACAAGGTCCCTTGAAGTTTGGGAAAGCTTGAGAGAACACCTCCATTCATTAGAGATTGATTAAAAAGCCCAAGCTCAGTTGGTATTATGTATGTATAAAATTGCGATTTATCCTTGATAGTATACTTATTGGCTTATTTTTTGAGTGCAGCTCAGTAGCATTGTTTGCCTTTCTTGGCTGTCGGCGTATTAAGAAGTAAACGGTAATGGTGTTATAGTATCATGGAATCGCAGCGCTGGCAGACAAGGACACAGAGAGAACACACACATACAATTGCGCTGAACTGTCAATTTTATTTTGAACATGTCAGAACATGTCTTTCCTCACCCATCTCAGCTCTCATCATCTCTTTTTTTGGCCTGTTAATTGTTGCCTCACTTACGTCATTTTTTTACCTGCTTTTAGCACCTCATTGAATTTCTTGGCTGTTATCATTGCCTCATTCAAGCCTTTCTTTACCTGTTTTTTTAGCCTCATTTAATTTTTTGCTGTGTTCATTTTTTGGCCTGCATTCTTTTTATACGTTTTTACCTTTTCATGAATTTTTGCCGTGTTAATTGTTGCCCCATCTATGCCATTTTTTCACTTGTTTTTATACCAATTTTTTTGCTTGTTTTTATGCCTCGTTTTGTTCTCACTTATGTGTATGCCTCCCTTCTTGTTACCGTGTTTGCTGCGTTGCCGTTTGGCATTTCTTGACCCAGCCTTGAGCAATTTGCAATTTTCGTTCATGTTTTTATTCTTGTCAGGATCGAGCACTTCATAAATGCATTATCAAAAATGTGCCTGCTAGAGATTGCCCTCTTCATATCTGTATAGTAGATGTGCTTGCATGTTAATGCCCTTCTGTTAAATATAAGGCACGGATCAGACATGTTCAAAATAAAAAAAATAAAGTTGACAGTTCAGCGCAATTGTATGTGTGTGTTCTCGCTGTGACCTTGTCTGCCAGCACTGCGATTCCATGATGTTCAACAACTAGCCCAGCAGTATACCCTGCATGTGTTATAGTAGCGGTTGCTTTAGCAGCTTTCAACAAAAAGCACAATGCTGTGCATGCCTTATCATGAGTGCTCAGTATTGTGGCCAACCAGAGCGGGGATGAATATATGCATTCATATACCATATAATCTCCTGTAAGGGCCACACCCATGTATAGGCCGTGCCCCACCTGTTTTAGTCTAGATAATTGAGAAAAAAAAATATGGTCACTTTTTCTTTAGTTCCTGTACGGGCTGCACCTTCAAAGTTCACATCTGAATTCAAAAAAAAAAAAAAATGTGTGGCTCTTACATGAGTTTATACTGTATTCAGTTCAAACATGCATGCTAATTTGCACATTTCTGGAAGAAAGTCTTTAGTCGAGCTTGTTAGTGTAACTTATTGAATTCCTGTTTGCAGAATTCTCTGTCTCGTGTTTTTGATCATAAAATGCAGCCTTGCTAGACATCTGTAGAAAATGATTGCTCTCTTTTGGTGGTCACCTGAGGGTCAATAACCGCTATTTACTCACTTGTTATTTGTTGCGTTGATAAAGCCTGCTAGAGGCCTGTTAACATCATTTATCTGCTTCCTTATCAGCATGCCTGTGCATGCTGTTAATGATTGTGGGGGATAACTCTTATCCTGTAATGGCATTTTGTTCTGCATGCCTCATTGTGATTTTATGTGCAAAGGTGTCACTAAATACGTTTTTGGTTTCTGTTGTATTTGTTATTTTACCACTTTTGCATATGATTATATCTACAAATTATGTTGTCTTTTAAGATACTTGTTTTGTAATTAACAAGTAATTTTGTTTAATTGCCTTGATTTGCCCATAAGCTACATTCTCGGAGCTTAAGTGATTCGGATTATGGTGGAGTTCGGTATAATGATGCGGATTAAAATATTTGTAGTGATTAATATTATTACTGTTATTCTCTGTCTTTTCATATGCCGATGAATGATGTATGGCATGCAGGGCGGCCCAGTTTCTGAAAGTGATGGCAGACTCCCAAGCATTGCAGGAGTCGCAGAACCTGTCCATGTTCTTGGCGACTCAGAACAAGATACGGGACACGCTCAAGGAGACACTGGAGAAGATTGCTGGCTACGATGACCTCTTGGCGGACATTGTCAACATATGTGTCCAGATGTACGAGACGAAGATGTACATGCTACCTGCCGAAAAGCACATGCTGGTTAAGGTGAGCTCATTACAGTTGCTGGTGCTCTTCTCCAGAGCAGAGGGTATGAGGCGGCTGGCTTCAAAGGCTTCAGATTAGAAGGGCTGAACAAGGGGCTGTTGTAGGCTTTTAGTGCATGCAAGCATGATTAGCATTGCAATGTAAGGGATTAACTTCTAACCACGAAAGACCTGCACACTCCATCACTTCTGTGTACAAAATATCTGTGTATGCATTGTACAGGTTACTGATATTGTGCGTGTATCATTTTTGTGCTTTTCTGTCTTCTTTTCCAACTCTTGTTGACTTAACCTTTGCAGACAGTACCAACATGCATATGTACTCATGTAAGGGCCGCTCTCGTGTAAGGGCAGCACCCCCAACTTGGCAACCGGTAATTCGGGAAAAAAAAAGTCGGCCAGAAGAACTTCTTCGCATATGCATAATTTTGCCCACATGGTACGTTACGCTGGGAGCTAATAGATGATAACTGCCTACGACAGTGTACAACCACGCACAAGTCGTCCCGTGCACCTGTCTCTGCCTGAACTGCGAACATGTGGTGCTGTAGTGTTGCTGACACGTCTTGTGCACTCGGCATTCACACCAGAAAGGAAAAAACATCATGCTATGCAAAAAACAAGTACCCACGCTAGTAGCGCATTTCTTTGCGGCGACGCGGTACCCGCCAGGCTTGAAAGCTGTACTCACTGTTGCGTAAATCAAAGAAAATCGAAAAAAAATTCTCTCAATTTAATTGCACATTTGTTTGGGCTCAGATTTCGCACAGAGGTTGCATTTGGCGGTAACTTTTGTTTTATACTACATTTAGGTGGGGTACATGCCCGATTCGGTCAGAATTAATTGAAACTCATCGTCTGCGGTGACGGCGGACCGAAACGGCAAGCTTTCGCAGCAGTCGTACCAGTTGCGCCATCTGTGCACGCTGAAACGAGTACTCTACCATTGATGCTATGGCAAAATGCAAGGGGGAGAAAGCAGCTGTGCGGTTGGTTTCAAAGTGCTTTCTCGGCTATTTTAACAAAATTGTGCACAGAAAACGCTGTTGCACGCAACTTCCCCTCTCCCTGCACCTTGCATATCTCCCATGAGCTTCTCCGCAGCCTCCCTGCACGGTAGAATTCTTCTGGGGGGCTCATGATGGCGCTACCAGCATCATTACTTAGCTCGCAGTTTTGTGCACTGTCGTCATTGACAAGATTTCCAATTAATTTTGACCGAATCAGGCAAGTACTCCACCCAAACGTAACATAAAACAAAACTGACCACCATATGCCACCATTGTGTGAATTTGGAGCGTTAGCGAGCGGGTGGTAAGGTTGAGGAGATTTTTTTTCTATTTTCTCTGATTTATGCAACATTCAATAGTTGCGAGCCGTTTCGCCCAGTGTAGCTAGGCCTAGCATGCTTCACATTGAAGCCACTGTGAAAGTGCTTTGAATCTAGTATCGGTTTTCTATAAGAGGCCTAATCTTGTTACCTGTTTACTATCACACAGTAATCTCGCATTAAAATGAACGTATAACTGATTTCCGCAACGCCTTCGACTATTAGGCGCACGGAAAAGCAGGTCAGGTGAACGCCATCTCACACTGATGGCCATGCGTGGCACATGTGGTGCACCACTCCAAACCATCGGTCATTGAAGTGCCGGATCTTTGGAGAACCTTGATCATAACTTATAATCGCGTGACATTTGTCAGTAAACTGATCTAGCAACCTGATTTACTTGTGGTTAATTCGGGCTGGTCCTCAGGGCTCGTCCTATCGCCCATACTTTCAATGCATCACGTATTTGAAGGATTCATCGGGACTGTGTTAATTCGTCATAAAAATGCATGCTACGGCATAAAAAAAGGGACGCGTAATCGGGGCTCCGCTGTAGTCAGAAAAATTTCATGGAAAAATTGCGGTCCCGTGTGAGGGCCGCACCCCATCAAAACCTTGGAAAAAAGTGCGACCCTTGCACGAGTATATACGGTATTCAGTAGCAGTGGTGACTTCTTCCACGCACTTTCTAGTACATTTGTGCCTTTGCACATGCTTTATCTTCTACTTTGTGCTCTGAGCTAACTTTTTTCGTCAATGTGCCAGTTAGGTAAACTTGGAAACGAGCAAGTTGTCCGGAAGCCTGAAATGACATTCCAAACCGCAGCTTGCTAATGTCACCTGCACATTGAATCAGGTGCTAGACTGTGTCGCTTTTCATCATTGCTCTATCCACCATGGAACCGTGTAAAGAAAAAAAGAAATGGATGCATCATTTATGGCTTCATTTCTGTGAACACTGAACAGGCTGAAGTCCCTTTCAAGCCACAGCTCATGCCAGTTGGGGATGCTTCCAGATATTGGAGCTGAAAAGAGAGGTTGACATCTTTTGGAAGAAATAGTTATGTTCAGTAATCATGAATAGGTCTATTTCTTGCAACATCCTATTAGAGGTTGAAAAGCATGAGCACACTGGCTGGGGAGTTAGCAATCCATCCGAACCATTAGCGCTAATTATTGTTAATTATTATGCTCCTGCCTTTGACCTTGCAGTGGTGTCTTTTCTTTGGTTTGGCCCTTTCCAAGGCAGTTGCAGTTCTCTGGGAAGTTCTTTCCCATTGCAAAAAATTATGCTGCTGCATTTTTGTGAGAATTTTATCACAGAATGAGACGTGTTTTTTCAGTGTAGTGTTGAGAACTTAATCCTAAAGATGAAGTTATGGCAGATGCAGCATCTTGCTTAAAATTTATCATATATCTTTTCGGTAGCTTTTGTGAATGATGCCGTTTGCGAGGGCTCAATTTACTGTTCTATTTTCTCTTGCCCTTCGTCAAGGTCATGGGATTTGGCCTTTTTCTCATGGACGGTGAAGTCTGCAACATCAATAAACAAGACCAGAAGAAGCGGCTGAACATCAGCAAGATTGACAAGATATTCAAGGTATGCAGCCTTTGTCTGCCGTCCACATTATTCGTTTCTCAGCGCACTCATCTGAGCGATACAGTAGCAAATTACTTTATACAAGTTGGTACAACTCTGCTTGCTAAAAAGGCATAGAGGAAATGTTTAAGGAAAGGCTGCACTGGCCAGATAGTGCAGGGGTGGATTTATGGGTGTCTTCTGGAGGGGGGGGGGGGGGGGGTCCTATTTTAGCCATGACAAGATATTCAAGGTATGCAGCCTTTGTCTGCCGTTCACATTATTCTTTTTTTTGTGTGTAGAAAAAATGGGGTTCAGCATAGTTTTCCTATGCAAACTTCTCTCTTGGGGGGAGTGTAAGGGATTCTGTGCACTTTTGGCATGCTGACAGCAGCAGCAATTTTTGGAGGCCTAAACCCTGTGTGTCATGGCCCACCAGTGAGCTGCCCTTGAATTTTCTTGGGTGCGGTGTGACCCACCAGTGAGCCACTACCGAAAGTGCATTCTTTGATTCACCAGCAGATGGCAGCAGTGACCTTGCATGTGTAAAGTAGCGCCATCTCCACTCTCCTCCTCCTCCTGTGCCTTCTCTCACTCTCTCCCCTTTCTACGATGTCTTGCACTATGCGGTGCTGAAATAGCAAGATGCTCTCTGGAGCAATAGCATTGCATATAGCATTGTGTCACAGTGGTGCTTGCATGCGCTCCTGTCACATTTAGTTCGTTTAGGGCTTCATTTGTGTGCGCTTTTCACGGGCTCTTTGAAACTTACTGAGTTATCCCATGGCTTCATCGCATGACTTGGTATTTGTGGCCACACAGCTTGCATACGTGGCACGACTCACCGGTGACCCACAATGCTCAGAATGTGCTAAGGACATTTGGAGGCTTACGTGTCGCATTAAATCTATTATGTAGTGTTGTCGAAATCTTGGCGTGTGTGCGACATATCACCTGTGCGTTTTGGTTGTCCCTCAGGCGCTGGAGATGGTGCCATTGTTTGGAGACATGCAAATAGCACCATTCCACTACATCAAGTGCAGCCCCCACTATGAGGCATCCCGGTGGCCTCTGGCCAGTTCGAGCAGCCCAAGCCCCCAGTCAGACTTGCTGCAGCACTTGCCAGCCATCCGGGATGACTATGAGCGCTACATCAGTGAGCTGGCCCGACACAGCAATGAGGTGGGCATTCCCTCCCCCTCCTCCTTCACTCTCTCTGTAACACTGTTGCTCTGGTGGGGCATACACAACTTAAATCGCCTCTATTTCACCATTTGAAAGCAAACAAAAATTTTGCTGCTAGGTGCTATGTATTTGAAACTGCTCAGACCTGGCTGAATTGAATCTATGAAACATTGCAATGAACAGACATTTGAAGCAAAAATGTGCTTGTTGCAACTGGTATTTATAGTAAGAGTGAATGCAGAAATTTGGGCCAGGCACCTCCTGGTAGATGCCAGCCCGTTTGTTGCTCATGCCATTGTAGCCACCTTGACAGTCCTGGCATGTAAGCATACCTGGCCACTTTTTCTTCTACTGCTTTGTCAACACTGGGGCACGAAGTGGTCTTTTTGTGACCGTCGGCAGTTTATCTGTGCCCAGATGTGTTTCTTGTTGAACGCTCATGGCATCAGACCTGAGATGATGCAGTGACAAAACTGTGGCTGCAAAGCAAGCAGTAATTTTGCATAATACTGTTGACCAGTCAGCCTTTGAAAAAGAACTTTTTTGTTTTCTTCAGGTTGTGGCAGTAGTTGAAAGGCTCACAATTTTTCTCTGACAACTGAAAAGATAAGCGTGGGTAGCAAGGCTTGGCATGGTTCAGCTTACATCTCCTGCAGACATTTTTTCTGAGCCTTCTTTCGATGATGCCTGCTGAGTGTTACCCAGTTGGCCTCTGGGCAATACACCAGTCTGAACTAATGCTCACTTGAGATGCTTAATTTAAAAGAGCTGTCACTGTACATGTTCTTCATGCATCTGAGCCTAAGGATTGTATCTTGGAGGCGGTGCGCATTGCCTCAGAGCAGTCATTCCTTATTGCAGGTAACGACAACTGTGAAGGAGACGCCACGCACTGATGCCGAGAACAAGGAGCTGAACGACCTGGCTCTCCGGGGGCTGCAGCTCCTCTCCGACTGGACGACACATGTCACCGAGCTGTACTCGTGGAAACTGATGCACCCCACGGACCCGCACCAGAACAAAGACTGTCCCCAGGTGAGTGTTAGGCTTCACTTGTAAAGCAGCTAATACTGTAGTATGCTGCTGTTGCATTCTTGTTTATCTGCTGCTCTTTAGTTCAAGCACGCACAAAGAGCAGGGCTAAGAATGGATAATAAAACAAAGCTGCAACATTGTTGTAGAATGCTACATACCTATACATAGAGTGGCTAGAGTGGCACAGTGTTGTGCAAGGAAATCAAAACAAGGAAAGAAGCAGTGCATGAATTTTGGGTGGAGAAAAATATTGAGGGCTGAGTTGAGTTTCCCCTTCCGGTGGCGATGAGAGGAAACTACTTGATGATGAAATCGGGGTTTCTTGATGACCCGGTGGTTCTACTCGCAAACATTCACATTACTCAAGGAAAGGAGAAGGTTAACTATTTATTTACAACATAGGTAAAAAAACGAGAAGAAATAAAGCAAGGAGAGAACTATTTACATGACTAAATCGTGGATCAGACGAATTCAGCCCCCGCTCAACACAGAGTGCTCGGTTTTAAACCCTCTGTCTCCGCCCTTAGCGGGGACAGCAACCAATAAGATAACAAACGACCCATCTCGCCAATCAGTGGTCAGGGAAAGGAAAATAAGGATTTCCGCCAACTAATCACAGATTGGGGAAAGAGTGCTGATTAAACATTTGTGAAAGGAGAGGTTGCAATCAAATAGACAAACAGCACAAACGCGACCACCCTCTCCCACGGCACCCACGGCCCAGCCGTTACCACTTTCCTATCTCTTTCGCACACGCGACAAAACGATCCCTAAAGTGTTTACAGAATACACCGCGCGAGACGAACACAGTCGTTACGGGAATAGTGGGTTTCCGGGTCACTCGGCTAATACTCAGCCGTATCTCGTGCGCCCCCGAAACCTCTTCAACCCCTTAACAACCACATGTTGACAGCTGTACATGGTTAGTGTTTTTCCCGGCGGGTCATCCCCGTGACGGCGCGGCGTAAACGATAACGTCCGCCGCACGAAGGGGAGGCAGGGACGGGACGGGCCCCTTTGTTGTGGACTTCCGACCCCACTGGAGCGGCCTTCCCTGCGGACACAATATCAACGAGTTCGCGGAAAAGTCAGTGAACTCCACACCTCCCAACCAAGAATGTCACGCGGACACTTGCTGTCAGTGTGACATTAAAGTCCGGCCACAAGGTTCCAAGCAGGACTGCGCACACACACACACAGCCTCAATTCGTTCCGTGCACCCAAGGTTAGGACACCAATCTGCACATTCCATAATCCACCATGTCAGATCGGTGCACCAAATTGGCAGAAATTACTTCCAGCCGCCTACATCTCGAAACAGAAACTCATGTTTCTCTTTAGCTTTGTGAACCAGATTGGCTCTACATTTCAAATTATCCGGCATATCGCCGGTTGCAAAGGCTGCCGCCGCTTTCGGATCTGCATTGACAACTTTCTCGAGCATTCTTGTCCCATAATTACCTGGACCAGCTTGGTTCCGCACTTCTGGCAATGAGGTATTATGCTTCATGCTTAGACTTGCAGGTATGAATGCAGTATCCGAATCTCGGAGTTCCCTACCTGCTGTGAAACTCTCTGCAGCTGTCGCTGTTAACTCCCAATCTGCTGCATAAACAACTGCAGCTTCCGGATCAGCCTGAAGCTCTACTGAAGCCTCAGGTTTTTCGCTAACAGATTCGTGCGAAATTTTGAAATGCTCTTCGACATTAGGGCTCTGATGTTCTTCATCTGGCTGGTCCCTTTCTGGCTGCTCTAGTAGCGAGTGTGTTTCCGATGTTACTAGCTGCCCTACACCTTCAGCTAGATCTGTCAGCGCGCACAGTGTCAGCACCGGCTGGCAAAACAACTCATCTTTGGCGGCTAGATTACTATCGACTGCAAAGAGCGTTCTCACAATCAGGTCCGCCTTCTCCCCGTCCTCGACCCTTGATGCTGCGTCAGAGTTAAAGCACACTGGCTGGGGCGCGATGCTGAACTCTTGTTCGCGAGCAATACACTGAAGTGTCTCCTGGGTCTGGTCTATATTGGGTTGATCTGACAGCATGTTCGTCACAGGAGTGACTAACACTCCTATGCCTATCTCTTCTGGCACGACACACAAGGTTAGGCCCTGCTGTCTAACCGCTGCAGCTGTCAAAGCTGTAGTCATCGGCACACACGTCAGATTAGTGTCCGCTACCTGGAGAACCGCATCTTCCTGTTTCGATTCTTCAGAGCACTCACCCCTAGAACGTAACTGAATTTGGGCTCCTGTTAATTTTATTTCAGTCCCTGAATCCACACAGGTTTCAGTACTCTGACCTTCGGTATGCAAGTCTCCGCATGCCGGATCATCCATCCCATCTGGTTGACTGACCTTATTAACAGTCATCTCCGACTGGGAATGTAGCTTATCAGGTGCCAGTATCTCTACCTGAGCTACTAGTTTGCACACATCTGTCCTCACCGCGGGAACATCTTGTTTTTGCTTTGAATTCGGGCAGTCAATCATCGAGTGTCCAAATTTCATGCAGGTATAACATTGAACTGCTGCGAATAAGACCTCGCTATCGACTTTCGCCCCCTGCCTTAACTTCAATTGCATCTGTGCAAGTTTTTTCTTTTCTAGTTCAATTTGGAGTTTCAAATTTTCAATTTCACTCAGCTGTTCAGCCTCCTCCTGCTCAACACGTCGCATCCTGCCCTCCTGATCATACCGTACGGCAGCCATCTCCGTTTTCCGTGCTATCGTTTCTAGCACATAAACACTACACCGACATGGTGAATTCGGAGAAAGCAGAAAGGTCTCCTACCTTACTGTTTGCTCTCTGCCCCGGCGATCTCGTCGTCCTCCGTGATGATGACAGGCTCCTCGATGCGGACGACTTGAGCTCTGGATCTCTCAGCAGCTCGCTGACTTCTGCCTCGTTTGACTGGCTTGACTTGGTCGCCTGGTTACTTTTCAGCAGCTCGCTGACTCGAACCCATTCGATGTGGACGCCTGGTTCTTTTCAGCAGCTCGCTGACTCGAACCCTCGATGGCTTGTTGTTGCCCGGCTCCTTCAGCTCCTAGCTGACTTGAGCCTCCGACGTCCTCTCGAACTCGACCCGTGATCCTGAAGCTCTCGACGTCATCTTTCGACGCAGCTTCACGTTTTCTCCTTTAGGACAAACAGCTTGTCCACCGACTTGTTCTTCTCACCTTCCGTCCAGTGCCTTGAGTAGAAAGAAGTTGCGATCCTGTGTCGACTGCGCCAGTTGCGATCCCGTGTCGACTGCGCCAGTTGAGTTTCCCCTTCCGGTGGCGATGAGAGGAAACTACTTGATGATGAAATCGGGGTTTCTTGATGACCCGGTGGTTCTACTCGCAAACATTCACATTACTCAAGGAAAGGAGAAGGTTAACTATTTATTTACAACATAGGTAAAAAAACGAGAAGAAACAAAGCAAGGAGAAAACTATTTACATGACTAAATCGTGGATCAGACGAATTCAGCCCCCGCTCAACCCAGAGCACTTGGTTTTAAACCCTCTGTCTGCGCCCTTAGCGGGGACAGCAACCAATAAGATAACCAACGACCCATCTCGCCAATCAGTGGTCAGGGAAAGGAAAATAAGGATTTCCGCCAACTAATCACAGATTGGGGAAAGAGTGCTGATTAAACATTTGGGAAAGGAGAGGTTGCAATCAAATAGACAAACAGCACAAACGCGACCACCCTCTCCCACGGCACCCACGGCCCAGCCGTTACCACTTTCCTATCTCTTTCGCACACGCGACAAAAGGATCCCTAAAGTGTTTACAGAATACATCGCGCGAGACAAACACAGTCGTTACGGGAATAGTGGGTTTCCGGTCACTTGGCTAATACTCAGCCGTATCTCGTGCGCCCCCGAAACCTCGTCAACCCCTTAACAACCACATGTCGACAGCTGTACATGGTTAGCGTTTTTCCCGGCGGGTCATCCCCGTGACGGCGCGGCGTAAACGAGAACGTCTGCCGCACGAAGGGGAGGCAGGGATGGGACGGGCCCCTTTGTTGGGGACTTCCGACCCCACTGGAGCTGCCTTCCCTGCGGACACAATATCAACGAGTTCGCGGGAAAGTCAGTGAACTCCACAGGCTGTATACCGTCGCGCATAATTTGCGCACTTTTTATTCAGAAATTAGGGTTTGAAGAAGGGGGTGCGCAAATTACGTGGGGATTTCGTGAGCGCGACTTAAAAAACTCTACAAAGGTCATAATGCCCAATATAGGTATAGTGTATGTTGCTGCGTATACGTCAGCACCTGGACCCGCTCCCCACGCTAACCGTCCCCCGAAAAAAAGTTCACTCTAAATGAAAAGCCGCGCCCTAACACTGCAGAGCAAGAAGTAAAATGGGCATCTGTGGTGATAAGCAAATGAAGGCTGGTGTGAGAAATCAACACATCAAATCTCTGTAGCTGTATCTTAGTGTACTTGTTTATTGCTCTCTTGAGCAGAACAGAGTCTCATGTATCCCTTTCCTTTCCTTGTTCTTCTTGCAGGAGGCAGAGGAGTATGAGCGAGCCACAAGGTATAACTACACTGACGAAGAAAAGTTTGGCTTGATTGAAGTGATTGCCATGGTTAAAGGTCTTCAGGTTAGTTTCATTGTGTACTTTTTTTTGCCGTGGCTCCTTTCCATTGAAAATTTGGTGGACTGAAGGCTTTGTACATTTTACACTAGCATTTTCAGCAAAACATGCTAAAAATGTGCAGCTGCATGCAAGAAAGATTATGATTGAAAGCAAGCGTTAGTGCTATATGAATATAAAATTGTTCGGAGAGTTCACAGAACAATTTTCTCGTGGTTAAAATCCAGATTGTTGCAGCATTTCTCTGTATATACAGAACTCTCAGATTTGGCATTTGTATATACAGTTAAAACTCGATTTAACGAAGTTGAGGGGAGCCGTGAATTATTTCGTTAAATCGAGAACTTCGTTAAATTGAATGAGGCATTTCTTGGGCACATAATTCAGTACATTCGATTACAGTAAAACCTCGTTAAAACGTACCCGCTTAAACAGTACTTTCGTTTTAAAAGTAGTAAAGTCAAGTCCCCGACTGAGCACCCATTGAACATAATGCATTTTGCATCCGCATAAACCGTACCAGCTTATCGTGGTCGTATCGGTTAGCACGTACCATTTTCACTTTTCGTCGCACTCGCGCGTGACGAATTCACGCCGGTAGCACCGACCCAAAGGACGGTTCGGCTAGCGGCGCAACAATCTTCCCTAAATACCGCCGACGGGACGGCAAGCCACACAGCTAATGACAAATTGGCGCCAAAGTTGGTAATCATACAACTAGCGCAATCTTTGGGGGTCCGTATGGTCATCGTCATGACCCCCCGCGCTACTTTCGAGTGGGTAGCGCCAACACCACGACCGGCGCTGCTAGCGCGTATGAAAAGAAACAACAAAAATTCTTACTCGACAAGAAAGGCCCGAGGGGACTACAAATTTATTTTCCGCCAAAGAAGTCGGTGATCTTTGCCTGCGTGCGCTTTGTGAGCAACGGCCGCACCGATTTCTCGTAGGTCTGAAGTGCGTCCAGCGCGTCTTCCGTCCCCTCGTGTGCGCCGGCAAAATGTCGCAGCAGATCGAGAGCATCCATCACCTGACCTGGTGTCGGCACGGGAGCTTCGGCACCTGCAGGGTCGTCGGCAGCGTCTTCAGCCGTCACTCCCTCCACGCTTCCTACAAGCCGCAACATATCGACATCAGTCAAAACTTCCGTTGTGACTGCGTTTGCGTCGGCGTTCACGTAGTCTGAGAAACTTATGCCTGTGGGCACTTCATCCACTGAGCGAAGGTGTTCCCAGGCATCTTCATCCTCATGCACGGCGCTCGCGCAGTCTGGACCAGCTTCGGCAGTTTCAGGGCCTAGTGTACCGAAACCGGCAGTCCTGAAGCAGTTGACAATTATCGACGGCCTCAATGCTCTCCAAGCCGCCGCCACCATCTCAACCGCCATAAAAATATCTATTTTCGTCTCGCGCTTCAGCTCCAGGTTGAGGAGAACTCTGTCGACGACTCGACGCTTGTATGCGCACTTCACGCTATTAATTATCCCTTGATCCAAGGGCTGAACCACGGACGTTGCGTTTGGGGGGAAGTAGCGGAGCTCCACGCTGGTCAGCTCGACCTCTGCAACGTAGTGGGCCGTGCAGTTATCCAGCAACAGGCACACTTTCCTTTTCTGGCGACACATGTCGCTGTCAAATTCCTTCAGCCATGTAGCGAAAATGGCACGCGACATCCACGCCTTTGAATTGGCAACGTACTTCACAGGAAGCTTTTTGGCGCCTTTAAAACAGCGCGGCCTCGCACTCTTTCCGATGACAAGCGGGTCTCGTTTGTCGGTGCCGTCCATGTTGACGCACAGCAAAAGAGTCAGCCTTTGTTTGCTGTGTTTGCCGCCGTGGCACGCCTGCCCCTTCAGGGCGAGTGTTTTTTTAGGCAGCATTTGGTAGAATAGACCGCTCTCGTCGGCGTTGTAGACGTCGCTGGGGGCATATTTTCCCAGAATGTCGGGCACGTTTTCAGACTGCCAGTCGCCGACTACAGCCATGCTTATGCTGCTCGCTTCACCGCTAAGCACTTTCCCAACGATGCCGTGTCGTTCTTTGAAGCGCGACAGCCAGCCGGGACTTGCCTTGAACTCGTTGTCGCCCAGCAAGTACGCGAAAGAGCGAGCTTTTTGTTGGAGCAGGTCTCCACTCACGGGAATACTATTCTTCGCCCGCAAATCCATAAACCACGCGAAAGGGCCTCTTCCATTTTGCTTTGAGGAGTGGTCTTCAGCGTTTTTTTGCGCGAGAGATTCCCCGACGAAGTGGCGCGGAGGATGTCATCTTTCCCTTTCAATATTGTGGAGAGAGTACTCGCTGGAATGCCATGTGATGCAGCCACGTCACATTTCTTCTGTCCACTTGTCACAGCACGAATTATGTACGCTTTCTCGTCCAGGGTAAGCCTTTTTCGTTTCTTGCAGGGCTCCATCTGCTAGTCAGGAGGGTTAGCGGCGCGCTTGCTCGCACACACCACGTCCGCGTTCACGATAGCAAGGCTAGACTGATGGAGGCCTAACAAGCTGAGCTTGACAAAGACGTGCGTTCAAAGGCACGGGGAAATCCGCACAAGAGCGAACACAGAGCACAACACACAAACACACACAAAAAAAAAACACGCGAACTGCAACATATAATATATGGACATAAATTATGGTGAGGCATAAAAAAAAAGAAAAGAGCCTCTGCCTGGATGGATGGATGGATACGGCTGAACCCTTTACATCGGGCGGTGGCTCAAGCCACCTAGCCATGTCTTGTGAAATTTTACTCCTGTCTTGCTTTTAGCCACCAATCAGATAACCTTCGCTTGGTTACTTCTAACCTCTTAAAATCCACTTTCCCTTCACTATCCCTAAAGCCTGGCGAACTGCAACAGCGCCATCTATGAAATGTGGCACGAAACTTTTTTACTGCTGGCGCCATCTCGTGAGCTCGACTCAAAATTAAAACTCGTTTTGCGCCGCGCAGTTTGAAAAAAGCGACGGGATGAAGATGCTCCGCGCTGTTACCGCTGACTCGCAATCAATAAATTTTGGGGTGCTGTCTACAAAATAGACCAAAAATTAACACTTTTTCACCTTTATTTTTCGAAAAAAGGTTCGTTAAATCGGGACAGATCACGGAATCGGTTTCGTTATTTCGGGTTAGTCAAAGCATTGAACCCTATGGGCGTCTGAGGGGGAATTAGGATACCTTCGTTAAATCGGGTTTCGTTAAATCGAGTTTTGACTGTACACTGTTTGTCGCAAGGGTAATTTTCTTCTTCGCAGCAATTTCTCATGATCCATGTGTGTTTCTTGAACCATGGGTGCAAAGTGCAAACAGGAAAAGATGATAAGCCTCTGCGTCACGAGCATGCTACCTTGGTAGTTGCCTGTAGAAGTGGGGTCAGCACAATTTGTTTTTTAAGAGAATGTTTACATGAAGAAGGACACAAAAGTCAAAATGCGCAGATTAAGTAAATGTGAAAATTTTGTTTCAAGAGGATATTTGCTTACTTCTGAGTGCCCTGCCGATTGGTCTCCTAAGTTTCAGTTTCATGATACTATCTTTGTGCCCTTTGGGATGGTACAAGGTAGAATCACATGATGTCGGGAAAGTAACATGTGAGATTAGTGTGTAGTACATGTACCTTAATGATTGCCATAGCAGTTAGCAAAAATGTATAAGTAGAATGTATGAGAGTGTGGCTGTTGCTTTCACTCTAGAATGGGTACACTGACTTGAGGCAATCTTGCAGAAGTCTTGAAACAACCTTCTTGTAGCAGATGATGCCATTACTAGGCACTTGTAATGCTGCAAAATTGGAGCATTTCCAGTCATGGCAGTTACCTGCTTATCTTGCATGAACTAGGTACAGTTAAACCCCGCTACAACAAAATTCACGGGGTGCGCGAAAAATTTCGTTGAAGTGGAAATTTCGTTGTGGCAAAATCAGCCCAAGAAACTAAGATCTTACTGCACTGTTCAAAGATATTGTCACGTAGTGGTGACGGCAGTCGAGGCAGTCGAAGCAGCAATGAAGACGGACGAAAGGGTCTTCTGAAAGAAAACTGTTTATTGGGCTGACTTGCACCCAAAATGAACTGAATCACTCGGCGGCGGCGAAGTGACAAGCATGCTCAGCGGTCGTCGAACAGAATGCTCGCCGCTGTCGGCCTTGCTCAATTTAAAGCTGATAGCGAACTTTCGAGATAAAAAGCGCAAAGTTACTAGAACATTCCGGAATAACGTAGAATCAGCTTTGCCTGGCTGCGATCAATCGAGATAAATCTAGTCGCGTCTTGCGTCACAAACAAAGCGATAAAGTGGTGTGGCGGCAGATTTGAAAAACGAACAAACACTGCAAATATTCGCGGCAATATCATTTATTTCCAAAAAATTCGGTCATCTTGGCTTGCTTCCTTTTAGTGGACATTAGCGTCATGGTGCGAGTTTCACACTCGGCCAACAACTGCATCGCGATGTCGTCGTCATGTGCGCCAATGAAAGCACGAATGGTGTCAAATGCGTCAATCACATGCAATGCAGACGGCAGGGCTAGTGTATCTTTCGCTGCAACATCCGTGCAATCCGCTGCGTCACCTCCCTTTTTCCTGCTGCTGGATGCCGCGCTGATAATTCGTGCCTTCTCTTCGAGAGAAAGGAACTTCCGCTACAAAGTCACCATGCTCGTTTCGATTGCAGTGCACAAGCACGAGTGAAAAAAACTAGGGCAAACGCGCTGCTGCTATTGCCAGGCTGCTGCGTCCTTTGGCGATGGATTGTGTTGTGTTTTGGGATAACGTAACAGCAATCTTTATTCTCCTGGGTTACACGTTACACAGGGCCGGCGCTGGCCGTACACACACACACAGCACTTGCTGGGGACACTCTGCGGCGGTGGCGCCGTCTCGTGCCACGCACTCATACACGCACACACAGGCGCTGGGATGGTGGCGCCATCTCTTGCCACACACTCAATACACATACACAGCAGATTGGTTGCGGCTCTGGCTTGGAAGAAAATGGGAGCTTGCACCTACGCCTTGTTGCAAGGCAGCCAGCCCGATTGTCATCACCACCAAGCAATGGCGGTCTTCATGTGCTTTTGAATGAGTGGATCAATTGGTTCCAGCAAAAGTTTGGTGAAACAAAGCAGCATGGACCTACGGAAGTACACAGATGGGCGGCGATATGCTTGTCTTATTGCTTTGCATAGCAAAAATTTCGTTGAAGTGGAAACGCGCCCCAAAAATGGTTCGTTGTGATTAGAAATTTCCATTACTTTCTATGGCGAGCTGACAGGGAATTGGAAATATTTCGCTGAAGCGAAAATTTTGTTGGAGCGACGTTCATTGTAGCGGAGTCTGACTGTATAATCAGGTAGACTGTGCAGGCACATTTCAGAAATTCCCAAGCATGGAAACAGGGTGACGTGCTCATTTGCTGATGACATCTGATAGCCTGCAAAAGCAGCTTTCAAGCAAATAAAGCAGCTATATTCTGCCATTCATAGGGCAGCCCAATATGGCATGCTTCCCTGCACTCCATGCTAGGCGATGGCTGCGCTGCGATGATTAGAAGCACTTTTGATATGGGCTGTGAATTTTCTTGAAACCTTAGGTAGACATTTTTTTTTTCCTTGCAATAAAGTAAAAGTTTTTCTTGAGGAGCGATTTTTTTTTTCACACTTTTTCATTCCCCAAGACCTCTGTGTTCGCAGTCACACTGTAATGTGCCATAGTAGTATGTTTATTATCCCTAGGTTCATTATCATGCTTGCGGTTCAGGCTTGCTGCTGCTTTTATTTGTTCCATGTTTTGTGCAGTGCAGCTATGTGAATTGCTTATAATTGCAACTAGCCGTACTGCTTTCAAAAGTCTTTGCTGGGTGTCAGTGCCATTTCCTCAACTGGCATTCTCCTCACCTGTTAGGTCCTCATGAGTCGAATGGAAACAGTCTTCACGGACGCTGTGCGCCGGCATGTCTACTGCGAACTGCAAGGATTTGTCCAACACACTTTACGGGAACCGTTGCGAAAGGCTGTGAAGAACAAGCGAGACCTTGTCCGCAGGTTGGTCATCTTTGGGACTCCCTTATTTACGGTGCTCTGCTTTGCACATTAATTAGGATAATCTACTACTGTAGGCGTCAATCAATTAGACGTGAAAGACTGTTTTTGACATTTTCCGCTTGCTTCCAGAAGCTGTATCAATGCTTATTTTTAAATGCCTTTGGGCTTATTATAGATGCTAGAGAAGCTTTGCTAGTGTGGCGGTTTGCATTTCTGGTGCACTGGCATCACTTGTTACATTATTTGTAACGTTAGCATAAAAAAATTGCACAGTACTTGTAAAATTATACAGGACTTGGTTTATATTCATCGGGATGCATATCCTAGCTCCGAGTGTGCCTGCTCTCATTGTGCATTACACACATTGTCTGACTAGCATGTGGCGCTTGCGAGCTTTAGAAATTAATTGTGATGTAAAGTGATGAGATTACATCAGTCAGAAAAAGAGGCCTTTGTTGCACAGTTACAGGTTCCTCACAGCTAGGTCATCTTTGTTTTCTGGGAGCTGAGGGACTGGAGTGACATCAGACTTGAGTTTGCAAATTACCACCAGCATGTAGCCTGTTGGAGGCTTGATATTTTACTTAGATGCATATAATTTTATTGCTACCTTTCTTCCTTGCCTTGTTTGTGCTTAGGTTTCTTGCATTTTGTGAAAGCTCTATGTGTTCTGCTTATGTGTGTTCATAGCTCACCTTGGGCGAGGGTGGTTGAAGCTGTGTCTCACTGTGCAGCATCATCATGTCAGTTCGAGAGACCTGTGCCGATTGGAAGCGCGGGACAGAACCCAATGAAGACCCAGCACTCAGAGGGAAGAAAGACCCTGACAACGGATTTGACATTTCAGCGCCTCGGCGTAATGTTGGCCCTTCCAGCACACAGGTCTGCTGGCTTTCTTGAAATCTTTTTCAACTCTCTTTTTAAAACATGGTTATAATGAATGAGAAAAAAGATTAGGGGTGCATGAGTTGGTCACAGTTTGGATTTGTAATGCTTTTCTAAAACACTGCTTTAGTGAATTTGTGCTTGCTAAGCCTTTACAACCCTTTACTGTTCATGTCCACAGCACTAGGAGTCCAGCGTGAGCGACATAATAAAATTTGTTTGTTTCAATTGCTTGTGTATAATTTTGCATAAGTGTATGCATTTGCACGCACGTGTGAGTGGCTTTGGTGCTTGGATTCAAAATGTATCTTGCTGTATGCAAATGCACTCTGCTTGGCAGCTTGCTCTTTTGCTCTCTTCCCCCCCCCCCCCCCCCCCCCCCCCCCCCCAATGGCACCTTGTATGATGCGGCCCTTGTCCTTTGCAGCTGTACATGGTTCGCACTATGCTGGAGTCGCTGATTGCGGACAAGAGCGGCGGCAAGCGGACCCTGCGCAAGGACATTGATGGCCCTTCCCTCATGGAGATCGACAGGTTCCACAAGGGATCTTTCTACTGGAACTACCTGCTCAATTTTAGCCGTGAGTTGGAGGATGGTTCATCAGTACAGGAGGGGTCCTTTTGCTGCACAGCTGCCATTTTGAAGTTGCTGGAAGGAATTTCCACCAGCGGTACTCTGCCCAGGAAGGATCAACAAAGCTCCTGGTTTTTGTGTACTGTGTGAAAAAGCATATCCAGCCCCAGGAGTATGTTCTGATCTGCAGTGAGAAATGCCAAAGCATCAACTTTTTTGCATCATTTGCATTTGGAAAGATCTGTCTTCGTTTTTAATATATTTCATTCAGGTACATAACTTGCAGCCTTAACCCTTCGACACGCTATGTACACAATTGTGTACAAAGCAAACCCGCACCTTTTCTTGAGAGTGATTTCACCTAGCAGTGATTTCTTTATTTGAGATGAATTTTGCATCTTTCATGAGGTAAATAGGGTGGTCTTTTATGCTATAATAGGGAATACAGTAAATAAAATTTCGCGAAACAGTGAGCACGGTAGCACGTCATCCGCCATTTTTGTGAAGACATATTTTGCCACCAATAGTAACATCATTTTTTTTCCCCCAATTTCAAGCATAATGTGCACATTTGAAATAGAAATTATTGCCACATCTTTTGGGTGTTTACTTGATAGGTCACAGCATTTCGATGTCACTATTTTCATCAATTATGATACTGTATGAAATTTTGCACATCGCTGTAGTAAAATAACTACTAGTATTTAGCTCTGGAAAACTAACAAATGGTCTTTCTTAATGCCTGATTATACTATTTAGGCAGGAAAATGTTTCTTTTCATTGAAACAAAAAATGGCGTTTCAAAGGATGAGGGTTTTAAAAACTTTTTTTATTTGTGCACTTATCTTGCTGAAACGTAGCATGCTGCTAAATCATAAAGCGCTGATTTTCAAACATGTATTTAGATTTCAAATATCTTACCTGCAAGGAAATACAGTAGAACCCCTCTAGTATAGTAAAGTAGCTCGGACCAGCGAAAAGCTTTACTATATACGGGTTTTTACTATGTCAGTTGTTGGTGATGGCGTGGCTCTGACTGTGCTCTCTGGCTGCTTACTAAGCACGAAGTGTTGGTTTATAAAAGGAACACTCAGAAATACCTTGCATCCTGCTCTTTTCGTCCCTTTATGTGATTATTTATTTTTATTTATCACATCTTATCACGTTTTCGACTTAGTTTACGTCTTGTGAAAGTACCGCATTTACACGAATACAATGCGGCTATGAAAATAAATAAAGTTTGATTCCATGTGAAAACTAAAGCTTTCCATGATCACTGTGTTGTCTTCCATGTCCTCAGAGTCATTTAAGAGTCAGTAGTTTAGAAACCCGCACGACACAGTCTAGGCTGGCAAAACTGGGTATGCCGTGCTGCTGTGCCTCCGCTCCTTGCCGCCACTTCTTGCCACCACTTCCCCGTGCTTCGCGCTGTCGTGCTGCAGACACATGCCCTTTTCTTCCCTTTTCTACTCTTCACTGCACTTTTACTGGCTTTCCTTTCTGAGCAGCCCGCGCCGCCTTCTTTCTATGTTCATAGCTAGTTTTACTTTTTCCGTGCACACCGCGCGCTTTTCCTCACTGCATCATGGGCTTCAAAAAGTCGGATTCTCCTCACGGCTCTTGAGCTTGGTGGCGAAGCCACCTCAAAGAGGGCCCTTTTATCGTATTTGGTATCCATTTTCCTCGTGATCCTAGAGACATCGGGCGTGCCGCGATGTCATCATTCCACTGAAAGTACATCGCCACAGCCAGACGCTCGTTACTATAGCCGTTCCTTCGAAAAAATCTTCCCTATAATCGAACGAAAATGTACAGTCGTCTATGGAAGGTGAAACGGGCCCTTCGCTTCACTTTACTATATCTGAGATTTTTGCTATAACGAAGTTTACTGCAGTGAGGTTCTACTGTATATGGCAAAATAACGTCCTAATTAGGTCATTTCTTATGGGCCTTTATAGTAATTTCTCTGTTGAAAAGCTTTTTTGAGAATATGTAAACATTTCTAAAGATCCATCGCACATCCCAAAGCTTTTATTTTTCTCCTAAACGTAATAGATTAGTAATTACATCAAGTGTGGGCTAATTACCGCCACATTGTTTTTTCTTGCAGTCTTTGTTATCTATTTCTGATAAAAAACATGAATTTAAGCTTTCTTCTGTTAGCTTTAGAATGTGTGGTAGGCCTTTGGAGATGTCTGCATATTCTGAAAAAAGCTTTTTCTAACTGAGAAAATAGCATAAAGGCCCACAAGAAATGATTTAATTAGGTAACTGAGAAAATACCGTAAAGGCTCATAAGAAATGATTTAATTAGGATGTGTTATTTCACCATATATTTTCTTACAGGTGAGACATTTAAAATGTAAATGCGTATTTGAAATCAGCAGCCTATGATATACCAGCAAGCTAAGCTTCAGCAAGATATGTTGACATATAGAAACGCATGTGGACATACAAATTTTTAACACCCTCGTCCCTCCTTAATTGTTGCATACATGAATATGCACTACAAAATGCTGCAAAACATATTGAACACTGTTGAACAGCAGCAGCAAGTCTGTGCAGTTGTTAACAGTACAAGTGCATCTGTGCACCAGGGGATTCACATTTATGTTTACTTGGCCAACGCTGTAATCAGTGTGCCGTGGGTTTTTTTTTTTTCTCTTGATGTTCACTTGGGTCTTTAGGCTGTCAAAAGTGGTGCTTGCTTATTTTCCTTGAAAAGCCTGCTACCTTTCACCAATTATTCATTATTTTTATTTTCTCCTTTTTTTTTTCTCACATGCAGAGACTTTGCAAGAGTGTTGCGACCTGTCCCAGTTGTGGTACCGAGAATTCTACTTGGAAATGACGATGGGGAAAAGGATCCAGGTAATTTTTTCACTACATGGATGCGTATGCGCTAGAGGTGTTTGTAGAAATGTTTCCACTGATTTATGCTTGTCACTGCCTGCAGTTTCATAATCCAGGCAGACATGATTTGATTGTGTCAAGGTGAAAGTGTGAGTTTTGCTTGTCGACATTGGGTAATTTTGTCGAGGAAAACTTGGCTCCTGTCGCTAATGGCCCATCAGTTTCTTTTACCTTCCTTGGTTGTGATGTAGCTTGTTACACTTGGACCAGTTGGGGACAGTAGAAAATGCCCTGATTTAGGTGAATTTTTCTTCTGCTGCAGAGTTTGGCTTTGAGACATTGTTTCTGCATGGCCATCTGGCAAACTTCTGGTTAAGGGCACATTGGTTACTCCATTGGGTGTAGCATATGGACATATAAATGTGATATTGGCTGCATCAGTGCAGTGTAGGGAAGAATGTGTCCTAGCGGCTGACATCTGTTTTCTGGTTTCAGTTCCCGATTGAAATGTCCCTTCCGTGGATCCTGACTGACCATATCCTAACCACAAAGAACCCTTCCATGATGGAGTGAGTGTCTCTCAAGGCCTCCTTGTTGAAACTATTTAGCGAATTTGTTAGGTCTTTTGAAAGTGTTCAAAGGCATTTTCTGTATGTGACACTTGGCTCCAAAGCGGGCATGTATACAGATAAATTGAATTTTTTGAGGATGTGTTCTGCTCTTATATTGGTAGCTGTGCTAAAAACGAGCACATATGTTTGTTCTATACCTTATCTTTGTTTTAACTGTCTGTCATGGCTGGGGTTTGCTCTTGGGGTTTGCTCCTTATTCTTATCTTTTTCATTTTAGACAATGTGTGAATTGGCGCTCTATTAGCGTTTAGATGTGCCCTTTGCTTCTCTTTGGCACCCAGAGATTCATGGGGAAACATTGTTTCAGGTGCGTGCTCTACCCTCTGGATCTCTATAATGACAGTGCATTTTACGCGCTCACCAAGTTCAAGAAGCAGTTTCTGTACGATGAAGTGGAAGCTGAGGTCAACCTGTGCTTTGACCAGTTTGCATACAAACTGAGTGATCAGATATTTGCCTACTACAAGCATCTTGCTGGAAGGTAATGTGTTTTTCACTTCAGTGTTGCCTTTTAAATCACTGCCATAAGTTGATGTCACTTTGTAAAACAGTGCCGAAGAACATGTCACAATAGAACAACTGTGGCCGTTTGTTGCTTTGCACAAACGCTGCAGATAAAACTGAGAGCTAGGATGACATTTTTTCTGAGTGCTGGTTTTTCTTGTTAGACAAGGCATGATATCGTCTAATTTTGGTTAATTGGTGAATTGAGGCAGGGAATCGTGGCAGTTGATGTAATGAATACTATGAAAGTGAACCTACTGTGTGACGTTATTACAGAGAACTCTTAACAGCGTGTACATTCCTTCTCATAAAATAAAGGGCTAAATTCCTTTTATACACATAATGCGGTGTTTGACATGAACTGCAGACACCACAGCATGTATCTCAGGCACAGCAGGCATCACCATGAGGAATCTATAAAGGAGGTATCTAGAAGTTCAATGGAGTAACTTTCTTTGAGAAATTTTAATGCGAAAGCATTAGGTGGCTATGTCGCGTCAGCATAAGCTTCTCCGCATGATTGCGTCGTCCCATAAAGATAAATGTGAAAAAGTTTGTGTTAGATAGGGCGTGATGAAATCTTGCTGTGGGAGAAATTTGGTTGATGAACTATAGTTAGTTAGTTAATTAAACGTGGAAATTAGACTTGGACTTCACAAAAGCCACAGACATCGACATAGCATCTGAACGACAAAAACTAAAAAAAAACAAAATAAAATAGAATAACATAACATAAAAACAAAATAAAAATAAAGAAAATAAAAATACATAGACGCGTACTGGCGTTGTGGGAAAAAAAACGCGTTCTAGAAAGTTCCATGACCTCACTTCTGCTGACGTCACTGCATGTCTTTACGTAGAAGCAACGCAATGCTTTCGCATTTCCCCAATGCGGGCCGCCGCAGTGATCTTTGTTTTTCTTTTGAGCCATGTGTGAACAGAGTACTGAGGCTTAAAAATGAAACTTTTATTTTATAAAAATGCTGAAGAAAGAAATAGAAGAAAGGTCAGTTTTATAGAAAAAAAAAATGAAACCTTTGTAGGCTACAATCACAGTGACAGGTAAATGTCGTAGTGCTGTCTGTTAACATTGTCGGAGAAAGTTGCACCATCCTGAAGGTGGCGCATCCAGTGGAAGTGGGTCTTGCTTTTGTGTTTAGTGCGACAACACCTAAGGGCATGTTTCCCACTTTTGTGGCGTTGACGTCGATGGCTTTAGCGTAGAAACACGAATGCAGGGGAAGGAGAGGAGGAAAGCTGAGTGGCGCTGCGCCGGTGAGCTGACCAAGCACCAAGTCTGGATCAGTGGCACCCTCTGTGTGCAGCAAAGCAAAGTATTGCTTGCACAGGCTAGCTTTTCTCGGGTTTGTGGCATCTTAAGTGTGCAGTGGCGTGCAAAATGCCACTGCAAAACCGAGAAAGCGAGAAAACCTCGCTTTTATGCCATCATAGCTGAGGCGCAAGGGAGAAGGCCCTGCATGCTGTCGTCGCACAATGTCATGTTGTACAGGCATGGTAACTGACCGTCAATTTTTGTTGTTGCGCTTTCACTTTTCTGATCTCCCAGTTGTCATTCCGCATACACGCACTTCCTACTGTTGTGCTGTTCCATTAGTGTGTCGTGTGGGTCATAAGAGCTGCTTGTGTGCCATAGCAGTTTTGCACGTCACATGGCTCCAAATGATCTTGTGGTGATCTCAGCTCTCCGTTTCTTGTTAGACCAACTCCTTTAATGCGTGTTTTCCTACACGACTGTGGCTGTGCAGCATCCTGCTGGACAAGCGTTTCCGCGTGGAGTGTGCGAGCAACTCGACCGTATTTGCGTACCCTGTGGCCAACCGGTATGAGACTCTCCTGCGTCAGCGGCATGTGCAGCTGCTGGGCCGCTCTGTTGACCTGAACCGGCTTGTTGCCCAGCGACTGGGCGCTGCACTTCAGCGGAGCCTGGAACTGGCCGTTGCACGCTTCGAGGCCCAGGACATCACGGGTGTTGTGGTACGTCCAGCAGCTGTCAGACTTTGAGTTTCAGTTTATTCATCTTAAAACAAAGAACGTTGGCTAAACAATACTTAGTATTACACTAGGAGGGCCCAAAGTGAAAACTGCACTGCAAAGTGCAAAGTGAAACCTACACACCTTACACCTCAAAGTGTAAGGAGTGTAGTATGATGGTTATTCACAGCACATCTGAGAAATATTAGCGTGAAGTCATATGGAACATTTTGAAGAAAATGCTGTGAATTCCTTTTGTATCCTTTTTAGGAGCATAAATGTATCATTAAGGCATTACTAGGGGTTAGTTGGTTATTAGCCCAGTGTTCACAGCGATTAAAGGAATTGTGCATAACAGAACTAGAGAAGAGACACACTTGACAGCAGGTGCACACTAGGGACTGTTTAACTTAAAGGCAGATTAGTGGATCAATGCATAGAGAATTTGAGAAAGTTTTGAGCTACTACAGTCACAATGCCTGTGTGGACATGCAGTGCTTGTGAGAAGTTTCTTTTATTTTTCTTCATTGTGTGTTCATTTGCCGATGCAAATTCCATGTGATCCTATTGCTATGCTGAAAGTTTCCAGGAGTTTGCCCCTTGTGCCGACTGTGTTCAAAATCGTCAAATTACTGGACCATGCCTCAAATGCACATCTGGGACTTTTAATTACAGTCAAACCTCGATATAACGAACATGCAAATAACGAATTATTGAATATATCGAACTCTTCCAAAATATTTTTGTCAAACACATGTACTTTTAACTTCCTATAGCGAATGCGGTTCGGCATAAAACGGGTATGACGAACCAAGTCCTACCTCACTTTAATAGCAGGCGGCAGGCTTCGTTGCACTGCAAGTGTGTTGTGCGGCGCAGCAAACGTTCAGGACTACCTCGCAGGCGCTGACAGTGCCACAGATGCCACGTCGGCATCAAGAGTTGACAGCCAAAGAAATCGTCCGCATCTCACAACCACTGACAGCGCTGCTTCAGCAGTGACAGCAGCGGCGTGATCGAATGTTGCTTTTGCATTTTAGTGTTAGCAGTGGCGTGGCCGTCGTAGCGTTCTGTGGAGGCTCTTTCGATGGTTGTGTCGAGTGTGGTGCGCGGGTGCGCATAGTGCTGTGATGGCGGTGAACGGATAAAAATGAGCGGTACTGACGTTAGAGACCAAGCTCGAGATAATTCAACGTGTGGAGAACGACGAAAAGAAGTGCGTTCTTGCAGACTTATTTGGCATCCCAAGGAGCACTTTGAGTACCATTCTGAAGAACAAAGCTGTCATCAAGGCACAGGAGACCACGCGGACAAGTGCACAGCATCTTTGGCGTTCAGCGACGTGGAGAAGGCGCTCTACAAATGGTTTTTGGATGTCAGAGCTCGTAACATGCCAGTGTCGGGACCGATGCTTCAACAAAAAGTGAGACTTCGCCTGTATCCTCGGTGCCGAAAACTTCGTCGCCAGCTCCTGATGGCTGCAAAGGTTTAAGGCATGCTATGACATAGTGGGCAAAACGATCTCTGGCGAAAGTGAGACGGCTAACTGCGAGAGCATCAGAAAGTGGTTGGAAGAGGAGTGGCCGCAAATCCTTGCAAAGTATCAGCCCAAGGACATCTTTAATGCGGACGCATACCCTTGATGCACATGGAGAGCCGTGCCATGGCGGGAAGCAAGGAAAGGCCCGGATCACTGTTTTACTTGCCGCCAACATGGAAAGCACTATGCAACTGCGACCCTTCGTCGTCGGGAGATTTAAAACCCCGAGATGCATGAAAGGGTGCCACATGCTCCCCGTAGAGTATGCTTCCAACAAGAAATGTTGGATGACCCATGAACTTTTCGCGAAGTGGCTGCATGCTTGGGACTGCGAGCTTGTGCGCGAGGGTTGCAAAGTGTGCGTCCTCGTTGATAACTGTACCGCGCACAACACAGATGTCGCACTCAATAACATTGAAGTTCGCTTTCTTCCGCCTAACTCTACAGCCAAGCTGCAGCCTTTAGATCAGGGCGTCATCAGGGCCTTCAAGGCAGTTTACAAGAGGAGACTGATTGACACTCCTCTCGTGAAGCTTCATATGAACCAGGACTTAAAAGATCGACCTGCTGGGAGGAATTCAGATGCTTAAAGCGGCATGGGACAGCGTGAAAGGCGAAACGATTGCCAACTGCTTTCGCCACGCAGGCTTTGTTCCAGCAGAGGCTCGTTCATCAAGTGACGATGGTGACGATCCCGACGAAGCAGAAGCAGAGCTCCGCGAGCTCGATGAGGCCTGGAACGATTTTTCGCGTTTTGTTGGTGACATGCCCTCAACAATGACTGTAGAAGACTTGGTAGGTGGCGACGACATCGCAGCGACCACGGCTGTATTGACGGATGCCGAAATCACTGCAGAAGTCTCTGAACATCGCGCAGACGAAGCTCAGGCTGCCCCTGCAGTCGATAAGAACATTCCGACTGCACAAGAAGCGCTTGCTGCATTGGATTTACTGCGCCGCCTCTGCAGTGCTATTGAGGGCAGTGGGTTTGCCCTTGTTGAGTGTTTGCAAACTGTAGAACAGGGCGTGATACGGAACACAATCAACACAAAAAAGCAGGCCGGGATAATGCAGTTCTGTGCGCGTAAATAAATGAACGTGATGCAAGCAAGCACCCTATGAGTTGCTTTGCCTTCTCTGATTGAATTTTGCTTCTGTTGCATGTATTTTTTATGAAATTTTATATTACGAATTATAGATATAGCGAACTATTTTCCGATTTTTTAACTGTTCGTTATAACGAGGTTTCACTGTACTACGTTTTCAGGGCTGGCTAGATTGGCACTTACTTCGAACAGATGCTAGAGTAACATGAATATGCATCCGGAGCCATGCCAGCTTTGAGAAACTTTGCTGTTCATTGTTCTGTGTGTACATGTTAGCTGTGGTGTGGCAGTGGGGCAGTGTTGAACTGGTGTGACACCGGGTAGAGATGGGGGACCTGGAGCCTTTCCATGCGGCATCAGGAACATGCAGAACTCGAATGACCCCAGCACGTGCATTGGAGGCATCAGTATCGTATTGCTTGTAATTGCACTCACGCTTGTGCATTTATTTGTTGTTCTGCTTTTACATCATTAAAAAGCTTAGTCTGTGCCCATTGTTGTGTGTGTTCTGCCGTGAAACAGACCAGTGAAAATTGTGAAATGGTTATTCTGTTAGTACTAGTGAAGTGTGAATTTTATGAAATCACTATGAGCCTCTTTTGGAGAATAGTCACGCTAGTGGAATTGCATTGCTGACATGCAGTGCAGGACATGAACCACAAAAGAGCACAAGTGCAGGAGCTGCAATTGGAGTGTGCCAGTTCAGTATACAATGTAGCAAGTTCCCTTGCACAGGCAGAGAACGAGCCAATCTGTAAAGCTAATCTAGCTTTTAAAGCTAATCTGGCTTGTCCCTTAATTCTTGCACCAGCCAGCACCAGATGGAGCTAGACCACTGTCTGCATAGCATTTCATGCCTGCACCTACCTTCAGCAGCTTAATTTAACATTTTCATATGCATTGATCCATCAGGTTGGAAGTCTCAGTAAATGAAGGAACAGTGTTTTAGTGAGCAAACCGTTTAGGCATGAAGGAGGAGCTTGCTTGAAATTAGTTGCAGTTGCAATGAGGCTTTGCTTTCTAGCCTGTAGAATGGTCAGCATCAGAAGTGATTTCCTTGTGACTGCATCGACTGTTTTCTTGTTTTTCTGCTTTAGTCTTTCTACATATTGGCACCCCTCAAATGAGAGCAAAGGTAGCACACGGCATGCATTTCCCATGGTGCAGGAGCTGGAGGGTCTGCTGTCGGTGAACCGCATGACCCACAAGCTGCTGAGCAAGTTTGTCACCCTGGATGATTTCGATGCCATGCTGAGGGAGGCTAATCACAACGTGCTGGCACCATATGGCCGTGTGTGCCTCCACGTCTTCTGGGAGCTGAACTATGATTTCCTTCCCAACTACTGCTACAATGCAGCAACAAACAGGTTGGGAAATGTGCCACATGCTGTTTGGAAGAAGTCCATTGTTAGAGCTTTTGTCCAGTGTAAGCCACTCACAATATGTGTTGTGGTTAGCAAAAATTTCATAAAGCTCATCGCCAAACCCTAAAAATGAAGTGTGATGAACCACAGTGGCTCAATGGCTTTGGCGTTTGGCTGCTGATCCCAAGGGCGCGGGTTCGATCCTGGCCACGGCAGCCATATTTCTATGGAGGTGAAATATAAAAACGCCCATGTACTATGCGATGTCAGCACATCTTAAAGAACCCCAGGTGGTCCAAAACTACGTAATTCAGAGCCCTCTACTAGAGTGTTCCACCTCGTAGTCCATGTGTCACTTTGGTGCTAAACCGCACAGTTTACAATAAAGAAAAGTGGGGTGAACAGGAACTAGAGTAGAATTTTGATGATACGAATCTCACGAGGTCACAAAAAATCTTCCTATCATCCGAAATTTCGTACCGTCCAAAATAGACTAATTCCTCATGTAGAAGCATGGGGAATGCATTCATGCAGATCTGTTTATGGCTGACAAAATTGATTTATGGTCTCGTGGCTGCAGCTCACTACTTGTAGTGCATACTTTCTATAGGCTGGGGCTGCCTAAAAAGATTTAAAAATAAGCTCCCGTTACGGCGCATACAGTGCAATGGGCAATTGCGATGTCGGCGAAGTACGGGCAGTGCTTACTGCGGGAGGGGGCTATCGCGGCTTGCACGTTCATATCATTCATAGTGATGCGGGAAAGCGTTCGGAGTGTCCGAAATTCTGCACATTATATATAATGCAGTCCGGCCGGGGATCTTTGCATTTGCAAAATTCATATCATTATCATCCTGAAATTCGTATCAGCTGTGTCTGTATGCCCCGCCGCGGTGGCTCAGTGGTTAGGGCGCTCGACTACTGATCCGGAGTTCCCGGGTTCGAACCCGACCGTGGCGGCTGCGTTTTTATGGAGGCAAAACGGTAAGGCGCCCGTGTGCTGTGCGGTGTCAGTGCAGGTTAAAGATCCCCAGGTGGTCGAAATTATTCCGGAGCCCTCCACTACGGCACCTCTCTCTTCCTTTCTTCTTTCACTCCCTCCTTTATCCCTTCCCTTACGGCGCGGTTCAGGTGTCCAAAGATATATGAGACAGGTACTGCGCCATTTCCTCGACAATGATGACCTGTGGCCTCGGCCACTCCTGTGCGCGTGCATTTCGAAGGCTATTCCCGCATGGGTCGTGGAAAGTTAGTTTAGGTGGGTACGGTCCTTGCAGGAATCTTTTTTTTAATGCAAAAGCATTTCTTGCCTTATGAGTGGCGTGGACAGCATGTGTCACGCTTTCACGAATCCATAGCCAATCCACTGTTCAGTTCATAATTAAATCCATAATCCAACAAGCCAAACCATAAACCAATCCAGAATCCAACAGGGCACGAACTGTCAATGAAGAAGAATTAGAAAAGAAGATTGGGGTCTAGGCGGGAATTGAACCCGGGCCTGAGGCGTGCGAGACGGGGACGATTCCACTGCGCCATGTTCGACATTTGCAGTTGAATGAAGGCGCGTCAAGTTAATGCAAAGTTGTCTTGGAAACGTATCTTCGAGATATGTACTGAGGCGTACATGAGTAATTATAAGCAAAGTGGATAGATTACAGATGTTGCAATTAACCAAGTACAAAATACGTTTCCGGTAAATTTACATCTTGCTTGGCATGTCGTAGCGCCACCATGCGGCACCCACTGAAAACCCCCCCCTCGCAATGTACGACACTGGCTCAGCAGATGGCGCGCACATAATAACACTGCGGACAGCAGCTCGGCCACTTAGCCATAATAATAATGGTGCACGCCTAGTAACTCTGTGGACGCCAGCTCAGCCACTTAGCCATGCCCCAAGACGCAAATTCTGATGGCGGACCGCGCACAGCTTTTGCATTTCCACACGTAACGAGACTTTTTCCTTAGAAAAAACAGGGTGCAGCCCATACACAGGTGCGGCCCTTACACACATTTACATGGTAATTATGGCTTGGACGAGTTGCTTGTAAAACGGGACGTGTTATGTTGTGTTCTGTTTTTTTACGAACTCATTTCCTTGCACAATCGTACCTCATTTGTCTTAGCTGATCATTCAGTGTCATTATAAAGGCTTAAGGACGTGCAAACGAAACAACTGAAGCCATCTTGAAGGAACCACATTGTTTCAGGCTGTGGAACTGTGCTCTTACTTTGTGCCGCCTCTTCCCGACAGGTTTGTCAAGGTGAAAGACATCACTCTGACGCAACCTGTGACCAGAGAGAAAATGCCTAGTGCCCAGCCTCATTACATCTATGGCACAAAGGTAGGACAGCTGTGTCAGTCGTAGTAGGGCGTTCCTTGTCATTTATTTCTGTGCTCGGCAGCCTGCATGTCTCTGGTATTTCTGCTACTGCTTTTAAAGCTTGGGTAATGAAATGTTTGAAGCTGCAGAAGTACAACTCCTTTAAACAAATGTGCATAAAAATTGACTCTTGTCTCAGTTCCCTCCTAGGCTAGTGCTCCCCAAAGTTTTTATGTAAAAAACATAAAATGTAATCGCATTGTGGGTATGTATTAATAGTCCATGCTTCCTTTTTGCTAGTTCCTGTTTTCAGCTTAGTTGTGGGGAAAGCATCACCAAAGCAGTGTACACATGACTTGGAAGGAAGTGGTGCATGCCTGCAAACCCATGTTGCATGTATGCTGGCCTTAGGTTATGCCTTGTTTTTTAAAGAAAACCACATTTGTAGACTGTGATGTTGGAGAGTGCAGACTAGTCAGCGGTGCACTTGTAAGTGATTACAGTCGAATTCCGCTGCAGTGAAATTTATAGGACCCGTGAAAATTTTTGCTGAAGTGGAAACTTCGTTGTGGTGAAATTGGGCGAAAACATGGAGAGATTGGACCAAATTGTTCAGGAACAACCTTTATTTTCCAGAGATCTGTCAGCTTTTGTCTTTTGCCGTTTCGAAATAAGTGCCTTGGCACGATTTTCATGGTACCGTGGTACTCCAGAAACAATGCACATATTCGCAAAATAAACGTGCCCGCTACATTTGTTATCAAAACGCATATATTTTTCCACACGTGTTGTAAAAGCACCTCTCCTTTCGTCTTGTGAGAATCTGTATTGAGACCACGCTGCCTGGAGGAAATTCGGTGTGGACTAGGCACACTTGTGCATCAAACAGGGATCACCTGTGTCTCGAAATCGATGCTTTAGATGACATACCAGAAATGCGGTTGCTTTGATTCTTCAAAGACGTTTTGCGACGCGCGGTACACTTATACCGGCGAAGTGTCATTCTGTTGAGACTCCACTTAGAACCGCTGTCACACTCCCATTTACGCAGCGATGCCTGTACTAGATCAGTGCTCAGGTTTACCAGAAAGGAAAAAAAAAAAAAGGGAAACGTCACGATGCTCGTCTGTGGTGCAAAATAGAGACTAGAGTACCCTAGCTGGCGTTGGGCTTCTTGCAGTGATGTGCCACCCACCGGCACACCAGGTGACAGCGGATCATCGTGCGCTGTGTGTCACTAGGCCTAACGTGTTCTGCACAAACTGAAGCCCCACAAAAAGCGCATTGAAACTAGCCACCAGTTATCATAAAACGTTGAACGCGAGCGCAAGCACTCGCGCCGCCGCCGTAGACCGGCCACGGAGGCACATGCTTCTTCCCGCGTGTTCCCTCTCCCGGTCTGCCCGCTGCTGTTGCCCCCAGGAAACAGACCCAGGAAAAGCCGTTGCTTTCACCTTTGTTGTAATTGCACATGCTGTCAACTGTTACTCAACTATAATTAATCACTGTGCTGCTGGACGCATTATTATTTTCATTTGGACACCGCTGTTTTGCCTTTTTTTCCTGTGTGCGATGCTTGTGTTTGGTGCATGTGCAGGCCCTGAACTCTGCGTACCAGCAGATCTACAGCCTGTACAGTGGCTTCGTAGGTGCACCTCACTTCCGTGCCATCTGCCGGCTTCTGGGCTACCAGGGCATCGCTGTAGTCATGGAGGAACTGCTCAAGATCGTCAAGAGCCTGGTTGGACTAGCACCTCTCTTCTCTGTCATACCCTACATACAGTAGAATCTCGGTGATACAAACACGGTTGATACGAATTTTGCAATGATACAAATTTGCGAAATTTCCCGGCCAGATTGCACTGAGTACAATGCATGGTATTTTGGATGTTCCGAACTCTCTCGCGTGCAACCTCGGATGATACGAACGCGCAAGCCGCGACCGCATCCTTGAGCACTAAGTGCGGCCCGCACATCGCCGAAGCCACTATCGCTAATCGTGCAGTACGCACCGCGCGCACTGAGTGGCGGTGCGCGGCCCGCATATCGCCAAAGTCACAATCTCTAATCGTGCAGTATGCACTGTGAGTAGCAAGCTGTGGCTGCACAGCAGTGAATAAATCCCGTCTGAATGCATTTTTCGGGCCTCTGCGCATGAATTTTGTTCGTTTGGATGATGTAAAATTTCGGATGATACGAATTTTTTTGCGACTTCATGAGATTTATGTCACCGAGATTCTACTGTATATTACTGAGCATTGAAATGTTTAGTGGCTGTGTTGCGCAGGTTCTTGAGTAGTATCAGATTTAGAGAAAGCATTGTAAACTACGCAAAAGAGGCCTGTCCGTCTGCGGGATTATCATAGTTGCAACAAAAAATGACCCAAGTGTTAGTGAGGCAGGTGGCTTGAAAAGTAGAAATTGGATGCACCTTGTGGGGACGCAGCTTTGCGAAAGGTCTGTATTCTGAATGGCAACTTGTTTGCAGTGAAGTAAAATCTATGAGTTTGAAGCGATGGTTTCTGCAAGTGTGCTGTTCTCATACGCTTACAAGACAGTCACACACATCTGGAAGCTATTGCCTTATGCCCATAGCTTCCACTCCTCTGTCAGCAGGTTGCGAGATGAAGTATTGCAGGTGCATAGCATTGATGTTGCTTATAATGCGGCTAGGTTCATTGCGTAGCACTGAAT
Source organism: Amblyomma americanum (assembly GCF_052857255.1). Taxonomy (NCBI): domain Eukaryota; kingdom Metazoa; phylum Arthropoda; class Arachnida; order Ixodida; family Ixodidae; genus Amblyomma; species Amblyomma americanum. The sequence goes on from NC_135500.1 coordinate 121,080,334, forward strand.
GGCGCTAGGCTATCCACTGCAATATAGGAACCTCGCTCTGAGGCACCCTACACTGCGGTATATTGCATCCCTGCACTTGATCGCAGGGAAGAGATGCTGCAACCTTTTTTTATTTGGTTGCACTGTAAGAACATGAGGTTCATATAATGGTGAAGTTGGTAGGTTAGTGGTGATGAGAACAGAGAGACAAAGTCGGGGAGGAACTCGTGACAAATCATGCAAAAATCGGTTTGTTTTCCGCCCGTTAATGCTATTTTACTTTCTGTTGTGACAGTTTCTTTTGGCTTCAGAGAAAAATGCAACGTATTAATAGTGGCAGTGTGTCATTGCAACACTGCCAATGATTCAAACAGTGGCTACCGCCAGGTTTCAACCGCTACATTTCTGGGTCCAGGTGCAAGTGCTGAGCTTCAAGTTGTGGTGCTCTTCATTTCACTTTTACTTCATAAGACCCTAGTTAAACATGATTTAATGGCGAATAATGTCATTTCTGAAGCAATCATGAAGTGAGCTGTTATGCAGTTACTGTTTCCTGTGTACCTTGTCACAAATTGCAAGCTACTTGGAAATTGCCTCTGCATGAGATCTGCTTTGCAGCTTGCGCATTGCTGTCCCCTGGCTACATACTGCGTGTTTTTTTACTGGTGCTGCAGATTCAAGGTACGCTGTTGCAGTACACGAAAACCCTGCTGAAAGTGATGCCGAAACACTGCAGGCTCCCGCGCTACGACTATGGCTCTCCCGGTGAGTTTTCAGCCTGTTGTGCCAGTGCTACAGTGACATGACTACTGCCAATGTGCATCAGCCTTTTGCCTAAAAGACTTAACTTTTCTACATTGTTCCCCATTTGAGCAAACTACAAGCGAACAAATTTGCTTGTTTTATTTTATTCAGCTTGTCTGCAGCATGAGAAGGTTGACAAAAAATTTCGCCCGTTATCCTTAGGCACTGCAATTCCTCTTAGCTTTTCTTCATTCCTTAAGACTCTTGGGTCCTTTGGTGTATTCTTGCAGTGTAGACTTTTTCGAATTTCTCTTTCATGAGGAGCACTCATTGTGCCTTGCACTCCTTGCTCCTGTCTACAGGTATCCTTGGCTACTACCATGCCCAGTTAAACGACATTGTACAGTACCCTGATGTCAAGACGGAGATGTTCCAGAGTTTTCGGGAAGTGGGCAATGCCATCCTGTTTTGCCTCCTGATTGAACAGAGCTTGGTGGGTAGTTTTCATGCATCCACTTGTTTCCACACTGTTTTCAAAACATTATCAACGCCTACATAGTTGCATGCTAACAGCATTGACCCTCTGATCCGCTTGATGGATAAGCCTGTTGTGACCTTTTTCCTTGAGCGTGATACATACTTAGTAGAAAGAGTTGCTATATGGTGAGTAGAATTAGTTCTATCTTGACTCTCTTTTCATGAAGGAAAGATAGATTTAGTGTACTAGCAGGTTGTGTCTTGATGGATTCATCATGTGTGATCAAAGATCCCATTGCCTTGCATTATGATGTCCTTGCACATTTTGCTGTATAGTAAAGCCTCGTTAAGGTGTCCCTCGCTGGTCCACGGAAAAACTACATGCAACTCAGCAGTATGTCTTAATCGAAAATAGTTTAAATATTTCCCCTACCTGATAAAGGTGATACCTGACATATTCCATGATGGGGAGCACACACAGAAGCTTTTATTCACTTTGGAACTTTGGACTATAGAAATCCACTTTATTGTGCCACTGAGGCAGCCCCACAGTTACTAGTGCAGCCTCGCTAAGTAAAAGTGTGTGGAGTGTGGAAGAATGCTCTGTATTTTTCTCTGTTGGTAGCGGCTCAGTGGTTACGGCGCTCGGCTGCTGACCCAAAAGACGCGGGTTCGATACCAGCCACGGCAGTCGAATTTCGATGGAGGCGAAATTCTAGAGGCCCGTGTACTGTGCGGTGTCAGTACATGTTAAAGAACCACAGGTGGCCGAAATTTCCGGAGCCCTTCTCTACGGCCTCATACCCTGAGTCGCTTCAGGACGTTAAACCCCCATAAAACATAAAACCCTCTCACGTGCCACCACAGATTTCTTCTTCCCATGATTGATATTCCATGTAATGTCGAGCTTCTCCTTAATGGTTAGGTAACACTCGGAGGGTCATCCCAGTGTCACATGGGCTAGGCTTGACGTCACTTGAAAAAGCTGTCTGTGAGAAGCACGCAATCCATGACGACACTCGTATTTCGACTATGCAATGCAACAGGGCTTCAGTCACAGCCACGCACATGGAAGCGGCACATGGAGGAAAAGGAAACTTTGGTGTGGCTATCCTGAACTGCGGAGAAGCGAGTCACGTGACAATAAACGATATCTATATGGCGATGGTCCCATCCACGCAGTTTGAACCGGGACTGCTCAGACACCGGTGCCTGTGAATGAGGTGGTGGTGGGGGCAACCGGCGTTACACTGGCAGCTCTGCTGTCCAGGGACAGGAGAGGCATTCTGCAAGGTCGCAAGGGTGCAGTCTCTCGGGCATGTCAGCAGCTGCATATCAGTATCAATGTATTGCTGCCATCTACGCGTTATGAGCACCGGTAAAGGTTTCCTGCAATGCGTGGCGTAGTTATGGATAGTACCTCTCTAGCCTTTTAGGGGGTACTCTGTGTCCAACGTGTTCATGATAAGTCACTGCACATTAGTGGCCACCAAATGCATGACGTTTAACGGAAGAGGATTCGGGAGTTTTGTGTGACTTTTAAGTGGAACTGCTGCTTGAGTAAGTGCGCCTTAATGAGGTTTTACTGTATTATTTTGACTAGCATTGCCTTCACCACATTTGTTGAGTGTTGTTGATAAATTGCTGACAGAAGCACTCCTAGGATTTCTTTGTTCTGCTTAGTAACCACTGAACTAGCTAATTTTCAGTGCTCGTTGGGATGCGTTTGTTGTTGTGCCCACCCAAATGACATCAAAGAGCAAGTAGTTTTCGACATGTGATTTGCCTGTACTTGACTGTGTGCAGTCGCAGGAAGAAGTGTGTGACCTCCAGCATGCTGCTCCATTCCAAAACATTCTGCCACGACCTTACTGCAAAGGTTGGTGATTGTTGTTTGTGTTTTCTCTGTGTCTTTGTTTTTATTTTCTGCTTACTAGTAAATGCTTGTGCCCAGAATGCAGACTTAAAGGGTGAAAAACAGTTGCCGAGAGGCCGTTGTATTGCTGTTACTGTATGCGAGGAAAAAAAACTGTAAAAGGGAGCTTGGATTTTAAACAAGTAGCTATTACCATTGCCGTATAGGCACTCTTCATACCCATTGAAGAATAGACACCAATCAATAGACAGTGCTTTGAAAGTTGGCCTGATACTCGCCAGGTGGGACCACATGCATCGAAAGTAGCAAGTTCTTGTTTACAGAAGTAAACGACGAGATAAGAAGCAATGAGGCACATGTTTGCGAGGCAGGTTCATTTTATTTTACATGCCAGACACGTGTACAGGCCTGCGCAAAAATGGAGAGCTAAGCAAACTGGCAGTACTGCAGGCCAGTGCTGTCTGACGGCACTCAGTCTGTTGTCGAAATACGCACAGATACTCCCTATCCCTAATATGCGGTCTTCCTCGCCTGCTGACTTCTGTCAGGCACGGTTTTTTCCACAGAAGAACCACAACTGCCACACAATGTTTCCTTGTTCTCTCCGCTGTTGCACATGAGTACTCGTACATGTGAAACACGTGTACAAATACATTTGAATCTTGTTTTGTTTATCTGTGTCTGTTTCAAAAGCTGGGGGGAGGAGGGGAAGGGGCAGCTGCATTGATCTGTACTGGCTGACTTACACCTGTTTGAGTAAAATTTTTGTCATGAAGTTTTGTGTTTAAGAGTCATCTGGGACCACTATTTTGTTGTGTCCCTGCAGTAGTAATTTTATAGTTTGGTACTCTATGCTAAATAAACTTTTCATTTAAAACTAATTGTATATAGGTACTAATTCCTGCTCTTTTATGTTTTTTTTTTCATTGCTTCTATGTTCAACGAATTCACAGATTCTATGATTAGCTGATAGTGCTGTTTGAAAGCACTTGATTAGCATACAGCTTGATGCAAATTTTTACAGTGAGCATTGAAAGTGCCTTTGTAATGAAGATCTAAAACATGTAAACATGCTAATATAGAAGCAAGTCCCCGATTCCATATTGAATTTTTTTGCAGAAACCTTTACATTGCTTTGACTGCCTGCTCCTTTCCAGTGCGAAACATAACTTAGAATTTTTTAGTTTATGACGTTTAATCTGATTTTTCAGATGGTGAAAAACCCGAGACCAAGCTGAAACGTCTTGAAGCCAAGTACAGCCCACTGCAGGTGGTGCAGACCATTGAACGTCTTGGAACGGCTAAGGTCCGAGACTTTCCATTCTTTTCTATATTGTTTTTTCTAAAATGTTTCTTATTTCAGCCTTTGCTATGTAGGAAGGTATTGGAAAGATTTTTTTTTTTTTGCCCTCACTGCTGTTATTGCAAGTTTGCATGCTTGCAAAAGTTATGAGGCAGGGGTGTGAGAATATTGAAATTTTCGAATACGGATCGAATATCTGCTGAGTATAAAAACAGTTTTAAGGGAAAGATAAATAGGTAAATATTACTGTCCTTCCTTTTTGAAAACAATGTAGGGTCTTTGCAAATGAAATTAAACGAAACTAGACCAACTCAGGACCATGCAAAATGAAATATGACATCCACAGAAATGTGTACTGCTTGATTAGACAGCATAGCAGTATGCAAACTGTAATGTGTTTATGTAAAATGAGTGAGCAGATTAAATACTTCATTTATAATGACTGGCAGCTAAAACATAATAAGGGAGTACAGTAGGCGACGGGTAATTCGGACTCCAATAATTCGGACTTGGGATATTTCGGACTTTGATGAGGCACCGTCAGTCACCTCATAGAAGCGCATACATACTCGCGACGGATATTTCGGACTTTAAAAATTCGAAAGTTCGATTTTTCGGACTACTTTCAGTTGCCTGTGGGCTAAAATCGGCCATCTTATCGGCTTTTCACAGGCTTGCGCCATCTTGGATTGAGGTGGATTTACTCTGCAGTTGGATTGGGTTGACATAGTTTCGGTACCTCATTTTTGCCAGTAAAGTCCCTGCGATCTCTGACACTTCGAGGTGGCAGTCGTATTGTCCTCACTGTCAACTTGCTTTTATTGGCAACGTTGTCGCGGGCAGTTATCTCTTGTCTCACACTTTGAAAATTGGTTTTTGGGGCTCGGCGGACACCTGAACTGTGCATTAAGGGAAGGGATAAAGGAGGGACTAGAGAAGAAAGGTGGAAAGAGGTGCCATAGTGGAGGGCTCCCGGAATATTTTCGACCACCTGGGGATCCTTAACGTGCACTGACATTGCAAAGCACACGGGCGCCTTTGCGTTTCGCCTCCATAAAAATTCAGCCGCCGTGGTCGAGTTCGAACCCGGGAACTCCGGATCAGTAGCCGAGCGCCCTAACCACCAAGTCACACGGCAGGTCTCATACGTTCGTCATTCGTCGTTTCGTTACTAGGATTTCTCCGACCGCGTCAACCGAGTGGCGCTCCGTCTTCACAAAATTACATCCGTTAGCCGTTTTGTGATTGCGTCTGGCGGTTCCACTGCTTTGAACGAAAAGTGCCTGTCTTTGCATGTGTTTGACGAGCGGTGCGGTGCACACTCGGGTTGTGGACAACATGGCCCCGCCAGTGCTGCTGGGTCGATCAAAGAAACGTGGGAAGTATTCAACTAAACGCCGTGACCTTGCTGTCTAGCGTGTACAGTGAAAGCACAACTTTGGCTAAAATACAGGCGCAAATCGTTACCAGCAAGAGAAATTTTCCGCAAGGTAAAATCAGTGGCTTTTTTAAGTTGATTTCATCTCAATAAAGTGATTTTTTTGTACTTCACGGATTTTTCGGACTGCTCGATTATTTGGACCATTTTTTGGGTCCCTTCGAGTTCGGAAAATTGGTCGGCGACTGTAATTACTCATCGACATCCACCCGAGCGCAGCCCAGCACAATGTGCTGCGCATAAATTTGGACTTCAAGAGACTAGAAAAAATGCCTGAATTATCCGAAGGTGGAGTTATTGCAGCCCCCCCCCCGCCCTCCCGGCAAAATAAAAACTGTCGAAAATATGATTATGCACTCAACGGGGAGGCTTCATCGCACAAACCGCAGACAGTCCATGATAGGCGCGCAGTTTGTTTCGGTGTGCTGGAAGAACAACGCGGACGTAAGCAAGGGCGACGGTATTGGCGCTGGAACGGTGAAGCTGCCTCTAAAACGAAAATGAAATGTCCAGCAGCGTGCCAGTTGGCGTCCAAAAGCTGCACGCAGCTGTGTTTGCACAGCAGACGCAAGCGCAGCCGATAGCCGCTGTTGCTGTCGGCTGGTGACGAAGCTCGGAAACTGAAACTTGTTTGGCCTAGCGATGGGGGCCCTTGTGTCGTCGCCGTGCTTTCTATTACGCGCATGTCATATGTGAATGGGCTGCAATGCAGCATGCAAAAGGAAGGATTTCTTACACGATCGATAGCCCCACTGGTGACACGTCAACTACGCCTCAACTTCAGGAGTGCCATGTGAAATTCCACAAGTGAGCTTTCCCACTTACCACCTGACTGAGATGGTGGAGCTCACGCTAGAAAAGTTTTTAATGCGAGTGGACGAGTGCCATAGGTGTGGGCGTTGGGTATGAAAAACATTGCGGATTGATTGAAGCAAGAAACCACGCGCTTTCAAATTGAGCTTCTTTGAAGCTGATGATCGCTCTTATCACATATGATATGTGGGAAAGCCCACTTGTGGAATTTCACACGAGGTTCGAGTCTATCAGTGTCGGAATGTGGCTGGCCCACACAATAAACGATGGCGAAGAAAGTGAAGAGGACTACTTCGTGCTGCTTTCCGGCACTATTAGACTCGACCTTCGGATAATTGGCCCAAATACTGTGGCTGTGCCATGGTTGGAGTTCTAAAAGATATTCGACCACTGCTGAATATTAGGAAAGTTTCAAATATTCGGAAAATCTCTAATATCCATTTCTCGAATCGAACTTGAACTGAACAACAAACATATTCGTATTCGAAATTTCGGATATTCGCATGCCCCTAGTTAAAAGTAATGTTAGATGTACTTTAATATAAAATGTGAACTAGAAGCTAGTGTAGATCTACCATATATACTCACGTAATGAACCCACTCGCATAATGAACACGCCTCCCACTTTTGTTGGCCAGAATTTACTTGTTTTTCTTTTTCAACCTTCAGCTTTTTGTAGCGAGTTCCTCAGTTTCTCAGTTTTTGCTGCTGTCGGCAGCGCAGACCTTGGCAGCGCGCCAAGATGCTGCCCGCAACTGACAACATCACCACTTGTTTATCTTTTGAGGAGAACTCTTGCCAGAGGGAGGGGGGGTGGGTGGAAGGGGGGACTTGGCATACTTGTCTGAGTGCCAAGACGTTCTGCGCTCTAAGCTTCACATTCACATTAGACACTCTTCACTGTCCTGTGCGTTTTTTAACCTCCCGTAAAAAACGCGTGCCTGACCTTCAGGGCCACTGTTCAGCACGTTTGCGTTATCTCGCCGAGATTGGCTGGCGCTGTTGGCTACCATAAAATTACCGGATCACTTCAAAGTGAACAATGCTAAACACCAGTGGTTCGAACGCGTCTTACCGCGTGTATTTGTTAATGACGGAAGGACGGACTGAGGTGTATGAAATCTCAACCCTTCCAAAAAAATCTGTTGAAACTTTTTTTCCCATGTAATGAACCCTCTCTGAAACAGATGTCAACATTTCTGGGAAAAAAGTGGGTTCACTACGCGAATATGCACGTGTTTAAAATAAAATGTGAACTGGAAGTTAGTTCCGTAGTCGTAAGGCTTTAATATTTTCTGTTGCTTGTTTACATTCTGTCTCGGATACTTGGTTGATGGTTGGCAGCGAAAATATTCTGAGGTGTAGCTGGCATTATTGTGCCCGTCGCTCGCACTGCACAACTTTCTGGTATCCATAAGCCTATGGACCTGCAGAAATGGTTGGTCTTGAATTTCACTTCTCATTTGTAGCAATTTTTAATCAGGGTAAAGTTTTCTGTTGGAGGCCTACTGTGAGCAGCACTTTCTCTGTCTTGATGACTGTTCGCTCATTTATTATGCCCTGAAAGGCGTAAGGGACATGTAAGCTGTGCTGCCATCGAGTTCCCTTGGTTTCTATTCTTGGCGACAGTTTTTCTTGGCAATGAAGGGAAGACTATAGGTCTTGAACGTCCACAACTGTTTGGCCGTGCAACAGTATGCCTGGCCTGGTCTGGTCTGGCTGCCTGACACATTTTTCACCTCGCGGAAACTTCATTCCGTTGCTGGAGCAGCTGGCACCATATCCCCATCAGGCGCCAATTAAATCTGCAGAAAGAAAAAATCTTCTTTTGAATATATGACAATCAGTAGACTAAGCAAAAGTGATGTGCGAAAAATACGCAAAAATAGTCATATTTAAGCATATATTATTCGCATCCACATTTGTGGACATGGCGCCTTAAAGCTGATGCATGAACATAAACACTGCTACATTTGCTTGCCTTTTCTAACTGATTGTTAGACATGAATAAATGTTTAGCTGTGAGGATATACGCTTCAGGGAATTATTCTGTAGTTCGACTTATAAAATAGATAAAAACAGTCATTCTGTGACGACAGGCAGAGAAAAATTCGGTGTTTTCACTTCGGCACCATTGTGTAATTAAGGTGCTCAGAAGCTGGGGCCAATGGTTGCTTCCATCATAAGTAATACTTCAAGTCCGGCTGCATCGAAGGGGTCTCGAGTGGTCTGAGCACAGCTGGAGAGAGAGAGAGAGATAGCATCTTGCAGCCTGTTTTGCACATTGTTTTTGCAAAAATGAGAAATCATTTTTAAAGGTCGTTGTTTGCTCAATTTATGTCAGAGACCTGAAACAAACTGTCCCCTCGGTCAACCATTGTGGTGATTGTTGTATTGTAGCCTTGGAGCTTAGCGGTCAGCTCTGAACTGACCATGGTGTGAGGGCACGGGTTCCCGTTTTTCATCCCCCCTTGTGTAGTGCTGCCACTTTGTATTTTTCTTCGTCTCTGTAATGTAATGATTCTTGCTAAAAACCGCAGCGAAATTTTCAAAACGATAGATAAGAAATGTTCTTACCATCACTGAAAATGGTTGCTGCCTTCGGATTCATGCGTTCTACAATCTAGCACAAGTGGTCTCATTTCTCTTTAAGAATATTGGTAGGGGGCGTAAGACCCTCCTAGACCTCCTTGGCTTTAAGCACTGGTCATTGCGTGCTGTGTTTGTTGGCAGCAGCTCAGCTAAGTGGCGATTCTTTGCGACCATCTGCGGGTCTTCATTGCTCGGTTGGCCGCACTTCTCTGGAGGTGCTTCTCCATCCACTATTTTCATGAAAAATGCTTCAGCGCTGGAGTCTTCCAACATTCTCTTTGTACAAGCATAGTTTTCAAAGCCCGTAAGGAGTAAGCCCATTTCGTATATACGTGCACAAAAAAAACGGCGCGTTGTGGGGAGAAAACGCCACTTTGATATTTTCGTCGTTAAGGAGCCATGTCCACATTTGTGGACGTGCCACTTTGAACGCCCACTGCAGCAGTTGTTCTTCGTCTATGAATATGAAAATTGGTGTGCCATTTCTACATCAACCTATAAACACATTCCGAGCCCTAAATTGCATCATCCATGATCATTTGTAAAGATAGAATGCAAAAAGCGATGTACTCGTCGAGCAAAAAAACGTGTGCACATATTTTCTTTTTTTTTTACAAACGCATTTCGCTGTAGCTGCAAGAGATGGCGCCACAAACTTGACAGGCATAGTGTTCCTGTATATGCTCCCGCAAGGAGCAGAGTTGCGCGAAGGTCCGCCATTTTATTCCAAGCTGTGTGGGAAAGCAGCTCCTAGCGCACAGGCGCTGGGATTATGACGAGGCTGGCGTTGTAGAGCAGCTCGCTTTTTTTAAAAAGCTTACAAACGGCGCTCGATTGCGGGCATCCTTTTTTTCCTCTTACTGTCTCAGTGCTCAGGGATCGATGCTAAGCCCATCATACTTCGTTGAAAAAACGTCGAAAAATAATCCGATTTTCCGAAAATATCATACTGCATGACAGAAAGATCGCGGAATGACAGCAATAGCTCGCAGTACGGACATTAATGGCGCAGAAGTGCTTGTAAATGTAAAACCTGTGTGATTTGTGCGAGGAAGAGTAGTGCGGTAATGCATCTCCCTGCAGAGCCACATTGAAATACATTATTCTATAGGGTTGCGACCGCCTATGTTGCACGAAGCTTGTGAAACCACGCTGCATACGATGTGAATGCGGGCAGTCTAAAGCAATGCATTATGCACGCAAGTAAATCTAACCAACCAAAGGCACAGATATCGCAAACTCGCGCGCTTATCTTTCACAAAATGTACGTATCATTTGTTGCTCTGACTTCTAGCCCTCCATTGCATTTTTCCTATGCCATGGTCAGCTTTTCAAGCCAAACGCATCGTGTGCCGTACTTCTTTAATATCCAAAAGTTAGAGAAGCCTGCCTTAAGTCACTGCAGCTGAATTATGGTATACGAGTGTCCAAGGATCTCGAAAAGTGATGTGTATCTCTTTCTGGTGTTGTTATTGCTCGTTTTTCCCTAAGCACTATTGCGTTTTCTCTTGACCTACTTGAATTATATGTACGTTCACTGCATTCTGAAACATCTTTGTTTTGGACTTTTCCATGCTTTTATTCAAGGAAAAATAATTATCTTAATATCCAATTTTGCTTTCAAGTATTTCATGCTATTTTTGTTCCCCTCTCCTTCAATGTTAACATCCTTGTCAGTGGTACCTTGAGGGTATTTTTAACAAATAAAATAGTTAAATAGCCTAGGCAAAGCTTGTTCTCATGCAGAGAGACTGGCCTCCCACTCCTGTGTAGTAGACTGGGACTAGAACAAAATTTCGCATAGAGTTTGCTTGTCAAACATTCTTTATTTCGCAAAACAAACCATTTCTGCAAAATGCTGGAGGTGGCAGCAGAATAAGCAGGCAGGCTGGCAGCGGCTGCACATGAGAAATGCTCTGTCACGTACAGCCAGGTTGGGAACAAAACCTTTGTTCACATTTTCATTTGGAACTTGTAGCGTTGCAGGAAAAATGAAGATAATTTGTTGATGGCAAACATGAGTCGCTGCATGGAGATTGAGCTTGCCTGCTGAACAATTTATAATTTATATTGAACTGTAATTTTTATCAGACTAGGCACGTAGCCAAATGATGGTTGCAGCGCCCGAGGGAGGCATGAGACAATGGAGGTTATGTGGCTAAGTGAGCCATGCAAATACGGTACAGTTGTGCTGTTTATTCTCTAGCAGACATTGTAACAAGCCAGCACTAAGAGCTGGAGTGTATTAAAATATGAAGCAACAATTATATTGCACTTTTTGTACACCTCATGTGATATCAATCCTGCCATGCCGCAACTATTCTTCGGCCACAGAAACTGAAAATACATAGAGAGAGAAATCAATTATTAATTAACGGTCGAAACCAACTGCACGAGGTAATACGCTGTCACTAGTGTCCTATGCATCATGCCAAACAAAACACATGCAATGAAAATTTTCTGCTGTCCACCCTTTAGAGAAATATAGATGACAAAGAGGCGCATCACACTGGTACCATTATCTCTTAAATCTTGCAGCATAGCACCCCCTCCCCCCGTGGCGCACCACACGCGTAATGGCATATCTTCTACAGTGACTGTTCGCATCCCGAGAGCCCATATACTACTTATCCGTTTCGCTAGCAGCTGTTGAGAGCGGCTTCATATTCTTCACAATTCAAGAAATACAGCAAACAGGAACATCAGTGCGGCACCTTGGCAGTGTAAAATATGAAAGTGCGAAAAAAAGGGCCATGAGCAATGCCTTAAAATTTTTACACTACCTTTCACTGGTTTCCTGCTCTCAAGATACAGGAAAGCAAACATGTTGTTGGGGCAGCCGAGATTTCGTTCTTTTCTCTGTCCATAATAACGAGACAGAAATACATGGGCCCCATATGGGCTATGGGCATGTTCACCCAGTACAGTGTATGGACAGCGAGTTTCTATATGAACGAGGCATGAATATTTTTAAAAAGATTGGTCCCCAGAAAAATTGTCTTAACTCGAGTCATCCATATTAACAGGGGTCGTATCAACAGGGCATGACTGTATACAGATCAGGTGGCAGTTAAAAGGCGGAGTACCGTATGAAATGGAAATACGGTTCTTGCAGTTTGGCGCACTGCACCTCGTCATAGTTGGAGGCTGCCGTAACTGCACACTATCAAAACATATACAAGTGGAGCACACGGAAAAGGCGGGAACACACCGCAGCCGACCACACCGGGCGCGTCCGATCACGATGGCAGCCGAGATGGTACTGGGGCTGGCCAGGAACCGACGTTGCGCCTGGAAGGTCGGCTCCTCCACTTCAAAATGGAACAAACGTCATCAGCAGAATCACGTGACGGCCGCTCGGCGAATGGCGTCAAGAGCGGCGCGAGGAAAACAGTCGCGCAACTCTGCTCCCTGCGGGAGCATATACAGCTACACTAGACAGGAAGGGTCAAAATGGTAAGAGTGTGGTATTCACAGGTGGAAATTCTCCTTGCATACGAAAATAGGAGGCTTAGGTCGCATCCACATATGTGGACACAGCACCTGAAGGGGATGTATTGAATCTTCTTGTAGTTAGATGTGCCTAACAAATTTGTTTTAATCAAGAAAACGGGTTTTTTTCTTGACTTTCAGCGTTGAAAGTTGGCAATTGTGCCTTACGGTGAGACTCTGGTCTTGAAATGGACATTTTTATTATTAAAGATATCGTTATGAAATTCGGTATATATATATGTGTGTGTGTTCTTCCTGTTTTAAAAAATATAAATAGTTTCAGTATATTTCAATTAGTTCCCATATTGTAGGAAAATAACTGAAGCCTATTTAGTTAAATTCTTACGGGTCGTTAAGACACTTTCTAAATTTTTTGGTTTCAATTGAAATGGAACCTGCCATCTGGAACTATGCTAATTATACCAGGCGTTTCAGGGGAGGTGATCACTAGTTTTTAAAAATAGGGTTTTTCAGGTAAACAGAAGCTTTTTCCGGTATAGTGATGCCAGCGTTGGCGGATGTCAGAAAACAGGTGAATTATGTTAACTAGAAAGTGATTAACTAAATCCTAATAGTTAACTTTTTAACTATTACTGATAGGCCGTGGGCCATTAATAATAGCCGTATCAGTTTTTAGAATTTCAAAAACGCCACTCTCACCGCTGTGGCACGACAAAATTTGGTTACATCGTGCTAAAATACATGCACAATCAAAAAGTATGCAGGCAAAGCAACCCCTCCAGTGGTCTTAACTAGTTGAAGTAGTCAAATTTTGTTGAGCCACAGAGCCATCGCGTTTTCGAAATTTAAAAAATTTATATAGCTATTACTAACGGCCGGCTACAAATCTCTAATTGCAATCAGATGCCTATTGGTAGTTAAAAAGATAACTGTTAGAATTTAGTTAATCACTTGGCTAGATAAGATTATTTGCCTGTTTTTTCACGTCCGCCAACACTCATATTACTATGCCGCAAATTGCTTCTCGTTACCTCAAAAACGTTATTTTTAAAAATTAATGATCACCTTCCCTGAAACACCTGGTATATTGCTGTGGAAGTACATCATCGTATAAAAATGTTAAATTTTGTCCAAGCACCATAATTGTGAAGCATAGTTGGGTGGCATTATGGTTCACGAAATTTGATATGTTTGACCCGACCAAACAAAAGCAGCATAGCTCCAGTTTATTTCTTTTGGTATAAGATTAATTGAAATTGTACCATAATAACATAATAACTTTCGTAAGGGTAGTCATGTTGGCAAAAAACTCTAAGCTGAGAAAATAGCATTTGAACTGCATGCGCCAGCCTTTCGGAGGTTGTTGTAGAGGCCTAAAAAAAAAAACAGCGGAATGCGAACGTTCCAAAAATATTTCGCAGTATTGAGTAATACCAGGTAGTGGGGAAGGGGCCCGGCTTTCAAATAAAGCCCAGACAAAACAAAGTCGTGGGAAGCGGCGGGCACGAAGTCCTGTCACATTTGGCTCTGAGATCACCATTTCCGGGCTTCGTAGGCGCAAAATATACAGATATTTTAGTAGTTGGGGGTTGAATTTAGTCCTTGAAACTTTTTAGGCAGGAACTTTAGAGTGCATTCATCCCTAATATGCCATTTTTGCAAAATCTGAATTTTCTCATGTTTTTATCATTTGAAGACCCACGTGTCTCCCCTTAAAGGGCAACTGAAGCGGTTTTAGAATTCGATGAGTTCAAAAGGGCTGAATGTGCGAAACATGCTGGTAAAGCCTGCAAAATCGTTGTGAGCTAGCAATTGAGATGGTGGCATAATCGCCGAATAAAGTGGCGTCAGCGTTCAGGCTCCTCTGCAGTGCACAGCGATGGACAGAGGCCCCGATAATGACGTCACGTACGACGGCACTTTGTTTCCAGCAAAGAAACAGTTGGTTCATAAAAGAAACCCAACACCACCGAAGGTGAATCTCTCGAAGCATTGTTTGGAGGCACTGGAAGACTCACAGCAGCGTGCAGGCGAAGACAGCGGATATCTGAAATTTCGGCGACAATGACATTACGGACTACGAGTTTCCCCGCATTTTCCAACACAGTGAAAAGAAGCCTGAACATCGTCGTGGTTTTAATTGTCGATTACATCACTATTTTAAATGCTAGTGCAAAAACATTTTGGATGCTTTACCTAGAAGCTTCCTAGATTCGAATTCTTCACTAATCTCGATTTCTCAAAAAACCATTTCAGCTTCACTTTAAATAACAAATATTGACAACATAATATTTTTAAGAAAAAATAACTGCAAGCAGGGACCATAGTCCGCTGCATAGGAAGAGAGGGTGTGTTTCAGCTCCATTGCTCTCGCTCCATTGCCAGAAAAAGTTGTCGCTAAGTAAAGTTGTGGGTTCATATAGAAAACGGTTTTGCTTTTAAAGACGTTTGTTTGCTGGAGCTGCCTGCATGAAGCTGCTACTACGTTGCCAGTGAGGAAGTGACCCTGTGTCTGTGCATGCAGCAAGCCAGCATTGCCAAGGAAGGGGACCTCCTGACGAAGGAGCGCCTCTGCTGTGGCCTGTCGGTGTTTGAGGTGATCCTGACGCGCATCAAGTCCTACCTGGAGGACCCCCTCTGGGTGGGTCCTCCGCCGGCCAATGGGGTCATGAACGTCGAGGAGTGCACAGAGTTCCACCGCCTCTGGAGTGCCCTGCAGTTTGTCTACTGCATCCCTGTGGGCGAGAACGAGTTCACCGTTGAGTAAGCTGTGGCATTTTCTTTTCTGCCCTCTGGGAAGCAGCATGAAACACGTTGGGGCATGGGTGGCAGGTTATACGAGTTGGTAAAATACAAGGTGTTGTCGGTGCGGTTGACAGTTTGTTGGAGATGTGTGGTTGAGGGGGAGACTACTCTCAGAGCAAACTTTTTTGTTTCTGCACCAAATCTAATCAATATTCACATCCTTTACAAGTTTTTTGTGCGGGTTCCAAAAATGTGACTGCTTTTATGATAGGTAGATTAATTCTCAAGATATACTGCAATCCACTTATAATGATATTGGGAAAACCGGAAAAACCGATCATCATATCTCGACCGGCAAAAAAAAAGCAAAAAGAACACACCCACGTATTATCCTATGCATGTATAGCCACCGCCACTCCTGTCAAGGGTGGTTTTATTCCTCCTGTCAAGGGCGAACAGCATCATAGCGCTCTGCCAAGTTTGCCCAGCGAACTACCCCCACACCCTCCAGAGCTCCCATCAAAGATAAACATATGGCGATGTTATTGGCGCACAGCACCTTGGCACGCTGCCAAGGTCTGCGCTGCGAGCAACGCGAAACTAAAGCCCCTCAAAGAACTAAAAGTAACGACATCTCCTCCCTCCTCTTATGCCGGCGCTGCTTCTCTCGGCTCCTCCTGGGCGCCGACGGTGGCGGCACCTAGGCAGGGGGAAGCTAGCAGATGCTCCCAATGCTCGCCCTTTACCACGCAGTAGACCGCACGTGTGTTTTCTGCCTTGGCTGCGGTCGAAATGAGATCATGGCATGGGAGGTTAAAAAATTATGTACTCATATAATTGCCCCGAGCAACGTTGCGCTGCTTTATTAATTTTTTTGGTACTGCGATTGCGCGGACGAGCTAGCAGCCCATCCTCAGTGTTGTTTCCCAACGCTCGCGCACCTGAGTCACTTGTTTGTGGCATTTTCTGTCTTCAGTTCAGCCGCAATGAGATAATGGCATGGGAGATAAAAAAATAGTTATCTAAACAACTGCCCCGACCCATGCTGCGCTGCTTTATCGGAATTTTTGTACTGCGATTGCTTTGATTGCAGTGCACGCGACGGAAGTGGCATGTGCGAGCGAGCTCGCGGCACAGCTGTGAACATCCTCGTAGTGTTGTTTTTCGACCGGCGTCTTTTGCCCAATCTTATTCAAAATTTAACTCTGCCTAGAGAAAGTGGGCTGACATGTGACTAGACATGCGGCCTAGGCTTTATTTGAATGGATGGTGGCGTAATGCTGCTATAATATATTCTCTCGAAGGTGCGTTTTCTCGTGCAGTCGGCTGTGCGTAGACGCCTACTCATCTTTTTTTTTAGTGCAAGAAAGCTTAGCGGTTATTTCGGAGTTACTATACCTCGATCACCTCGCAGGCTAACGTTAAAATGATCCGACTCGACTGATGGTAGTCCTTTATTGTTTGTTTGTAAATATGTGAATACGGTGCCCTAGTTGCACACTGTAACACTGTTGTGAGCAGAAGAGTTTTGGTGTAGGGTTCATTGTTTGGGTTGAGTAGCAGCAATCAAAGAAGGCTTTTAACCACTGCTTCGCACGCAGCTACGCCTATGGATGACTCACTAGAATGTTGTTTGTTTAGGTGATTGTCATCTTGGGTCAGCATATACAATAATGGCTGACAAGAGGACCTTGTCTCCCATGGTGTAATTTCCATGCATAACACGGCGCAGCAGCGTGGACTGCTGCAGTTAATTAATCGCTTTCGGTCGAAGCAGCACGAAAAAAATTCAAGCAGTGAAAGACCAAAATTCAAATCTACTCACCGCTTTCTGAAGCAAAATTTTTTGATGCAAGAATTGAAAACGCAAGGAGAAAATGTATGCAACTACATTTAGTGGAGGTCCTCGCTTTTGTTCTCAAGTATTATCCACGCCGATATGGAGTATTCAAGCATTAGCTGTCGTTGTATGGACCCTGGGAGAACAAATACTGTCAGCAATGCGCGCAACATGAAAGCTAGATCTGCACTGCGAGAAGCATCAACAGCGTCGCTCAAACAGTGAGAACTGCCTCTTTAGTATCAAGATCCCGAGGGAAGGATTCCAACTGCAACAAAAGAAATACGTACAGCAATGCACGCAACATGAACAGCGCCGCTCAAACAGCGAGAACCGCCTCTTTAGTATCGAGTTCGTGAGCGAAGGAGTCCAACTGCAACATAACAAATACATCCAGCGATGCGCACAGCGTGAAAGCTAGACCTCCACCGCGAGCACCACCCGCCGCGGTGGCTCAATGGCTAGGGCTCTCGGCTACTAGTCCAGAGTACCCGGGTTCGAACCAGACCGCGGTGGCCGCGTTTCGATCGAGGCGAAATGCTAAGGCGCCCGTGTGCTGTGCGATGTCAGTGCACATTAAAGATCCCCAGGTGGTCGAAATTATTCCGGAGCCCTCCACTGCAGTGCCTCTTTCTTCCTTCTTCTCTTAGTTCCTCCTATATCCCTTCCCTTATGGCACGATTCAGGTGTCCGCAGATATGTGAGACAGATACTGCGCCATTTTTTATCCGCCACCGCCCCCCAATAAAAAAAAAAACAATTCTACTGCGTGCAGCGTAAACGGCAAAGCTCAAACAACATAAGCACACGTTTTGAGTCGAGCTTACGAATGAGTCCGACTACAACCAAACCAACACACCAAGTAATGCCCGCGACATCAAAGTTACACCTGCAGAGCACAGACGCTGGTGGTACCAATAAAGAGAGGGGATACCAACTAATCTGTTACATATTTCTTGGGGCCAGATTTCGCCGAGTGTCCACTCTTTATGAACTCCTTTCTCTATGAGGAAACAGTTTGTGCGAGACAGCATTGCGGGGCGGCCACCAAGCAAGCTCCTCGTTCCAGCGGTTGTGATGACGATAGCGCTTGGTTCCCAAGGCCGTAGGCAACACTCCCCCAACTGGTCCGTTTGTGGAGTTTTGTAGCGAGAGCTACACTAGACTAGTAGAAGCAGTTTTGCCATGCCTGTTCAAGGGCACAGCTGCGCATGCGCCGTAACCATGGCAACTAGCATCGCTGTTCCACAGGTGTTCCACCGTTGACTCGTGATGTCACATGCCTCGTTATGCAGCCTCACTGTGCATGCTCAAACCGTTCGCCAGTGCACAGAGTCTCCTTCATCGCGTCTGACTGCGCAGTTGAACATATATGCCTGAGTGTGTGCGCTTGCTAGTCAGATGCACCATGGATGAAGAAGTGGACGGTGAACGCGCGTAGAGTGCTTGGCATCTTCGGAGACTGTGAGAAGCTGCGTCGGACGACGCGGAAATCATTGCTTGATGTGAGGACACCCGACAGCATACAAATGAAACACGAAACACTAAGCGTGCGCCCGAGATGTCGAAAGAGCGGGAAGAACGTCTTGCCAAGACGCGGCTTTAAGACGCGGACCAGCAGAGATGCCGAGCCATTGCCGAACTATGTTGAGAACAACATCCGATTGAGCAGGAAGAACCAGACGCAAAGAAGATGTGCCGGATCACTGAATACACCATACATCTGACGGCCAGTGCTTCGGCAACAAGGACGTTCGAGTCCTTTCGCTATGTATATCCTGGCCTATCTGAGCTAAGCCACTGCTGACTTTTTTTACGTCATTCGCTTCAAAGTAATTTATTTTTTTATCAAACTTTCAGGCAAATTTTGATCGTAAACACCTTCTGGGTGGCCAGAATCTTGTCACTGTATCCGTTATTTTGCCAATAACACACATCCTTATTATGGAGATGTGCGGAGCAGTGCTCATGCGTTTTTGCACGTGATTCACGCAATCTTCTTTCTGGATTTCGAT
Source organism: Amblyomma americanum (assembly GCF_052857255.1). Lineage (NCBI taxonomy): Eukaryota > Metazoa > Arthropoda > Arachnida > Ixodida > Ixodidae > Amblyomma > Amblyomma americanum. The sequence goes on from NC_135500.1 coordinate 121,099,609, forward strand.
GTATCCATATACTTCCGCTTCTTTCAAACCGGGGATTGTGTGACTGTCCCCGTCAGACAGCATTGTGGTATAACGGAAGTTGTACTGCTGTAGCGAACGCTGAAATAAGGTCAGGGCAGCCTTAACCTCCATTTCTCCAGCCTTGTTGTTCATGTTTTTCCGGGAAGATGTAATTCTGTTTCCAGGCTGGGTATGTCGGGTCAACTTCTTTAGGGCCCCGTTTGCATGTGACGCTAAAATTACTCAGTACAACAAAGTCAAGAACAAATCCAGAATAGCTCAATCACAGTTCCTATGCTGATGTACGACGAGTGTCCACGCGACATCCACGTCGAGTTACACGGCGATGTAAGTAAGTGCTTTATTTTTAGTTAGCAGTATACATTTTGAGAACGGACAGGTTTAAAGAAAAAAGCTGCAGAAGCAGCTTGACAAGTCCTGAAACCCACTTATCGGCAGCAGCAGCAATGCGGGCTGACAATGCTTTGAAAACAATGATAATAAAGCACACGCAAGAACAGGGTTTCTACCAACCGGGAAAACCGTGAAAACTGGGAATTCTCAGGGAATTTGGATAATCTGGAAAAACTCAGGGAAAACTCGGGGGATTTGTGCTTATATCAGGATAAATTGGCTGCAGTTCTACATAAAAGGAACTAAAATCGCGATAATGCTGCCTCGTGTAAGCAATGCGGACTGGCATTGCACGGATTGTCCAGTGCTGCGTTACGCATCCTCTCCTCAGCGACCACTGGCCTCCAACGTTATGCTGCTAAGTGGAGCATCCTAGCAAGGCGGCGAAAAGCTTTGCGGCGCCAGTTTCGAAGCGTACTACGTCGAAAGCGGACACTTTCCCGCGCTTCCCCGGCGCTGTGGCTGACGGCAGAGCGCGCGCTTCCTACGGTTCGCACGTGTGCTGTTCAACGGCCAGCGGCCTCCCCTTTTTGTTTCCGAGTGGGCAGCTCCAACAAGGCGGTAGAAAACGATGTGAGAACCAAGACCTAGTGAGAGCTTGCGATGATCCCAAATGAACTCTTCCTCCTTGCGCATCTCCTTGATGGAAGCGTCCATTTCTGCCGCAGGGGGTGCACGCACGCGATGCAGGCAGCGCAGCTTTGTCAGAAAGGGAAATAGTTTCATGCATTTTCGCGATCTGCCGACACTAGCAAAGCAACGAATTTTGTCCGTACCTAGCTGCGCCGTTTTGAACCGACTTAGTTTTATTGACTGCTGTGGTGCCGCAGGCAAGCTGTGTGCGACGTGTCAAGCATGACAGCCTTCAAGTGCACTTTCATCCAGGACTGGACGAATGCGAAACATTGCGGGTTTGCAGCCTGGATTAGGCCCATCGAAAGTAACCCGAACGCAGCGTACTGTGCGCTGTACAGAAAGCAGTTTTCGCTCAGCAACATGGGAAGAAGAGCGCTAACAAGTCACGCTGAAAGTAAGAAGCACCGACTGGCCATTACCTTAGCCGCGGCACCCTCTGTAGCCTCATTTTTGGCACCGCCGCCAACCGTTGTGACCAAAGCCGGGACACTCTGTGTAGCTTCATTTTTGACACTGCCGACCACTGTTGTGACCCAATGCTGGGCCATTGTCGTCAGTTTCTGCACATCCTTCAAGTGCTTCAACTACTGCGACGGACATCCATCCCGACTTACAGCAAAGGATATCTTTCAGCGTGACTTTGAGGTCATAAATGCTGAAGTGATGTGGTGCCGTGCCTCAACGCTGTTATGACACAAACATCACTCCGTGCTGCCGCGGCATTGGCTTGTCTGTTCCCTTTGATGTTCCCACCATCAGCTACAGCCAAGAAAATGTAGCTTGACGAAGACAAGGTAGGATATACTATTGTTTATGGCCTCGCACCTTTCTTCAGGGAGGGCCTCATGTCAGAAGTAAGCCAAGTCTCCCACCTCATCGTGGCGTTTGATGAATCATTAAACAAAGTTGCACAAAAAGAGCAAATGGGACGAGTTGGTTCGCTTTTGGTCGGATGCAGAGCAGAGCGTGAAAAATCGCTACTTGACGTCATGCTTTCTGGGGCGCACGTGGGCAGAAGAATTGGTGTCTGCATTAAAACTTCCACAGATGGGCCCTCCCGATCAAAAATTCTTCAGATCTCAGATGGGCCAAATGTGAACATAAAATTTCTCTGTGATATCAAACAAGAACTTTGTGAATTCAGCGACGGCCGCCGTATTCTCGAAGTTGGTAGCTATGGCCTTCATGTTGTGAACGGTGCTTTCAAAACCGGACACGCGGCAACACGTTGGCAACTTGTGGAATTTCTTCGTGCTTTGTACAACTTATTCAAATGTGTACCTGCCCGACGCACTGAATACGCACGCATAACCGGAAGCGACATTTACCCTATGAAGTTTTTTGCTTCATAGCTATTTCACTCTACAAACTAAGGTTTCTATAATCTGCAGTTTGTCTGAATAGACTTGCTAAGAGTGAATCGCACTTGTGACGCTAAAGTACAGGTCCCGCACCATTGCGGTTACAATCAGTAGATAGAAACATATCACATTTGAAAATATTTGTTTCCGCATGCATCTTCCTTTTAGCTTGTATTTCAAAATGTTCAAATTCGATTCGCAGTTTGTTTTAGCATTTTTTCAAATATATTCGATTTGTTATGCATTTTGCTAATCTCCCCTTTTTATTAACTTTGCTCAAATAGGACTAAATCGTTGTTTTTATTTTTTAACATGCTTACTGGAGAGTGATACCATCAGGCGACTTTGTGTCAGCCTGTTTTCGCATAAAACAAAGTACTGTGTCACTCAGGGAATTTGGAAACGTCAACTTGGTAGACACCCTGAAGAAAAAAGGAAAAAAAGATCCAGACAGCAAACAAAAAAAAAAGTTAACTTTACCGCGGCCGGTATCGAGCGGAGCGCGTTTTTCTTCTTACGGCCTTTGCTGTGAGGTCTGTTTCCGCCTCCCGCCGCACCTCAGTGGGGTCACCAATGCCGCGCCACCGCTAACCGCTTCGCCACTGCGACCGCCGTACACTCCGAAGGAAAGCTCGCGCGCGCTCCAAGTTCGGCCCGCATCAGTGGTAACCGTCAAGCCTTTATATTTTGCCCCTTACGCTTTACACAAAGACCGCGTAGTCAGCCCTTTGCCATGGGAGAAGTTTGAAACAAAGGATTAAGGTTTGCGCGCTCCCTTTTTGAGCCCGACTGTGTCTGGTCGAACGTACGCTTCGAGCACATACGTCAACACGTTCTACCCTTATATTTGGTTAAAAAGCAAGTCTTTCAGCTTCCATAGTTCGTCTTCCGGCATGTTCTTTACGAGTGTGTAGAATGATATGCGGCATGTTATACCAGGATGGCAAGTTTCAGAGTAAAAGATTCTGCAGCGTACATATAGCTCCTGAAATTTCAAGCGCAGCTGCTTTAATTTTGCACAACAGCGGTGTGACATTCCGTGTGTGCTGCGGGGATCCACGTTCGACGGCGCGGCGTGGACGGAGACCCGTGACAGCGGCATCATCAATTACCCAGCCATGCTCTTTGAGTGACGACCAGAACAACCGGACCCGCCGCCGCCCCGGGGAAACAGGCTTTGTCCTCCCCAATTTCCGGGCACATTCCAGGACATGGGAGCTGTCAGCGGGCCAGAGCGCCCGTACCACAGCCGACGCTATGCGATACCGCGAAGACGACGTTCTTTCCCTCCCCCCCCTTTGTCGTGGGCTATCGCCGGGAAGGCACCCACAGCTTCCCAGAAGGGCCGCGACGGACACCTGTCATGGCGGACAGGCAGTACTCGCCAAGAATGTGGAAAGACAGGCGCTAGTGAATTAGCTCCGAAGAGAGAGCCTGTGTATACTCTCACTTGAGAGAGAGTGGTGGCGTTTTTGTTGTTTATTTAGTTTGTATTGTTAACAGACTCTGGGTTCGAGGCTAAGCCCCACCCAAGGGGTGGTCCCCATCTCGCATGTTATTTTGGATTGGAGAATTGATGCTTTGGGCGGGCCACTGGAAATGACCGCCCTTAGTCCTTTGTTAATCAAGTGCTTAAAAGCACATGTAAACGGATGCAGGCCAGTCTGAGCTGGGGCTCCATGCTTAGCATGTAATGTGATGCTACTTAGGCACTAACCTGCCCGGTCGATGAGTAAAGTAGTGCAAAGTTTGTTCTGTTGTAAAATTATGCTCTGCTGTCATCATCTACAAGCTCGCCTCCTGTTCATCTTCCAAGCCGAACGACACTAGAGGAAGGGTTTGTGATCCATCCTCGAAGAAACGGACGACTATTGAAATTCTACTGCATCCACGCCCAGGACGACATCGTTAGCGAAGAGGGCCTTCAGCGCCGAAGCCCGACGGCGCGCAGCTTCTGCCAGCAACCGCTCGAGCCCAACTCCGGAGCCACTCCATCGCCACCATGAAGTCGTCGGCACGTAAGCTCGGACGCCCCAGCCTCTGATGTATAACCTTAATGATGTGTAATTACTGAATATACCTGTTTGTTTAAACTGAGCCATACGGTGTCTCTTTGCCTCTCCGTCCCGTGTGGACCTGCGCATTATGGGGGTCATCACACTGGTGTCAGAAGTGGGGTCTCAAAAGCAAATGTCCTCTGAATGCTGTGACATTCATGACTTCAAAATTGTAATCAAAAGGGAATCACGGGACTGATTGTGGGACTTTTACCCCCATTTGAGAGGCTTGAGGCACTGGAGGGCTTAAAAAAAAAAAATGACTGTATCTGAGGGAGCTCCCACTCCACAGCCGTCGCTCGGAGCAAGCATGCTGGCATTAGGAAGCGTCATTCCGACGTTTACGGGAGATAAGACAGGGGTTCCAATCTGCGATTTCGCACAGCCGTCGCTCGGAGCAAGCATGCTGGCATTAGGAAGCGTCATTCCGACGTTTACGGGAGATAAGACAGGGGTTCCAATCTGCGATTTCTTTTCCATGCTAGAAGAGATTGGGAAAATGGGGGGATGGTCCGATGCTCAAATGCTGGGAATGGCAAGGTGTAAGATGGCAGGAGCTGCTCATGATTTTGCATGGCGAGACGAAAAAGTAAAATCCACAAAATCATTTGCGGAATTTAAGAAGCTCGCGTTTGAGCATTTCGACACTGAACCACGTCACGTGCGGGTACAGAGGTTCCGTGACGCCGAACAGAAGGTAGGGGAGGACGTGCGAACATTTGCGTCGCGGCTTCAGCGCCTAGCACGCGATACGTTAAGCAGGGAGGAGGAAGGAGACCAGCTAAGGAAGAAATACGCGGAGGAACTACTTAAAGAGGAAATGACCGCTTTGTTCGTGGCTGGTCTGCAAGACCCCGTGCGCCGGTTCGTGCTCTCGCGCAAGCCGAGCAATTTCGACCAAGCCGTGGAGGCCGCATTGGATGAGGAACGAAATGAGGCGTTAACGACAGCCGCAGCGAGAGTACGCGTCATAGAGAGAGCGGTGCTCAACCCTGAGGTTGCTCTCTTGACAGAGCGATTAGATCGCTTAGAACAGCTGCTATCTCAGCAGGTAGAACACCAGGTTGAAGCGCGCGCTCAACAGCGCTCATTCGCTGGAAACCGGAGACCGCCACAAAGCTACAGGCACGGTATGCGAGATTTTGAAGAAATCGTATGCTTCGCTTGCCAGGGTCGCGGACACATCGCCAGGTTCTGCCAAAACGTGCGCCGTGGGGAGCCACAAAGAGAAGCAGGCGAGACATGCCCTAAGCAAGCCTACAGCGGTGCTCCAGATACCGAGTCAAAAAACTAGTTAGTCCTCCCCAGCCTGAGGAGCGTGGGGAGGGAGCAGTAGATGATGAGGTGGTGGTAGTTTGTGTGGCCGACGAGGCATGCCCTGTTGTGCGTTGCAAGTTAAATGGTTGTTGTATGGAATTGTTGATAGATACGGGGTCAAAGGTGACATTGCTTAAGGAGAGCAGTTTTAACACGCTTCGAAGGAAGGGGGACCGCGAGGTGTTGGAAGCGTCTGGTGGTATGGCACCCAAATTTGTAGGCATAACGGGGGATCCTCTTGGCATAAGTGGACTCTACCGGTTACACTTCTCTCTCGGCGGAATTGCATTGGAGCACCCCTGCTACGTATGCCCGGACACGGTGTCTCTGCCAAACGGAGTGTCAGGTATATTAGGGCAGGATTTTTTGAGAAAAGGGAAGGTAGTAGTCTCATTCTCTGAGGAAGAGGTTAATGCGGGCGGCTCAAAAGTTCCGTTTTTGAACAGGAGAGGGGCTGAGATTCGCATTACCGATATTGACACCCGTCAAACAGTGGGATCATTGGAGAAGGTATATTCGCGGGTTGCCGTCCGGCTGGTCGAGGAGGCGGTCGTCCTTCCTTGGTCGGAGCACATTTTGTACGCGTTTGTGCCTTCAGATGTAGAGAGCGGCGCCGTGGGAGTGCTTGAGCCGGTCGACTCTCTCAGCAATGGCCTGAAGGCAGCCGCATGCCTCGTGACAGTTAATGACGCCCACAGAGTGCCCCTACGGGTGGTTAACTGTAGCCAGCAGCCACTGAGCCTTCCCAAGAACAAAACATTGGCTTTCTTCACCTCTGCGATAGAGCAACGTGAGCCCACCGATACGGTACTCGCAACTGTAGAGCATGCTAGTCCTTCGGCTGCTCCAAAGGTGTCGTTCGATCTTTCTCACGTAAAATCCAGGGAGAGGGAGGCTCTGGCTGGTTTGCTGAACGACTACTCGGAGGTATTCGCCGCGTCCAACCTGGATTTGGGCTGCTGTGGCGTTATAAAGCACAGGATAGAAACCGGCACTTCATCGCCCGTTTACCAGCGTGCGTACAGGATTCCTTACTCCCAACGTGAGGAGATGGAGCGGCAGGTGCAGGACCTGATTGATCGCGGCATTGTCGAACACTCAAAGTCACCCTGGGGAGCACCAGCACTATTGGTGGAAAAGCCAGATGGCTCGTATCTATTGGTAGTGGACTACCGCAAACTAAATGCCGTAACTCGCATCGATCCATACCCCATCCCCAATATACAGGAGACGCTTTCTCAGCTGGGCTCTGCCAGGTACTTCACGGTAGTGGACATGGCGGCGGGATTCTGGCAGATAGCAATGGATCCGGCAGATGCCGAGAAAACGGCATTCAACACGCCCTCAGGGCACTATGAATGGAAAAGAATGCCGATGGGTCTGGCCAACAGCCCTGCTGTCTGGCAGAGAACCGCTGATGTTATCCTGGCAGGTCTTCTGGGGAGGCTGTGCTTCGTGTATATGGATGACATTATCATATACAGTGACAGTTTTGATAACCATTTGCGCGATATTGAGCAGGTTTTGGTGCGACTAAGAGCAGCGGGTCTCAAGCTGAAGCCCTCTAAGTGCCAATTCCTCAAAAACGAGGTGAAATACCTCGGGCACGTTGTTTCAGCTGACGGCGTGCGACCGGACCCTGAGAAACTAAGGTGTGTCTCGGATTTTCCATCCCCGACTAGCGTCCGCCAGGTCCGGCAGTTTCTCGGCCTGATCGGTTACTACCGAAGGCACATAGAGGAGTTCGCCAAGCTCGCTAAGCCGCTCACCGCCTTAACAGCCAAAAATGTCGCCTTTCGCTGGGACGAAAACGCGGAGAATGCTTTTGGGGCCCTGAAAAGGAAGCTAATGAGTGCACCGCTGTTGCGCCACCCGGATTTTAATTTGCCCTTCGTTATGGCCACAGATGCGTCAAAATTCGCAGTGGGTGCCGTGCTATCTCAGGTTATCGAGGGCAAAGAACATCCCGTTGCTTTTGCTAGCCGACAGCTGAGCCCCACAGAGCAAAAGTACGGAGCTACGGAAAGGGAGTGCCTCGCCGTTGTCTGGGCAGTAAAGCACTTCAGATGCTACCTTTACGGCCGCAAATTCAAGCTAGTCACAGACTGCCATCCTCTGAAATGGGTGATGAGTGTCAGGGACCCTAGCTCGCGACTCGCTAGATGGAATCTACACCTGCAGGAATACTGCTTTGAAGTTGAGCACAAGTCAGGAAAGACACATCTGAATGCTGATGCACTCAGCCGCACAGCTGCCGTGGCAGCTATAGATGAGTTTGTCCCCGTAGTCGACCCCGCCGAATTACGCACAGAGCAGTGCAAAGATCCTGACCTGAAGCGAATAATCGAAAGCTTAGAGGGCGCACCGTCTCACCCCGAACAGCTAGGCTATTTCATTGGCAAAGACGGCACCCTGTGTCGGCGCACGAGGCCAACCAGGAAAGGGAGACCAGAGAAAACCGCTTGGGAGAGAGTCGTCATACCTCGGTCGTGGACAGAAAGGGTTCTTCGCGCGTTTCACGATGCGCCATGCGCCGGTCATTTTGGCGTAGCGAAGACACGCAGGCGTGTGGAGCGTTTGTACTTTTGGAGTGGCATGCGACGGGATGTTAGAGACTACTGTGCGAAGTGTCATTCCTGTCTCGAAAGAAAAACACCCAAGGGACGAAGACCAGCTCCAATTCAGCCGTTCCCTGAGGTTTCGGCTCCCTTCGAGCGGACAGGTATGGACATAATGGGCCCATTGCCCACGACCACTTCCGGAAACAAGTACATTTTAGTATTTGTCGATCACCTTTCAAAATACGCGGAAGCGGTAGCACTCCCAGATCAGAAGGCAGACACGGTTGCAAGAGCATTTGTCGAACAGATCGTGCTCCGACATGGACCCCCGAGGCAACTCTTGACAGATCGGGGAACGAACTTCGTGTCGCAGCTAATGAGGAGAGTTTGCGAGCTGCTTAAGATCGCTAAGAAGCAGACAACACCGTACCATCCGGCTTGCAACGGCGCGGTGGAGCGACTGAACCAAACCGTGGCCGGGTTCCTGTCGCATTTTGTTTCGCGCGACCAGCGGGACTGGGATTTGTGGCTCCCGTATGCAATGTTTGCCTACAATTCCGCAGCACACGAGAGCACGGGCGAATCGCCATTCTTTCTTCTCTACGGCCGAGACCCGGACCAGCCTAGTGAAGTGCCAGAGGGCCCCCGTCGTGTCCCATACGCTTCACTGGACGACTATAAGGTTGAGCTAGAATCGCGCTTGCAAGTGGCGAGGGACATCGCAAAGGAGTCCTTAAAGAAAGCGGCGAAGCGCAGGAAGGAGGTGCACGATCGCAGTGCTAGAGACGCGCCGTTTGATGTGGGGGACAGCGTGTACATTGAAAACTGCCAAAGGCAGATTGGGCTAGCTCGTAAGTTCCAGACGAAGTGGAGAGGACCGTGCGAGGTTGTCGAGAAGCTTTCTCCGGTAAACTTCAGAGTCCGAGACGTGAACCGGCGCTTGATAAGGATACACGCAAATCGCCTCAAGTCGGCACCGGTTCAGTATTCACGAAATGAGGAAAGGGAAAGCGCGGATTTTGATGGGGACAGAAGTGAAGCGGAGCGCGCAGATAGTTCGCAAGAAACGCCCTCTCCTGCATTTGTTCGGCAGGCGCCCGAGGTGACGGCCGGAATGCCACCGGATTTACTTCATGCATTGCTAGAAGAAGAAGCGCGCGAGGTTGCCGCGCAGATAACGCCAGGAGAGGCTCCTGCCACGAGCCCTCGCGAGTCCCAAAGCAGACAAAGGGGTACAGACTTACTTAGTATGACTCATGAAGACCGATATCCGCTGCGAAATCGGAAAGCTAAGTCGGACTAATGGCGTAAACAGAGCGGAGTTTTGAACTGGTTAGAATTGTGTAATGCCACAGCTCATAACATTGCTATGTGCTTATGTGTTAAGTTATCGGAGTTGGTAGTTAAACCTTTCTGTCATTAAGTAACACCTTCACAGGAGAGCATGCGGAGCGCATGCAGAACCTGCCCTACTTCCTTTCGTTATCTATATTTTTGTCTGTGCCGTGATCGTGCTAGAAGTGGGAGCTCTTTTGTAACTGTGGTAAATTTATTTCGTCCAGTTTGGACTAGAAAGGAGAGGCTTGGGTGCTGAGTTTCATGTTTATCTGTAAAAGAAGATCAGTGCTGCCCCTGGAGACGCCAGTATTGACAGCGGAGGCATATGGTGTTGTGCAGTGGTGTTGAGTGCAGCGAAAAGTGTTTTGTCGGACGCACTGTGCGAGGCGATTCAGAAAGACAAGGGGAGCTGTGTGGACGCAAATGTTCGGAGAACATTCTTCTGGAGGGTGAGCGAGTGTGACATTCCGTGTGTGCTGCGGGGATCCACGTTCGACGGCGCGGCGTGGACGGAGACCCGTGACAGCGGCATCATCAATTACCCAGCCATGCTCTTTGAGTGACGACCAGAACAACCGGACCCGCCGCCGCCCCGGGGAAACAGGCTTTGTCCTCCCCAATTTCCGGGCACATTCCAGGACAAGGGAGCTGTCAGCGGGCCAGAGCGCCCGTACCACAGCCGACGCTATGCGATACCGCGAAGACGACGTTCTTTCCCTCCCCCCCCTTTGTCGTGGGCTATCGCCGGGAAGGCACCCACAGCTTCCCAGAAGGGCCGCGACGGACACCTGTCATGGCGGACAGGCAGTACTCGCCAAGAATGTGGAAAGACAGGCGCTAGTGAATTAGCTCCGAAGAGAGAGCCTGTGTATACTCTCACTTGAGAGAGAGTGGTGGCGTTTTTGTTGTTTATTTAGTTTGTATTGTTAACAGACTCTGGGTTCGAGGCTAAGCCCCACCCAAGGGGTGGTCCCCATCTCGCATGTTATTTTGGATTGGAGAATTGATGCTTTGGGCGGGCCACTGGAAATGACCGCCCTTAGTCCTTTGTTAATCAAGTGCTTAAAAGCACATGTAAACGGATGCAGGCCAGTCTGAGCTGGGGCTCCATGCTTAGCATGTAATGTGATGCTACTTAGGCACTAACCTGCCCGGTCGATGAGTAAAGTAGTGCAAAGTTTGTTCTGTTGTAAAATTATGCTCTGCTGTCATCATCTACAAGCTCGCCTCCTGTTCATCTTCCAAGCCGAACGACACTAGAGGAAGGGTTTGTGATCCATCCTCGAAGAAACGGACGACTATTGAAATTCTACTGCATCCACGCCCAGGACGACATCGTTAGCGAAGAGGGCCTTCAGCGCCGAAGCCCGACGGCGCGCAGCTTCTGCCAGCAACCGCTCGAGCCCAACTCCGGAGCCACTCCATCGCCACCATGAAGTCGTCGGCACGTAAGCTCGGACGCCCCAGCCTCTGATGTATAACCTTAATGATGTGTAATTACTGAATATACCTGTTTGTTTAAACTGAGCCATACGGTGTCTCTTTGCCTCTCCGTCCCGTGTGGACCTGCGCATTATGGGGGTCATCACAGCGGCATTAGCAAGAATTCATGGTGCTACCCAGGAAAATGCATGTTCTTCACGAAAGGAACGGTTATAGACGGAACCCAACCCTGCTGCAGGAGCAGGGGACGTTGCAAGAACGCGACGTCCAAGATATCCTCTTGGAAAGACATTTTGAAGTTTGGAGGCGTCTCACGACCGCCCGTCCCACCCCATGACAACGCGAAAATTAAGTCACTTGTTTACAGTAACTGCAAGCATGAACTAACCGCCAGCAAAGCAAAATTAGTTGGGAACTGCGCTGTCTTAATAAAATCGGCCTTTACGAGTGAGCAGACTTATCCGAGAGGCGATGACTACATGCTTTGCATTATTCTCCTGCATATCTGTAGCCTCGTCATCACTTTCGATAAACCTCCCGCGAGCATGAACTTTCTTCACGTTATTCAGGAAACAAAGTAGCACCACAAAAAGAAATTTTCCGCAACTTAACAGAGCTTCACTAAACCTCACAGCAATGCATGTTATACCAGCTGGCTTAGCTTACAATGTAAGGAACTAAAAATTAACGCTTGTTATGCTCACATGTTAGTAAAGGTCCCCGAATTTAAGAGAATAGAGGGCATTCAAGTGCATAATCCGACGTCTTTTACAATGAGACTTAAACCAAATATTTTAGGCAGTTTCAGGACACACCTCAGGTTGAATATACGTGGACAACAAAAAATGGCACTCTTTATGATAGCTGAAGTCACTCATTGGACATACATACTTTCTGAAATTGCAATACTCAGTACGCGTCAATATCTGTGGCAGCATACGCAGATTGTACTGGTTGCTTCTGTAACGTTCTGTTAACATACAGTACAGGCCAGAATGATGACAAGGAAGCTTGCGTCCAACTCGAAAATTGTTTATTAGGCTAACTCGTGTCCTCAAACAGAAAGCATGCAGTTCGGCAGCGCAGCGGTAAAACAAGTGCTTGGCCAACGAAGGTCAGAATGACGATCGCTCTCGGCCTTGCAAAATTTAAAAGTGACCAGGAACTTTAGACGCCTAATGCACTTACAATAATTTTGAACATGGAGAGACTTGCATGTGGCTACAGTCATTCCAGAGAAATCTGGTGGCCTCTTGTTTGACAGCAAAAGCGGAAGGGGCGTAGAGAACAATGCACTACAGTGTTTCTTGACACTTGCTCGCACATTAGTAATTAGCATTCTTTTGAGACATCGATACAGGCCTCTCGTTTAAGGAAGTTGTGACGTATATGAGGGTGAAAATAAGTACATACAGGACATGCGAAAAGCGACATCAGCGTAATTAACTACTATATACACCTCCCAGCAATCTTGCAATTTATCTGACAGTTCGACTCAAGTATCGTCTAAAGCCACCAGCTACGGCGCTATCGGATTTACGGCTCACGCGTCGTAGAGAATCTTTTCCGCTATATAGTACATTTTTATGGAACGAGCACAAAACTTTCGTTCTCCGAGTTTTCATTATCTTCCCCTTAGCATTAACTTGTCATTTAACGACGGACCGTGGTATATACGAGGAAATGATCAGAGTATATCCTTCTGGATTTAAAACCACAAATGCTCGATATAGTTCTGATGAATGGGAGAGCGATTCCTCATTTTAAATGTTTTCGTCGACCAAAGTTTGTGACGAAGAATCTGTGCACATGTAGACTTTGTTGCAGATACGCAGCTTAAGCATCTGCATTTTGTTTTCTTTGATTTCGGTGCTGCGCTGACCACGAACCAGCGAACCAGTCGGGACTGGGAAGTCAACTTTCGGGCCGCACGGTCCACCGCGGGCATCAACTACATTTCGCTGCGAAGTTTTTGAATGCAGACCGCGGTGGGATTTATTCATCAACGGTAACACGTCATTCAGCGCAGCACGTTGAGTTCCCGTTCATTGCATTGCGCGCGCGGCGAGGATGTTCTCCACGAAAGGCATCACTGGTTGGTTTTCACACGCGGCGAACTCCATCTAGACAGATGAACTTTTGCCACAGTTCGTACATGTGAGGGTCAGTTTGGCGGCAAGGCCGTGCTCTCTTCCGGATTTATCAATCTTCACGTCGCCGTTGCATTCCTTACACGTCACTGACGCCAGCATCTCGTTCATTAGCTCCAAACTGACTAAGAGCGGGGCTGTTGTGGCGTCTCCAGTTCCACCGAAGAACGCCGCTTTGCGCTCCGTTGCTGCGGCTAATACCGTCTTGTGAAGTTTCTCTTGAGCTTTCTTTTCTGTTTTTTTCATCTCGCAAGGTTGTAGCATCGGCGTATCGTGACGAACGCGACCGCTGTCCGAAGAGGTTTGCGCGGCCGGCGCCGCCGTTAGGCTTAGCTGGCTGAGCGTAGTCTGTACTTCCCCATCAGCTGGCGAAGGCGTATCCACGGCGATCGGGGTTTCCGTGGCGCTCGAGGTGTCCACAGCGCTCTGCTTCGCGTTGTTAATTAGCGATTTTTTCCTTTTTTTTCCGTTTTTACGAGCTGTACGGAACTTCTGCGCCGACGTTGGCATGGTTGCGAGACGCGCCTGCGAATGCACTTTGACAAGATCACGAGACACTTCAGCCAATCAGGTAGCAGTCTGCAGTCACGTGCTCCGACTAGCGAATAGCATCGCGCGTTGCAACTTTTTTTGGCGGCATTTTCTCCCTCGTCCAATGAGCGTAAAAGAGCCGTAGCGGCGCGAAATTGAAAACGAAAAGCAGCCCGTGTGCTGTGCGATGTCAAAATAGCTAGGAGAAACAGGTTGGTTATCGTGGGGGACTTCAGTGCTCGGCATCAGGAGTGGGGGTACGACTTGCAGCTTGCTAAGGGTAACAAACATTTAGATGGCATCCTAGCCAGCGGGCTGTCTCTACTCACGGACCTTTGCTGCCCCATCAGGATGGGCAACAGTGTATGTAAAGACTACTTCGGACCTTACTCTCACGCACTGCTGCGATGATGCTCGCTGGAGCAACACCTGCATTAATTTAGGAAGTGATCACCTAATCATAGTGATCTCATCAGGACTGAAAATCTGGAAACTTTCAAGTAAAGCTTAATTAATGGACTGGGACAAATTTAGAGAGATTAGGATTACTGAAGACGGAAACGGATGGGCCAGCCTGAATGACTGGACGCAGGAACTCCAAACCCATGCTAAGGAAGCTACTGAAGAAGCTAAGACTTCGGGAGACTCCTAAAATGGACAGTCAACTACTCAATATGATACATCGGAAGAAAGAGCTGGAAGACGCACTAAGGAAACAGAGGTGGGATAGGCATCTACGGAGAGAACTACACAGAGAAATAGGTTGATCGAAAAGCATGCGGCCTGGTTCTGCCAACAGGGCTGGATGGACCTATGCGACGAGTTAGGGTTGAATATGAGTCTTTCGAGAACCTGGGCAATCTAGTGTCACCTAATAGATCCTAATCGTTCAAAGCGACGAACTAGGGTAACTCAGATTGCTTCTAAGCACAACTTTGAAGGCTCAAACGAACTACTGGACCACATTAGAAAGACATACATCAGCCAATAACTGGGCATGCTCCTTCTGGAGTACTCAGGCATACCCAATGCGGAACTGGATGAACCCTTCGAAAAGGCATAGGTGAGAGCGGTCCTGGCCGAGCTAAAGAGGTCTGGATGGAATAACTAACACCACGCTTAAGAAACTAGAAGACAATTCGATCATGTACCTGACGGAAATTATGAACACGATCTGGGGAAACGGGGGAAATTCCAAAGGAATGGAAGCAGTCCAACCTAGTCCTTATTCCCAAACCAGGCAAAACTCTGGACTTGAATAATATGTGATCCATCTTTCTCACTTCCTGCTTGGGGAAGCTAATGGAGAAGGTAGTGCAGAAAAAGGCTCTCTAAATACATGGAAAGAGAAGGGCTCTGGCCAGATGAAATGGCCGGGTACAGGCTGGGTTTCAGCACACAGGACATCATGCTTCAGCTGAAACACAACGTCCTAGATAAGGGAGAACAGGCCGGCACAAGAGGGATTCTTGGCTGGACCTCATGAAGGCTTTCGATAACGTGGAACCCAGGGCAGTACTCAAAGGTCTAAACGACTCCAATGTAGGAGTCAAGGTACGTTAAGAACTTTCTCTCGGACAGACAGACTACCATCAAATTCTTAGATCTCAAGTCCAAACCTTTGGCGATGGAGTATAGAGGAACACCGCAGGGATCTGTTCTCTCCCCCATGTTGTTTATTTTCACTTTAAGGAAACTCTCCCCTCTCCTAAGGCAAATAGAGGGGATCAAACATAGCATATACGCTGACAATATCACTATTTCGATCTGGGGGGCTCCAATGCCGATATCTCGCATAGACTTCAGATAGCGGCGGAGACGGTAGAAAAATACGTTTTTGCCAGAGGACTGTCCTGCTCTCCGCATAAGTCTGAAATTTTCATACTTTCATTGAAGGAACAGAAAAGGAAAGAAATACGCCTTCCAAGGCTCTACTCGCCGGTGGAGGGGTGCTAGTGGGGTGGGTAACAGGGTACCTAGGGTGCCAGTAATCAAAGTTCTAGGCTTCGTTCTCCAAGAGAATGGAAAAAACAAGATAGTCATAAACAAGTTAGCCCATTATGTGGCTCAGGTAACTGGGATCTTCCGTAGAATCTTACTCAAAGATAAGGGTTTGTGGGAGCACTGCCCCTAATTGTGCCTAACACATGCGTTCATTATTAGCAGGATCGCGTATGCAACCCCGTTTCTCGATCTCAGCCAGAGCAAGGAACACAAACTAGACACTCTGATTAGGAGGGCATATAAAAAAGCGCTAGGCATTCCCGCCAGCGTGTTGAAAGTGGGGGTACGTAATACGTGGTGTGAAATCGCTACAGCGGTGAGGGAGGTGCAACTCTGGAGACTCAATTCCACGCGGGCAGGAAGGCAGGTCCTGGCCAGCATAGGGGAGAACCAGAAGGAGCGGTCATACGTGGCAGTGGAAATGGCTCTTCAGGTTTGAAAGAGGCTGAACATCGCTCCAATTCCGAAGAATATGCACCCGACACACAACAAGGAGCGCAGGGCACATAGAGTCAAAGCTATAAGAGAAAGACTACGAGGGGTAGACTCTAGTCATATTGCGTACTGCGTCGCGGCAGTAATCGATGGAGACTACGAAACGGTGGTCACCAGATCCCTCAATACTAGAGACTCGCTCGTAGCAGAAGAGGCCGCTCTGGCGTTAGCCTGCAGGAGCACCAAAGCCAAATTCATACTTTGCGACAGAAAGCTAGCAGTAAGAAACTTTAATAAGGGGATCGCTTCGAAAGAAGCAGTTAAGGTACTCGGACAATTGGTATTGGATAGAGAGATCTCCATCATACGGGTCCCGGCTCACGAGGGGATTCCAGGCAATGAGGCTGCTAACAGTCTTACCAGAGATATCTACACCCAGGCCGCCTTGGAATCACCCATAACGGGGGTCAAGGGCCCGCTCATCACGTACACGGAAATCATGGCTGATTACAGGGATGACAGACTAGACCTCCCACCTCCAGATCAGTCTGTCACTCCTAAGGAGTGCAGAGACGAGAAGATTACAAACCAACCGATTCTTTCCTCCTTATCTATACAGGGAGGTAAGGCAACCTCCGAAGTTCTGCACTAAATGCGGGATATTAGCTAATCAGGATCACCTCATTTGAAAATGTCCTGATTCTCTTGGGCATATTGATGGAATCACAGAGAAAGAAAATTCAGGAGGGCACTTTTTGGACCTAAAGGCGATGAGGTGAAAGCCTTTAGCGCGGTGTTGCTGCTTGTGTCACTGATGTGTGGTTAAGATGTTGATTAAGTGCACAATTGTTTGTGAATCTTAATTTCTGGAGACACTGGAGGGCATTTGGGAGGCGTCCGTCTGATTTGACACCTTTCTGCAAACACTCTCCAGCGTCCTAGACAAGAAATACATATGCGTTGGTAGGAAGTAGCATATTCGTTAGCACGCTCGGCTGTGGAACGGAAGGATGGTGGTTCGACTCTCACTGTGCACAAAGGCTTTTTTCCTTATCGAGTTGCTGAAGAGCATAACGGGCGGACAGACAGACAGGGTCGTGGCTGTGAGTATGAGCCATTAAAGGCTTTCACCTTAAAACCTGGGATGGCCTCTTCCGGAGCTGGGCTCCGGAGCAGCAAGCTCGAGCAATCCGTCTGCCACGGGACGCTTTGCGAAAGACATCCCCCTGCGGGGCTCCCTCTCCCTTGGAGGACCCTTAGGGTGTGACTGAGGGAGCGGAGGGGAAATAAACATTTAAGGAAATAAAGTATCTTGAACTTGAACTGTGGGATGTCAATGCACGTTAAAGATCCCCAGGTGGTCTCTCAGTCCCACCTATATCCCTTTCCTTACAGTGCGGTTCAGGTGTCCGCCGATATGTGAGACAGATAATGCACCGTTTCCTTTCCCCAACAGCCAATTCAATCGAAAAGCAGCTCTTTCAAACGAGGCCAAGATGGCAGCGATCGCTTTCTTACCATTAACCACGACTTGCTGTATAACACAGTAGGTTGTGCTATTAACTAGAGGGAAAGATGGCAGCACTGCGTCATAGAGTTTATTACTATTACCTAGAGGGAAAGCTGGTTCCCGGTCTATGGAAGTTTGTATGGAGCTTTCTCAAGACCACCTCAGCCACGATGGGCGCTCTAAGCACTCTAAGCATCATGGGGCGGAGAGCTGCCGACTGCTGAACCGCAACTTTTGGCTAATAAATAATGCAAAAATAAACGTTCAATAATCAAGAATGCCCTAGCATTCAATATCCTGCCAATAAATTGCAACAAACGAGCAGAAAAGCAGCACTGCCAGCTTTCCCTCTTGGTAATAGTAAGGAAATGCGCTGCACCTTAGCCACCATGGACGCTCAGTGCATCGTAGGCCGGTGAGCTACTTGGAGCAGGACAGTGATTTTTTTCGGGAATACAAAGTGTCATTGAAGTCGAGAGTTCGACGAAAACTCGTCTGGTCGGGGACAAACATGTTGACGAAGAAGAAGGAGCGCCGACCAAAGAAAACAAAAAACATAAACAGACGTTTCGGCTCCCGTACGGGAGCCTTGTTCACATTGAAATGAAGCAAGCAGCTCAGTGGCATTACATATGCTTGAAAAGAGGGCGCAGGGAGCGTGCGTAGATTGGGTTAAGATTTCCATCGTTGCGAGGGGTTGAAAGCACGTGTGCCCGACCCCAGTCGATGTCATGGCCTGTAGATACTGCGTGCTCGGCGATAGCATTTGAATCCACTTTTTTGTTGCGTACATCGTTACTATGTTCTTTTAGCCGCCTCTCGAAATTTCCGGTTTCGCCAATATATGCGTAGTCGCAGTCGGAACAAGGAACCTTGTACACTACGCCTGGATATTTTTCTTTGGGAAGGGGGTCTTTGACATTTACCAACGCATGGCGCAGTTTTCTTGTCGGAACGTGGGCGATATGAACACCAAAGGTGCGCATGATGCGTGCTAAAGCCTCGCTTAGTCCGGGAGCATAGGGCACGGCAGCACGTTTCAAGGGTGACAGAGGAGTATCGCTTGCTGGGCGACATAACTGTTTTTCCACGGATTGCACAAATGAGGTCGGGTAGTTGTTGCTTGAAAGTTCTTGTCGTATAGTTTGAAAATCAATGGTCTGGTCTTCAAGGGAGCTGCAGATGCGTTGCGGTCGTTTGAACAAGGACATAGCGACTGATTTCTTCTGTGTAGCAGGGTGAACCGAATTAAAGTTAAGGTATCTTCCGGTGTTGGTCGGTTTTCTATAAACGCTGAAACTGAGCTTATTGCTGTCCCGCCTTATCAATACATATAGAAAGGGCAACGCACCATTCGCTTCTTCTTCGGTAGTGAAGTCTATTGCTCGTTCTATAGAATTCAAATGGTGCGAGAAGGCGGCTAAGTCAGAATTACGAATCAGGCAAAAGCAGTCGTCAACATATCTCAGGAAAATTCTAGGAGGTGATGCAAACGTTTCAAGGGCACGGTGCTCGACGGATTCCATACAGAGGTTAGCGACGGTCACTGATATAGAGGCACCCATTGGTGTGCCCTGAAGTTGACGGTAAAAGCGTCCTTGAAAGACGAAATAAGTATTATCCAGGCAGAACTGCAGGAGTCTACGGAGATCCAGAACTTCAATGGGAGTTCGTTTAGGTAGAGACTTGTCAGCTTCGAGAGCAGCAGAGCAGACTTGTACGGCCAGGTCGACAGGAACGCATGTGAAAAGCGACTTGACGTCAAACGAGACCATGAGCTCGTCATCGTCCGGTGCTATGTCGCTTACCTTCTTGATGAAATCAGTCGAGTTGCGAACGTGCGTTGAGCCGAGGCCGACAAAAGGGGAGAGGATACGATGGAGGTAGCTGGATAGACTGTGAAGAGGGGACCGACTGTAGTCTACGATGGGGCGCATGGGCATACTAGGTTTGTGCACCTTCGGTAGACCGTAGAGAGCAGGGGCTGAGCCGTTGGTGCACAGCAGAGTGAAGTAGAGTGGCTTGTAGGTCGGAGGAACGATACGAAATACGTCTGAAAGACGTTTCTGCAAGTCGCGCTGAACTTTCGAGGTTGGGTCCTTGTTAAGACGGGAGTAGGTGCTTTCATCTTCCAGAAGGCTTTCCATTCTGCTTATGTAGTCAGTTCGGTTCAAGAGAACTGTGCTGTTTCCTTTATCAGCGGGGAGTATAACGAGATCTTTGTTGTCTCGCAGGCTCTTCACGGCTTTTTGCTGTTCTGTGGTAAGCGGGGACAGGTGTTGTCCTGGGCGATACTTGGAGAGGACGCTGACTGCGCGAGTCCTTGCTTCATCGCGGCGCGACACTTCCACCTGGCTCACCGCGTTTTCCACAGCACACACAAGTTTTTTGGGGTCAAGAGTAGGTCCAGTGTTGAAATTGAGGCCAAGGTTTAAAACAGAAATTTCAGCGCTGCTAGGTTTGTACGAGGAGAAGATTTTGACGACGGTTGTGGGCGTAGCTTTTTCAGTTTTTGGGCGTTGCGGAAGAAGGCGATGCAATTTGTTTTTGTGTGCAAGTTCAGCACACCGGGACTGTACAGGTGCCTTGTGGTTGGCGTGCAGTTGAATGCTGGCAAATTCTTCAGGGTAGAGTGATTCCAAGCGACGTCGAGTGAAGAATGCCTCGTTTTCTGGAACTCTTAGCTTATCTTTGCATTCCAGTATTCTGGCCTGAAGGAGTGATCGTTCGGCTTTGGCGACAACGCTCAGACCTAAGCGTGTGCAGACTGGACGGATCAAACGGAGGGACCGTGGAATAACAGAAAAGGACTTGCATGTCAGGTTGAACTGAATATGGCCTTTGAACAAAGAGATGCGGGTGATCAAGGACACGTACTGGCGGATGCTTGTGACGATGGGTTGGCCGTACGCCCGGCGAAGATTGATGAAGTCGAGAGTTCGACGAAAACTCGTCTGGTCGGGGACAAACATGTTGACGAAGAAGAAGGAGCGCCGACCAAAGAAAACAAAAAACATAAACAGACGATTTGGTCTGAGCGTTGTCGCCAAAGCCGAACGATCACTCCTTCAGGCCAGGATACTGGAATGCAAAGATAAGCTTGGCCTCAATTTCAACACTGGACCTACTCTTGACCCCAAAAAACTTGTGTGTGCTGTGGAAAACGCGGTGAGCCAGGTGGAAGTGTCGCGCCGCGATGAAGCAAGGACTCGCGCAGTCAGCGTCCTCTCCAAGTATCGCCCAGGACAACACCTGTCCCCGCTTACCACAGAACCTGCGAGACAACAAAGATCTCGTTATACTCCCCGCTGATAAAGGAAACAGCGCAGTTCTCTTGAACCGAACTGACTACATAAGCAGAATGGAAAGCCTTCTGGAAGATGAAAGCACCTACTCGCGTCTTAACAAGGACCCAACCTCGAAAGTTCAGCGCGACTTGCAGAAACTTCTTTCAGACGTCTTTTGTTTTGTTCCCCCGACCTACAAGCCACTCTACTTCACTCTGCTGTGCACCAACGGCTCAGCCCCTGCTCTCTACGGTCTACCAAAGGTGCACAAACCTAGTATGCCCATGCGCCCCATCGTAGACTACAGTCGGTCCCCTCTTCACAATCTATCCAGCTACCTCCATCGTATCCTCTCCCCTCTTGTCGGCCTTGGCTCAACGCACGTTCGCAACTCGACTGATTTCATCAAAAAGGTAAGCGACATAGTACCGGACGATGACGAGCTCATGGTCTCGTTTGACGTCAAGTCGCTTTTCACATGCGTTCATGTCGACCTGGCCGTACAAGTCTGCTCTGCTGCTCTCGAAGCTGACAAGTCTCTACCTAAACGAACCCCCATTGAAGTTCTGGATCTCCGTAGACTCCTGCAGTTCTGCCTGGATAATACTTATTTCGTCTTTCAAGGACGCTTTTACCGTCAACTTCAGGGCACACCAATGGGTGCCTCTATATCAGTGACCGTCGCTAACCTCTGTATGGGATCCGTCGAGCACCGTGCCCTTGAAACGTTTGCATCACCTCCTAAAATTTTCCTGAGATATGTTGACGACTGCTTTTGCCTGATTCGTAATTCTGACTTAGCCGCCTTCTCGCACCATTTGAATTCTATAGAATGAGCAATAGACTTCACTACCGAAGAAGAAGCGAATGGTGCGTTGCAGTTTCTAGATGTATTGATAAGGCGGGACAGCAATAAGCTCAGTTTCAGCGTTTATAGAAAACCGACCAACACCGGAAGATACCTTAACTTTAATTCGGTTCACCCTGCTACACAGAAGAAATCAGTCGCTATGTCCTTGTTCAAACGATCGCAACGCATCTGCAGCTCCCTTGAAGACTAGACCATTGATTTTCAAACTATACGACAAGAACTTTCAAGCAACAACTACCCGACCTCATTTGTGCAATCCGTGGAAAAACAGTTATGTCGCCCAGCAAGCAATACTCCTCTGTCACCCTTGAAACGTGCTGCCGTGCCCTATGCTCCCGGACTAAGCGAGGCTTTAGCACGCATCATGCCCACCTTTGGTGTTCATATCGCCCACGTTCCGACAAGAAAACTGCGCCATGCGTTGGTAAATGTCAAAGACCCCCTTCCCAAAGAAAAATATCCAGGCGTAGTGTACAAGGTTCCTTGTTCCGACTGTGACTACGCATAAATTGGCGAAACCGGAAATTTCGAGAGGCGGCTAAAAGAACATAGTAACGATGTACGCAACAAAAAAGTGGATTCAAATGCTATCGCCGAGCACGCAGTATCTACAGGCCATGACATCGACTGGGGTCAGGCACACGTGCTTTCAACCGAAAAGAAGCTATACCCTCGCCTGCACTTGGAATCATTAATCATCCAAACTACTAGTCACACCCTCGCAACGATGGAAATCTTAACCCAATCTACGCACGCTCCCTGCGCCCTCTTTTCAAGCATATGTAATGCCACTGAGCTGCTTGCTTCATTTCAATGTGAACAAGGCTCCCGTACGGGAGCCGAAACGTCTGTTTAAGTTTTTTGTTTTCTTTGGTCGGCGCTCCTTCTTCTTCGTCAACAGAGTGTCATTACTGAGATGTCCTATTCCATCCGTGGCGCGCCCCACACACAGACGATTTTGGCGCGAACATAGTGTGTAAAAGCCATAGTAGCAAAAATGCAACAGCACACGACGCCAATAAAAGGTTTCTGTTTTCTGAAATGCAATTAAAAAACCTCCTGAAGTGTTTAAGCAACGATATTTTTTGTAGCGAAAGCTACATTGGCCACAAACTCCCAGTTTCGCTATGCTCGCAGTCCCATCGTGGTCACGTGACGAACCACGTGACCAGCCACGGCGTCGCGCCGCTGGCAGCTGCTCTGCAACACGTGGTCAGTGGTGGGAGCCACTGAAACCCCCGCACACTCACTGAATAAAGAAAACCTTGTGTCGAGGCTGGGAATCGAACCAGGGCCTTTGGCGTTAGAGGTGGAGATGCTACCACTCCGCCACGACGGTTCAAGGTTTAATCATGACTAAAGGCGCATATAGTGAATGCACGGGTTTCATATATTAACTCTTCCGAACCAGATGTCGCCGTGCTTTCGCTACGTATATCCTGGCCTAACAGAGCTAGGCCATCATCAATTTTTTTTTTTCATTTTTAAAAGTGTACCTGTTAAGCACGAGATATTGGCTTTTGTTGTCTGCAATACTTGGCTAATAGGAGAGCAAACCATCTCTTATTTTGGGCAAACTTTGCATTCACATGCTATTCTAGCAAAGCTCGTTTGTTGAAATTTATAGACAGGATATTGAATGTTAGGGCATTCTTGATTATCAAAGAACATTTACTTTTACATTATTTTTTGGCCAAAAGTTGTGGTTCTGCAGTCGGTAGCTCTCTGTCCCATGATGCTTAGAGCGCTCATGGGGGCTGAGGTGGTCTTGAGGAAGCTCCATGCAAACTCCCATAGATGAGGCACCAGCTTTCCCTCTAGGTAATAGTAAGAAACTCTATGGCTGCAGTAGAACGATAATCGTAGCTGCATTTGATTCAGCTGTGGTTCACTTTACCGCCTGCACCGGTTCATGGTGTGCTGCACCAGGGCCCTCGATTCACAGCACCCTCTGCACCGCCATCCGCGATTGATTTGGGTGCAGCCGTGGTGCCGCTTTGGTGCAAGGAACCACGGCACCAGCCGCCAAGGAGGTGCAAAAAAGCTGTGGGCGTGGAGACGGCTTTCAGGAGACGACGCATGTTAGCGCGTAAATATTGAAGATGAATTGAAAGACGTCTTAGCTGTCGCTGCCTTCGATGTCATTCTGCAAGAAAATGGCGCTGAAACCTACGCGACAGCAGGCAATTTTCAGTGTTTTGTGTCGCAGCTGCCATGTTAATTGTGACAGGCCGTCTGCGTGCGTGCGAGTTCACACGAAACTTACGGCACAACAACGGTGTGTGGGCTGTTGGCAAACTGCGGGCAGGGCGAGGTTGTGGTTTATTTAAAAATGAATAAACAAAAAAAAAGAAAAGAATGTTGCCGGCCGCGGCAATTGCTATCTAATATCTTAAGCACCTGAGCTGCAGCCAGTGGAGGTGAAAGGGAAAGGGAGAGGATAGCTAGGAGAAGTATAGAGGGGAGCGATAGCAAGAAAGGACAGGGGAGAGCTTTGTACATTGTTTACAAAATACTTTAAAAGAGTTAGATGTTGGGCTAGTTGGATTTGTGACAAATTATACATATTTTTAGTGCAACCACGACATGGACACAGAGAACAGAGACAAAGAACCACAAAAAACGTTTTGTTAAGTGCGCCATGAACGTTGTTTATAAGATTCTCCTGTCTTGTGGCAAAAGTGTACATCAGCCAGACGGGGCAATGCGTTAACGACTGACTCAGGGAGCATAAAAGAGACCTGGCTATTAGGGAGCGCACGAATCTTGTTGACCACTGCGTTGCTTGCAGAGCTTGTGAACCACGTTTCCGTTGCGTGTCAGTCGGAGGCAGAAGTAAGCAAAAAACCGCTCGTGAAACCTTGGAGGCATTTTTTATAAGGAAATCTGGATCAGATTGCGTGAATGACACTTCAGTTGCCTTGTATAATGCTGAAGTCAGTTCCTATCTCGCCTAGTGCGATGACTTTTTCCTTGGCAGTTTCCAAGTGTCTTGTTAGGCTGCATCTGCACAGGCCTGTGGCTTTATATATGCCGTCGTGGTTCCCTCAATAAATCACTTGCAAGTAGCGCTTGTGTTTGTCTCTGTTCTCTGTGTCCCTGTCGTGGTTGCACTAAAAATATGTATAATTTGTTTACAAAATACATAAAGCAATCAAGTTAGCGCCGCTCGCGCGCTTATGTTCAGGTTCTGTTGACTCCGAGTGTGTTTTACTACAACCGGAGCTGGTACCTGTGCCTGCTGTGCTAAGCATGCAGGCAGATGCTGCTGGTTCGCCACTGCCTGGCCATTCTGCTGCGGCTACTGGGACACTGGGGCTAGCACTAAGGGGCACCCATCCGGGGACAGTTGTGTACTGAATTTGGTACCTATGAGTTGTGGTATAAAACCACAATTAAATAATAGGTAAACATTGTATACGTGCAGTTACTCATTGAAGCGTTTTCATATCGCACCGCAAGCAGAATTCTAGGCCCACCTTGACCCCCCAAACGAAGCAAATTCCGTTTGGGACGTATCTTGAGGGGGTGTAACTCGACAACGGCCGCGTTCTTCGCTTTCTTCGTCTAGTAAACCAAACAGCTAATGCTCGTTACTTCAGCATCTTCCAGACGGTGGCGGCCTTTTTTTTTTTTCTCAATTATAACCGACCATCCACATAGTGGATGTCACAAAGGATGTAATTACATAGCTGATTTCATTATCTGGGTGAATCAGACACTTGTTTTCCAAACTGTAAAGGCACTTGGGTCAATAAGACACTTGTTTCTCTAACTGTAAAGTCACTTAATTAATCTCAATAAGTTGAACTGCACTGCCGGATGTTACAGTGCCATGGGAGTGCAACGCAATCATGGTTGCTCGGAATCGGTGATCAGCCCAACCTGAAAGCAATTGAAGCTAAATGTAGTAGCGGTGACGCAGTGGCGGCATCAAGGCTTTCAGTGTGTTGAAATCCGCCAAGAAGAAGGCATTGACTCGGAATGGCATCGCGCTCAGTGTGCGTCTGCTATGCGGCCAGGCTGACGCAAACGCATTGGGCATGGAGGAAGGCACAGGGCCACCACCACAGCCAATCTCGAGGGGGTAGGGGTGGGGGGGGGGTGGCGCTCACTCCCCTCGAGACTGGCATTGACTGAACATCGTCACGAGGCGGCGCTGGCAATGTGGTCGCTGCTGGTGCCAACATACCAGCACACAGAGCCCATAGGGCTCTCCTCTGAGTACAAGTTCAGTTCCATATTGCGTACGGCAATTTTTTCTAGTTATCTTCTGAAAATGTCTGCAGCATTGTGTAACCATGTTCCATGTATTGTACGCTTAGTGCTTTTACATGGGGAACAGGGATCTGGCAAAATGGAAGTGATCGATAGAATATGAGCTTATAGTTAATTCGATACTGAAACGAATGAGTAAACAAACAAAGTAAATTAAATCATGGGCATAGGAGTGTTTATCAGCACTTGTAGTGAAATAACGACATAGTGTCCATGTATTCTCAGTGCACGTCTCAGCGCTACGTTTCCACATGCTTTTTAGTCACGTGCCGGTTTTTTTTCCAAGGAGGGAGGTCTTAGCCATGAATGAAATGAAGGCTTGCAATAGATAGACGATTGCTGACATGATTTGTCAGCTGGTCTTTTTATGCTGCTCACATCCAATCTCATATGACACCTTTAAGCCGCGGGATTTTTCTACACCTTTCCAACCCCCCTCCCCGCCTTCCTGAATTAAGGCACGCCCTTAATTTCGTAACAAATTTCTTTTTTGCATGGGACGGAGCATTTGTTATCTTTTAGAGTCATAATTAAACATTACGCAACACATCGACGACACAAATAAAAATAAAAATGACTACCGTTTCTCCTCTATCTGCAATACTGGATCCATCACCACCCCCCAATTTCAGTTCCTTGGGAAACCCCTTGCTGCAGGAAATAGCTAAGTGGTCATGCAAGCTTGCCTATATGCTTTGCCACTAACTGAGCAAGCAAATGTGCAAGCAGTCTTGAAGGTGTCCATTTGCAGCAGCAGGTGGGAATATATGTAGGCTTCCATTTTCATGCAGGGCGGCATATGACCGCGGCCACAGCTAGAACGGGAGTGCCGGCACCAAGAAACGCACCAAGAACTCTTCAACGACAAATGTGTAGTCCCGTACGTTCGGTGAACTGCTCCTTGAAGTTGCATTCACGCACAAGGCGGAGTGCAGTACATACTTAGCCAGATAGCGGACAACTCCCATTTTCTGAACGATTTGGAACACCATGGCACAAAAGCAATAAAAATTTAGGCCTCTTCTTCACCCATTTCAGGCTGGCTGTATGTAAGGTTCTCTTTTTTCATTTTTACCATAAAGCACTAGGTCTGTTGTGAACTGCACTGCGCTAGAGCTGGCAGAAACAGAAGATAAAGCAGCTGCTGTCTCTTAACTTTAGTGTTTCATTATTAAATAGTGAATATTTGCTTCAGCGGTAGTGCCTAGAGATAGTCAACACAAAAAGTAATGTTGTGAGCGAGAATTGAGGCGAGCGAAAAGCCAAATGCAACTGCGGCGAGTAGCGGACAATCCGCACCTGAGGGCCGGGCGGAGGACAGCAGTGCCAGATTTGTTGTCATGAAGCGGAGGCACGCGGAACTAGGCTTTATCCCATGCCAGTCGGCACACCTACTGATCTAGCCACTGTAATAATAGCGTGTCGCGGAGAAAGCCCTATTCTTGCGCGAAAATCTGCCGAAGGAGAGCACGGATCTAAGTTTGCTACTCAGTTTACAGCTCAAATATTGACTCTGGAGATTACAAAATTGACAGACCGATAGAAAAACAGCTGCAGATTTCAGAAATTCTACTTCTGAAAAATCGATTTTTTTTTTCGCTATCTTTTTTCGTCCCGAAGAGCTGCCTCCCCACTTAAGCAACAACTATTGTTTTTCAGGAGCAGAATCTGCATGCACTGCCTTCAGACAATGAAGCTTGGTGCTTTGTCTCATTATAACAGTGTTTAGCAGCTTGCTAGCATAGGTCAGACTTAGCCCAAGTGTCGAATTTTATATTGCCGGTGCTGATAGCTGTTTCTAGAAATGCCTTTTTTGGTTCTTATTTTATATTTGATGAAGGAACTTTTCAGAGGAGCACAACTTTAGGACAGATAGTACAGTAGAACCCTGCTGTTATGTTTTTCACGGGACTGCAAAGGAAACGCAATCAGCCAGGAAACATAGTAGCCGTGAAATGTGCATGAAAAAAAAATGTACAGCATTGTCTGCTTTTTTTTAGTTTTGTTTTACTTCTAGTAAGGGCAATATGCTTCTCTGAAATATGCGAAGCTTTGTGGCTCTTGCGATTGCTTGCAAGCACAGAAAGTCCTAAATGCCTCGCAATGGCTTTCAGTCTGCCCGAGTAGCTTTTGATGGAAGGAAGGCAGTAAGTAGCAAAGAGGCTGGGCACAGAGCAGGTGATGTTTGGGCACGTTTGCATGCTTCTGTTCTCCTTTCACAGCGGTCGCTTTAATCCTACACAGTCGTCATCTATTGGAACCTAGAAATGCCGTTTTTATGCTGCAGGCGAGAGGAAAAACGCTGATGAAAGAAACATGAATCGGATGAAAGAAAGCCAACCCTTGCAACTGCATTTTATTGCACAACTGTACTGCTGCAGACACCGGCCATACGGTTTTTGCTGCAAATAGATTCGTTTTCGTGCCTTCGGTCGGTCGCGCTCCTGCTGCAGCGGCAATGAAACTGCATCAACATCATTTAGAGTGGGCATTCAAGAAAGAAATAAAATATTGCCCAGCCCGCACCACCTAAGACACAACAGGCTGATTCAGTAAGTGTGCTGGGCATCGGCATGGGTCAAACACGCATGCGCCGATGTGGAGTCCAGAGTTTTCACTTTGGCCGCTGTGCCATCTCCACTCCGCATGCGCTAAATGCAGGCTGTCGAGGTGTTAACACGTGATAAAGGATTGTCGTGAGGTGACATCCGCGACGCAGTACGTGGGAAAGCTGCCACAGCTGCGACGTAACAGCCGAGATTGTATTACATGGGTTTCTGGGGAGCTTGGACGAGACTGGCGCACGAAAACGCAACAGCTGGGAAAACACCGCATCCTGGAACATAACAGCGGGGCTCCACTGTAAATTTCTAATGCCTCCATTTTACCGTGCTCTTTAACACTCTCTAGCTATGCAGATAGGGACCTGATACATTTGCTCATTATTTGGACTGAATGAACTGAGGCTTGGCGGTGGCAACGTAGGACATTGTTTTGCATTATTTTTATTTTTTTGCAACCACCCTTTTCTTGTGCAGGCAGCTGTTTGGCGAAGGACTTCACTGGGCTGGATGTGCCATGATTGTGCTGCTGGGGCAGCAGCGACGGTTTGAAGCCCTCGACTTTTGCTACCACATACTGCGAGTGCAGCGAGTCGATGGCAAGGACGAGCTGGTCAAGGGCATAGTGAGTCTCTCTCGCTTTGGTTTAAGTTTTGGGTGCCTGGCACAGGTTGGCAGCGTTAGGACTGTGATTGGTTCTCATGCAGTGGCTTGTGCTTTATTTAGAAAGCTAGATTCATGCAGTAAAAAAGCATCAACAATGTTTTGTCACTGTTGCTTGTTGCCTTGCCATCTTCATGGCCGTGTGTGCAAGCCCTGGAAATATTCAACTATCTTTTATGCCAATTCAAGAGGCCATCACAAGCATAGAGGGGTAAAATTTGGCAGAGCTTAAGGTTTTCAAAGCTTTCCAACTAGGAAAGATTATTTTCCTAATAGAAAAGATTATTAAGGTAAGCTCAAAAAGAGAGGGAATGCATCTGTTGCTCTAAGTGGTTTACTTTTGTGAATTGCCACAGCCTGTATTACTTTCTTTTTAACTCTTGCACTCTCAATGGCACTTCATTTCTGCAAGGCTTTTCTTAATGCTGCGCCCTATTATTTACTGCAGCCACTGAAGAGGATGGTGGACCGCATCAGACGCTTTCAAGTGCTCAACTCTCAGATATTTGCAGTGCTGAACAAATACTTGAAGACGAGCGACTCGGACAGCTTGCCTGTCGAGCATGTGCGCTGCTTCCCGCCGCCCATCCACCAATCTCTTGCCGCTACCAGGCCACACCCGGGCACCATTTACATGCGTGCAGACGCTGTCCTCAAGTAACGGGCAGCCTGCTCTTGCTCTGTTTGCCCAAATACTTGAGCTGACGTTAGTGGATCTCGAGACTAGAGAATAACGGGGGTTTTTGGATAGAGAGAGAGCACATGCGAGTTCTGGGAAAGAGCTGGCATGACGTGCTGCGCGTGGTTGGCCAGTGCATTTGATTCCAGATTTGGGATTGCCGATAAAAGGGTTTTGCATTCTCTGGGCTTTTCCGGGCATGCCATTCTTTGGCTGTGCATGTCTATTTCCAAGCGAAAAAAAAAAAGGAAAATATGCGATCTCATAGTGAAGGTCGCTCTCATGCATGCTGGCTTGGGTAGTGAAGGATAGCCTCATTTGTGCCCTGGGCTCATTTCCAGCAGCTTGTGGTTTGCAGTATTCCCAGTGAAAGTGTAGTCAACCATCAGTAGTTGACAGCTACCTTGCCCAAGCATTTTAATAAGAGGGAAAAAGTACATTCCAAGCTTGACTGTATCCTTAGCATGAAAGTCTATCCCATGGCACGCATATGCTAGGAATACGCTTGTACAGTATCGAAACCTGACCATCATAACGCTGCATCATGACATCGTGGTTAGGGGTGATAGAGTGGTTCACAGTTGTGGGTTACCCTGTCTGCAGATTTAATTACAATTCGAAATAAAGAGGTTCACTGCAGTCATTGCATTGAGCACTGATAAATCAAAATGGGAGAATCTGCCTTCCAGATTAAAATTTACCCTAAGATTGATTTTTACCTCAAGTAGTTTTGAAATATATTTCTGCAGTGTTTCATATCTCTGATCCAACAAATGTATATTTCAGCCATTATAACGGCTTGCAATGCCACATGAGCTAAGCTTTTGTGCTTTTCTTGCCTTTCATGGCAGATAGAAACGTTAATATATGCATGACAAGTTCAAGGATGAATTTAAAACTTCCCTTTCCCCCTGAACAAGGCATTTTGCTTGGGGAAACAACAATGATCCACGTTTTTTTGTCGAAAAGAAGTTCAAGAAATACACTGTGCAAGTACTATTGATGAACACAATCTCTTGTTTCTGTCGTAACAATCATGTGGCTTTCTGCGAGCTGAAAATGCATTACTTCGACTCTCTTGATAGCATCGACCAGCGCAGCCTATTCAGTGTTCCTAGAGAAGGCATTTTTGTAACCAAAGTGAAAAATAGAAGAATATGCAGGGAACATAGCGAGTGACAGGATGGACTGGCAGGAATTCGCCGACGTCAGTCAGCGCTTGGTTATTTGAACCACATTGGTGGGCATTGCACCAGTCTGTTGAAAGTGAATGTTTTGCCAGAAGTTGTCATTTTTTAATGTGGTCACTGCATATAAACTGGTGTAAACTTGCATGAGTTGCTCTGGTTTTCAATATCTCCTTACACTACCACTGATCCAAATTGTGCGAGTTTACACATAGCTGTGTTCTTGACTTGTGCAATGGTGTCGGCAAGTAACTGTGTGTTCTAATGCTATTTATGACATATTCATCAGGGTTCTCAAGCCCCAGGTTTCTGAATGTTCACCGTCTACATAGCTTTGATGTGCCTTTTTATAGTTCTTCTCAGGGCACTCTGTGAATTAGGTCCACTTTTAAAGATGATTATGTTGAAGCCAAACAGCTTTAGTCATTCTGCATTACTACAGTGCTTTTAATTGATCAGTTTTTTTTTAATTTCCTTAATGCGCATATTTTGCCTTCCTTTTACAGTGAAATGTAGTGTCACACAGGGAGTTTGCAATGTGTTGGTTGTGACTGATGTACCCTTTAATACATACAATCCTGATAGTCATTTACATAATAACTGCTGTGGAATTTGCATTATTCTCTTGTAATAGCCTTGCATTGCATGCACATTCAAGAAATAAATGTGGAATATTGTTTTAATATGTTCGTACAACTGCTGTTGTAATATTTCTTTTTCTGTGCTGGGAGGGGGGGGGGGGGGGGGTGCAGATTATTTGCTGCAAAGTACAAGCATGCAGGCAGACATCATTCTAGTTTGTAGACTTGTAGAATGTGGAATGCTTGTAGAAAATTCTAATTTGTAGTGTCTTTGCAGAGCTGTTCACTGCGAACAAATTGTAACTGGAGAAAGTGCAGCACAGCGTGTAAAGGAGCCAGTTATATGCTACTTTTTCGTAATGAATGTCTATTGTCTACATAATAGTGTGTAACCTCTGTAGGCTATCGCGTATTTGCAGTTTTGCATTTTAGTTTGATTCCGTGGTATGCAGTTTTATGTGGTTGGTTACAAATAGGTGTATTCCGGTGACATTTCTTGTTAAAAAACAGATGTAAACCCACAAAGTACTTCTGACAGGTAGTGTTTATTCCAATCCAAATATCCAGTTTTCATCCAATTTCTACTCTGAAATAAAAGTAGCTGTGGTTATTTGACGAACACGATGCGGATGAGCCAGCCAGACCCAACTTAGCGATTACAGCTTTGCACAAACCTCTTTTGCACGTGTTCCTTGTCGCTCCCATGCACACCACAAACAAACTAAAAACTCGTTTCATTTTATGGTGTGGTAGTACTGCCATTCACCCAAGCCTGTAGACGAAGGTGACAAGAAATGGGCGAGCTTGGCAGAACATCTCTGACTGTCAGAGTCCATTAGCTGCAGTCACTGTCTTTTGTGCTGCGTCCAAATAAGTGCAGGTGCACCGCCTCAGTGTCATTTAAAACTTCCACAAAATTTTTGCATTGTTAAGGAACTTGTCACAGACATTTGAAACGGATTGGACTGCATTGCAGATCTTAGAAAGCCCATAAAACAGACTTTACTTCTGACATACGATCTTCAGCGGTGGCATTCTAAACTTGAAATGTTGCCATTGCACAGTACGACTGCACCCATGACAATTAACACAAAACTGTTCGTAAAATCTGCGCTGATAATCTATGTTCGCAGGCCTAGCACATGCGTGTCGTTCCACAGTAATCAAGAGGCTGTGTCGTTCATTGCTGTAAGCACTACGTGCCACTTGCACAACCCCTCTGCAGAATGAAGGGGAACTTTTCTCAAGAGCTTCTCCCTTAGGGAAGCTAGGCATCTGGCTGCAAGAGGCTTGGCATCATCCTCATCATCAGCCTGAGTACACCCACTGAAAGGCCTCTCCCATATTTCTCCAGTAAACTTTGTCCTGTGCCAGCCGCACACACCTTTTCCCCGCAAACTTCTTGATCTCATCTACCCACCTATCTTTTGGCCACCCCCTGCTATGCTTGCCTTCTTAATGAGCATTGGTTATCGTGCCTTTGCATTACATGCCCTATCCAAGCCCATTTCTTCATCAAGAGGCTTGTACCCATTAAAAAAACTGGTGGGTTTCTGGCAGTACCTCCCACATGCAAGGCAGATTCTCAACCACTGGGCAACCACTTGGATAAGATGCATCTGTCTACTTCTGGTCTTAGCATGCACTTCGTTGTGCGAGGTTTAGGTTCCAGTGCAACTTTTTTAGCTGTTAAGGTTGACCACTTTGCATGCACAGCTTAATGTTGGCAAAGAACATAAGGTTGGCAGCAAAAGTTTATAGGATACAAATGTGCAGAAGAAAAATCTTGGCATGGTAGTGCATGCCAGTTCCCCGAAATGCTTTCAGGTTTGAAAAGACCTTTCTAGTCCATCCAGTAGTATCAATACCTGGGGGCAGCATTGCAGTAATTTTTTTGCGGAACACACACACACCATAAACTTCTGCTTGCTACTGCAGCAAGCAGATTCTGCTGAACAATCTCGTGCACACACACCTGCTCAAACCTCTTGGACATGGATAGATTGGTTAAACTTTATTTCCTAGCAGAGACGAAACATCTCGCTCAAGTCTCCAGATATGAAAGATCTGATCAGAATTTCCACCCTTCAAGATCATCTAGAGCCTGCACTGGAATAAATATGAAATCTTTTACACTGTACGCATTTTTTTTTTTAATCCTTCAGGGGAGATCCTTGTAGTATCTGCATGCAGCAGGCCTGTTGTACTTTTAATTGTCACGAATATACCTCTGCATTGTAAACAGAGTAAATCCAGACATATGAGGCAATGAACAGGCAATGGCACTGTTCATTACTGTGCATTATTGTGTGTTAGTGAGATCCTAGTGGCAGAATGTGGCACTGTACAGCACGATATACTGCTCAATAAATTGCAAGCATATGGAGTAAGAGGAGTTCCTTTGGGATTAATTAGAACATATCTTTTGAGCCGATCTCAGTGCGTATCTGTAAACCGTATGTTATCTAGCAGAATGACAGTCCTGCATGGCGTTCCGCAGGGATCCATTTTAGGACCACTGCTATTCCTGGTATACATTAATGATATAACAAGAATACCCGGTTCTCCCGAATTAATAATGTATGCCGACGATACAAATGTTTTTTTCAAGGCCCAGACAAATGAATCCCTGGAGAAAGCAGTTAACACTTACCTTTCTAATCTCTCTACATGGCTGCGAATGAATCGGCTAGGACTAAATACTAGTAAAACTAAATACGTCATTTTTAAGCAAATCAATAAAAAGCACTCATACGCAATGAACATAAAGTTTGAAAACACCCTGCTCACCCAAGTAAGTGAACAAAAATTTCTGGGAATCGGGTTCTCTGAGGATCTTTCATGGATATGCCATACCCTTAAGCTCGCCAATGATCTCTCCCGAGTGGTGGGTAGCATATGTAGAATACAGAATCTACTGCCGACGTGGCTAAGAATGAAATTGTATCACTCTTTATTCTACTGCAAGTTATGTTATGGCATCTTGACATGGGATACAACGACGTATTCTAATTACAACAGGTTATTGGTCCTACAAAAAAGAATGTTAAGAATGTGCGAAAACTTCCACGGAAGCATCAGAAACTTACCCGCACAACCGCTTTTCATAAAATATGCTATGCTCCGGGCCGACCAGGTATACTGTTTCAAATTACTACTATGGATTCATAAACACAAACTTTGTCCTACGTCCCCAGGTAATTCATCTCGCTATTCAATCTGAAATCCTACACTTAGACTGCCAGCTATAAGAACAAACTACGGGCGACAAACGCTAAACTTTCAAACAATTAAGATGTTGAACAGAACAGATATCAATGTTAATTTCAACAAAGGATTTGCTGTTTTCAAAAAATAATGGAAGTATGCTTTCGTTTCTGGCAGTATTTTCTTTGCTTTGTGAAGACATTGTGTGATTTCGTGTGCGTGTAGTTTCCTATCAAGAAGCAAATGTTCATTTTGTACAACATACTCTAATCAATGAAGTGCATTTGCATGTTTTTTTTATGTGATTTTGTTTGTTTACTTTCCTTTTCTGATGAGCAAATATTTGTTTGGCTCACAAGTGCAATGCCGCTTGTCGAATTATAGTAACTAAATTCTTGTGCTGAATTTGTATTTGGGGGGCCGAGGCCCCGTCAGGCGTTGTTACTCCTTTAGTTTCGCCCCCCCCTCCTAGACTTGTTCTAAGAAACAAATAAAGGAGAAAAAAAAGTGTGCTCACATGGGCTTCAGCTGCGTATATTTTACCTCGTATGCACTGTCAGGGACAAAAGTCTGTGGACCACGTGTTCCTCAAACGAAGCCAATAGCTCTATTACTATCCGGCGGCTGGAGACAACACTTGTGGAGATGAAAGAATAAAATTTTGACTTTCACTGTCTAATAGCAGTGTTATCTGCTTCATTTGAGGAGCATGTGGTCTACGGTCTTCTGTCCCTGACTGTACATTACTATGCTGATAAGAGAAGTTAACAGGAATGCAACATGCTGAGATGACATTGGATGCACAAAGGATGGCACGACTGAAATAAAGCTTTATGCATAGGCTTGTTGTCTTTCACAGTGTGCAGTGTTGATGTCTTCTTGCCATGTGCTGTCAGTGTACTCATTCCAGTTTCTGAGAGGATAACTCCAAGCGCTGCTCTTTATGGAGATGGCTCTGCAATTGTGTTGCCATAATGAATGCTGACATAATTCGAAGAACCAGTACCATCGACAAACAATGCACACGGTTACAGGACAGTCCCAACTGGTGAAGGTCAGGAGACTAAGGATTTGGGGGAAGGGGGAACACTGGTCGCAATTCTTTTTCCCTAGCGAGTAGTCTCGTGGCTACAGCTGCTTTAGGAAACAGTGTGCTGGTGTTGAATGCCAGCTGTCGTGGAAAAAAGAAAATATCTGTGCTAAACAGCCATGAACAGAACTGTAGCAAATCCTGCAGCAACACATCAATCCAATGGGCCATGCTAATCCATGCTGTACCTATATTAATGCAGTGGGGTATACCTTTATGCAGTAGGGCATGTTTTTCCCACTTTTTCTGACACTTGTCTCACCAGAGCTCCCATGAAGCACATGTATTTTTAGAGGCTATCTTTTTAATCAACTGCCTTCTTTTTTCTCCCAAACGCACCTCGATAATATAGATAACGTACTTGTGTAAACAGGCACCGCACAGATGTAGTACACACAGTATAAGCACTTGTTTAAACATGAATCGACACCAACTTGCCAGTTCGAGTGAACACGCGGCCTACCTTCCTACCGGTGCAGTTACGAATGCATTGCATTTTGTGGGTCTGTGCATTGTGGTTATGCAGGTCCATCCGCAAATGGATAGACTGACAGAAATGCATCGGCACAAAGGGAGCAGACGCAGGAGGGTGAAAATGTAGACGTGTAATGCATTTCCTGTATAATTAAGGCACGTTTTCTCTGCAGTGAGGGTTAGCTAAGCTGGTCACCCATATAATTTGTCTTTCAGCGGGCATTTAGGTTCTCATGCCAGAAATCTGTTGTCATACAGCTTTTCTTTCTTTGCGAGGAAATGGAAAAAAAAAAACTAACACAAAGCAGTGTCTGGATTGCAGAGAGCATGCATAAGTGCAGTCTGCAGTGGCGCGTATATTGGCAAGAATCCTTCAGTGCTGCTGTGCGCATATAAATGCTCCACAGGATAAAAGAGTGAGGCTTTGAGAAACCTGCCTTGGATGCAACTGAACACTAGCTGTAAGCTTCTCAATTACTTTTTGCAACTTAATAGCAAGCATGGTTCGGAGCTCGCGGAAGTAAAAATAATGCTTTGTGAACAATACCTCTTGCACTACTAAATTTTTCTGAATGTGATCCATAAAAAATTTTCACGTCATGTTAAACATTGAATTGTTTTGCTTTGCAAGTAGAGTCAAACCTCGCTGTAACGAAATGGTTTATAACAAAATAATGGCTGTAAAAATAAAGGAATAGTAATTCCCATGGAAGCACCCATAGATGCTTATGTTTTGCTACCTCATTTTTACGAAGTAAATTTGTTCTGCAAGGAGATGTAACGAACCCAACTGGCTATTTCGCGCTGCGTATATTGATTTGTAACGATGCTGCACACTTCCGTACCCATTCGATGCGGCAAACAAATTGCCGCATACAGAGGTGGGCATTTGACTTCAAATCCTCGACCTCACCTCACCCTCAAATAAAGTTTGGCGACCTCACTCAACCTCAACATCATATAATGAGGTTGAGGTCAGATGCTGGACCTCAAAAATAAAAATAAATGAAAATTAAATTTGAATAGGCAATTAAAAATCTATTCACAGAGAATCCTGAGAACGAAACAAACTAAAATAATGAGAATGCCTTGGTAATGACTAGTTATGGCATTTAAGGGTGTATATAATTATTAGATATGTGGTGTACTGTGATTGAAGATGACCGCTCTGATCCAGAGGCATGTCACTTCGTTTTCGATATGTGGCTCTCCAGCTTGGCCTAAACGCCGAAAGGTGCCACAAAAGCTGCGAGCAATGCAACCTCGACTGTTGCGCCCCATTTTTGCGTCCGACAGTGCATGCACTATCCAATGAATACACAAGTAGAAAAACAGGTATTCTGGAATGAGAGCTCGAAGGTTTATTTATGACTTCTACATGAACAGCTACTAATCCTGATTCTGGTTAAGGTCGCTTTGGAGGGATAATTGATAAGAAGTGTTATTAACAGTTCGATTAAAAACACAATCATCAGCAAACATACAAATTGTACAGGACACATGCGATAGGAATAACTGGTTATTAAGCCACGACAGAAACGAGTTGTATTCATTTATATGTATTGATAAGCGTCTTCATTTTTTGTATAGTCGGGTGTTATTATTTTTTATTACTTATCACGTAAGCCTACTTCTTAAAATTACACTTGTGAAAACAACTAGGCCGTAGTGGCACATACGTATAAATGCGCATCTTTTACATCGGCTTGCCCGTCCGATTCCGCCGAGTGAAACCTCTTGCTCTTCTGCAAAGCATCTGAAGCCTTTGCAAAAAGCCTGCAGGAAAGTTTAAGCTGCTGCCAATCCTCTGCAGAGAAGCTCATCAACCTAACTCACGCCATACAAGAGAACGACGGGAAAAGAAAAGAAGGATGACGAACCCATGCTAACAAAAATTGCAAACAAAAATTTTTCACCCATTATCAGCCCATCTACGTACAGAATATGGCCCCCCCAAAAAACACACTTCGTATTAAAGTTGAAACTGTCTGGGAGGTATCGTCTGGAATATATTTTTTCAGCTTCTAAATTAGAGTTCCGAACACAAATGGTCCTGGAAAACGTGACGCTGTTTACGAAACTACCGATTCAATCAATGTTGTGCATTAGTTGCCTATGCCAGTCGCATGGTATTAGCCAGACTGTCCCATCATACCTTCTTTATACATTTTCATTGTTTTTCCACTGGTCTAGTTAAGCACAACGCTTATATATTAATCCCATATAACATGTTGTTTCGTCGTTTTTGTTGCTCGGCGCCATATACAGTCATGCCTCTTTGGATAGACTTCATTATGAATATGGTGAATTATGAACAATTTTCGCAGAGACCTAACTTTTTCAATGTGTGTACGTCTCGTTCATATGAAACCTCGCACTTTGGGCAATGAAGAATGCATTAAGGTAACAAAGCTAAGAGTCATATAGTGGTCTCGATAGTGCTTTTCCGCGTTTGAGCAAGCATTTCGACCAATGCAAAGCAGTAACCTCATTTTTTTGTTCTTTGGTTTGTTTTTTTAAGCGATGTTTATTGCCTCAGGGCATAAAAACTATGAAGTGAGAGATGAGTAAGATGGTTAAATAAATGAAAAAAGGTGGGCTGATTTGATGAAATCAATAAGTGAACAATGATATGAACATAATGTCCAGGCAATATAGGAATCCGGATTGTCCGTTGAGAGTCCCACTGCCGCCAGGTGCCGAATTCTGGTCGGCTTCAGCACCGAGCAGTTCCACAACAGGTGGTGGATATCCGCCTCACAGTCTCTGTTCTTGCAGACTGGACACCCGGGGCTGGGATATAAATCTTTGAAATGCGGCCACTTGCATGTCACAGCAGGAGTTAGGGCAACCCCAACCCGTATCCTCCGAAGTGCAACCTCCTCTGCACGGGTAAGACAACGAGGGAGGGTTACCGCACACGGAGGGATTAGAGCACGTGTGCGGTGCCGGAGGTGTTCCTTTCTTGTTAAAAGGAGGGTGGTGTCATCCAGAGTGAGGACTCGAGGCAAAGACGAGATTGGGGTCGAAAGGCGGGTCACAGAATCTGCGCTGCTTTGTGCGCTCAGGAGGTCATGCGGGACCCACTCAATACGGATTTGCTGCGGGATGCGTGCCGCTAGACGATAGATGAATTGGCAGATTTCTGGGGTGCGACTGACTCGTAGTAGGCGTGTGACGTGAAAGGCGTCAGTGCGAATGACAGTGCGGGCCATAGGTAGCATGGGAACGGCGGCCACAGAGGAAAGTGCCTCTTGAACCGCCAGCATCTCCGCACAGAAGGAGGTTCTGAGAGGCGAAACCTTGACGTCTTGTTCAGAGCAGGCTTGCAAGGACAGTAAACTGCCATTGTTGTTTCGCAGGCCTGGATGCTTGCATCAACGTACATAACGATGGAGCCATGCGGCAGATTGGCGTCTTGCTCTTTAATTCGGTCGCGAAACGACGATGCCGCGCGGGTAGATGAATGCTGACGTAGATCAGTTGGCTTGTTATCGCTTAGCTGCACAAAACGCCAGGGAGGAAGAACTGGCGGGGGCAGTTGTAGAATGGAGTGCAATGAAGCATATGCCTGGAGTGCACACGTTGTGTGTGTAAGGCTTGACTTTAGGCGGCGTATATCGCGTCGTTGTTGCACCAGCTCATCTATAGTTTATTCAGCTGCGCATGCTCTTGGAGCGCCACGATCAGGGTAATGTGGGGAAGGCAAGTGATGACC
This sequence comes from Amblyomma americanum, assembly GCF_052857255.1. Taxonomy (NCBI): domain Eukaryota; kingdom Metazoa; phylum Arthropoda; class Arachnida; order Ixodida; family Ixodidae; genus Amblyomma; species Amblyomma americanum. Next base: position 121,139,962 of record NC_135500.1, read on the forward strand.
CTCATTGCCTCTCGATTAACAGCTTCTAGACGATCCCATTGAGCCCTCGTCAAATGCTGGAATTGGGCTTGGTAAACGAGGCGCGGTTGCACAACCGCCCTCACCAACTGTCGTGCAACATGAGAGCGGGCTCCGCCTGTTTTAGGAGCAATGCGTCTAATCAGACCCAACGCCTGAATTGCTTGCTTTTTAGCCCAAGAAAGCCAAGCAGTACCTGTTCCTAACTCGTGTATTATCAAGCCCAAGATTTTTATGGTCGAACTTTCTTAAATTGGAGTTCCGGATAGATGGAGACGAATTGGTGTTGCAGCCAGTTTACAGCGCCCCCAGCAGTTGGCGACTGACACGAACGTGGTTTTGCTCACTGAAAGCTGCAGACCAATTGAAGGAGCAAAAGTCGACGTAATATCCATGGCTGATTGTAGGCCTGCTGCTTGAGTCATCAGGTCGTTGTGAGTGCTCCACACCATTATGTCATCAGCATACAATAAGAACTTAATCTCTGAGACATCATGTAAGCGCCAAGCAAGGGGGATAAAAGCAATATTAAATAATGCTGGCGATAACACCGATCCCTGGGGAATGCCGCGAAGAAGCACAAATGATCCGACGGCCTCACCACTGAGGCGTATGGCAGTGTCGGCCTTCAAGGAAGGATTTAACAAAATTGCGCACTCTAACGGGGAAATGCAGCATGCCAAGCGATTCCAGGATGGCAGCATGACTGATATTATCGTACGCCTTTTCAACGTCCATGGCCAGTACAGTACGTACATTGTGGCTGCAAGTTGAGGCCAGAACTGCTGACGCCAAGACAGCCAGTCCATCTTCTGTACCTATGGACGTACGAAAGCCAATTTGGGCGGGATGGCAGAAACCATGGTGCTCAAGCCACCACGACAGTCGTGTGGCAAGAATTTTTTCGAAGATTGCATAATGTTGGCGTAAGCGATATAGGCCAGAAATTTCCAAGGTCTGTCGGCGGCTTCCCCGGCTTTCGTATGGGGATCACAATAGCCGATTTCCAGGTTTCTGGTACGACGCCTTCTATCCATACCTTGTTAATGGTGGCGAGGAGTTGAGGCAGTACAGCGGAACTTAAGTTTTCTTGTAAACCTCGTACGGAATGGAGTCAGGACCGGGCGAAGTCTTCCGACGGGCCTCGTCTATTGCTGCAAGCAACTCGGGCATTGAAAATGGGCTTGCAATTCCCTCGGCGTCGGCTGTAGATGGGAGCTTATCGACATACGCTGGAATGGCAGCCAAGGGGGCTCCTATGACCCTTGGAGGCAACACATCATACTTGGAAAAAAACTTCCGCGCTGCCTCTCTGGCGAAATCATCCTGAGCTAAGTTAGCTGCGAAGCATGCTGTGGCCGCTGCGTCAGGAGGACGGGAACCGTGTTCCATTGCATGAAACATTCGCCAGAAAGCAGCATTCGATGAATTTGTCGAGAACTGCTCGCACCACGCATGCCACTGCCGTCGCGAGAGATCGCGTTCATATCTGCGAGCCTTGGCAGTAAGGTAATCCAGCCTTGTCCGTGCTTGCGCAGAAGTTGGGTCTCGGGAAGCTGCCATCTCCGCTTGTCGGCGAGCAGCCCACAGGTTAAGCAGACCCATATCCAGCACCGGGCGAGTCACGTGCGTCCAGGTGACAGCAGTAGCCTTATTCAGCGCAGTTTGTATGCAGTCCACAAGTAGTGTAGATGATTGCAGAGAGAGATCTTCGACGGTGGTGCGAAATGTGTCCCAATTGACCACAGAACACCTACGGCGTAATCAGCGGGCCCTTGATGGATGGAGACCGATGATGATAGGATGGTGGTCACTACCCCAGCAGTCTGGCTCCAGGTGCCACGATGGAGTCCCGGGTCCTGACCACCACGTAAGGTCCGGAGCATATGTTGGACTGCGAGCATGGCGCACAGTCCGCATTGCTGAATCTGGATGGTTGAGTAAAACAAACAGCGCACCCGCGAATGCGTCCCTTACCACGGGGGCTTGAAGTGGGGTACCCCCAGTCTGGATGAGGGGCGTTAAAGTCACCACTGACTAAAACAGGCCACCCTGGGTGCTGTCGTCGTAGAGTCAATAACCACCCCAGATTAATGCGGGAGGGAGCTCTACCGGCGGGTCTTGCATAGTAAGACACGACCACAACAGTTGCCTTGGGAAGCGTCACAGCCACTGCAACTACCTCTTGATATGAGGTGCACCAGTTTTTTAGAGAGAGGCGAACTTGAGGAAAACGCGCATCAACGTACACTGCAGCCTTTCCCGAAGGGGCAGCAGTGTGCACACGACGGTCGTTCATTGAAGGAGACATGTATCCATTAAAGCCCGGAATGGATGGCAAAGCATTTGTCTCCTGCAGTAGCAGGGCCCACACCTGGAGCTTGTTCATGCGAAGTCAAGATTTGAGCTCTCCCAGCTTTGTGGAGAAGCCTCTGCTGTTCCATTGGAGCGCACCACAACAACGTGTACTCGCCATTTTCGATTAGGCTTCCAAGCGTTGTAATATAACTGATGTCAGGTTAGATAACTGGTTTACCATAAATCGGAGGAGGGATGTTGTTGACTTATCCTGCAGTGCTGTAGAAGACCTGGTAGAGTCTGCGAAAAACGCATGAGGGCTGGACGTAGTCGAAGGCGCTGCAACATTGATTGGCGTGGAGTGGGATTCCGTTGGTTGTCTACGGCGAGCAAGCAGTTCACGGCGTTGCCGTAGCTTAGAGACCTCGGCTAAAAGGCGTGCAATTTGGTCATCAACTGCTGCCATGTTCTCACGCAGAGGTTCCAGTATGCTGTGCTTTTGTGTAGCTTGAAGGCGACGGCGATCCTTGCGCACTTTATCACTGTACGACGGTTGGGCAGGGGCTGCAGGTGGATTGGGCTCAGAAAGCTCCGGCCAGACGTCTTCATCCCACTGGAGAGCCGCAAACCCTGTTGGATGTCTGTATCGGCCCGGGGTTCTGTTTTCGTTCGGAGGCACTTGCTTACGGATCCCACGCAGAACCTTCTCAGTTGCTTTCTGTTTTGTTGGGCAAGTTGGAGAGGTGATCTCGTGGTCGTCAGACTTGCAAAGTCCGCACCGGTAAGACGGTGTGCCTTGTGGCCGAGCCTCATCTTGTGTTGCAAAAGGGCATGATCGGCGCATGTGGCCAGGTCTGAAACAGCTATAGCAATAGACAGCGCTCGGTTTTTAAGGGCGAGGCCGCAGAATACAGCCATAGTAGTAAAGTCGTTCTGGGAGAGTTGGTGGGCCCTGTAGTGTGATGATGCACGAGCTCCCCTTTCCCATATACCGTGCTTGGATGACACGGTGGGTTGGACAGTACAGCTCATGCTGGAGGGTCGTCTGGTCTTCGGCAACATCGACGCTGTAAACAACACAGCGTTGTAGGTCCGAACCTTCTACTAGGTACACCTGGACCGGCACCGAGATCTCGCTTGTAATCGATATATATGCACTTGAGCTTTTGCAGACACTCGACAGCAGCCAAAATCGGGAGCCACACCGCGATGGTATTAGATTTCGTTCTAGACGTGAAGCCACGAAAACCTTTGGTCCAAAGACACTCGTCCAGGTTTGCCTGAAGAATCCTGTTCGGAATGTCTGTCAGGCTTTTGGCTGCCAGAGCTTTAATGGCCACTTTATACGATACCGATCCTGATGTCGGCACAGCCACCTGGTTGGTATACGCTGGGCAGGAACGCTTGCCTTGTGAGCTGCAGTTAGCAGAAGACGAATCCTTTGCAGTGTCCCCTGATGGGGGCTTTTGAGAACTGCGGGAAGCCGGTGGCAAGGATGGAGGCGCTGAAGGCAGGTCCATTGGAGAGCTCTCCTCCTCACGCTGCACGGTTGAAGCCCCATGCATCCAGCAGTGAAGGCAGCCATTGCCGAATTCCGCCCACAGGGCAGATCGCTCACGGGCTGAGGTGCATTTGGAGAAGGCGGGATGTGCGCTGCCGCTGATGTACCGGGAGCAGGGACCGACGCCGGCGAAGCCACCTCTGCCAGCGCGTCACCGGTGGCTCCAGGCCTAGCCTCGGAGCCCAGTCTAGCTGCCGGGATGACTGAAGGACATTTGCTTACTGCCACCCAGTCAGACGGCGCATGAGCCTCGGGAGCTTCCTCAGATGGTGCGAAGTCAGTTCTCTTGATATAAGGAACGTATTTATGCGGATGGTGAGATTTTTCACTGGAGCGATGTGCAGCCACCGTAGCAGGGACTCTTCGTCCCAGTAACCGCATCTTCGTGGCACCACAGGAGTAAATTTTTCTCGAGGAGGGGGGGTGGGGGGGCACCTGTCAGAGACTGAGCTTGCTATATAGAGGCAGAATAGTCTTGGAGACAAGGAACTTATAAGTTTACGGACATCCAGTATAAAAGATTCGAGAACAAAAATGACAGTCGTCACACGGTTGGACGAAACAAGCAATCCCCTCACCCAGTGCCCGCTATTCGCTGCTGTCTCCCGTGTTGCGATTCTTCCAAAAGCAAAAAGGAAAGAATGAAAACCTAGCTGCGATTCTTCCAAAAGCAAAAAGGAAAGAATGAAAACCTACAGTTGTCTTGCCTGCGGCAAAGCAGAAAACTCCGACAGCACCTCTGCACTTTAGTACATGCAGCCCTCGGGAGGAGCGCTCCGAATATTGTGATTTCTTCGAAGGCGAGACAGTACTTGCCCCCAAGTCATAAATATCTACACCGCAAAAGGGCTGAGCGGCTTTGGTTAACCACAGGGTCAACGAATCCAGAGACCTCAAAGCACACCGCTGCTACACAACCGCGTCTCTGCAACTTTCACTGGCTTGTCAAGGAGACCTTAGCTGAGCTGCTGATAAGTGCAGTGCCTCCTTGTGGGTTGCCCCGCCAGTGTTCTGTTCTCCGGTCATCGCCATTACAAGCGGAGGGCAGACAAGAATTCACATGGCACGAGTATTCAAAGGCAGCAGACTGTTGCATCAGCCTGCTAAAGCAGTGTACAGCATATTCTGGAGGTCAGCGTGTCTAGGCAGAAAATTCACTGCAATGGCGAAGCCATCCCCGGATGACAGGCTGATGGGCTCGGTCCCTGGGTCAATTGAGAGTGCCAGTGGCACATTTTAGAAGTCAACAAGACGATATGAATGCACGCGGCGATGCTCTTGTGGTACTGAGCTCATGGCTATGTAAATTCAGCGCCTGCTTGTACCCGGCCAAGGTCGCCACAAGCAGGGAGGTTGGGGGACACCAAAAACGAGCAGAGCATGAGAACTCCAGGTTGTGGAACTCTGGCATCACCGAAGCTAAAACAATCTACAGCATTCCTGGGAGGAAAAAGGAATGCTTCCACTCGCCTAGACAAAGCTGCACATATCTGTTTTTATTTATTTACGGGTCTGTAAGCTTATCTAAGGCTGTTACAGTTAGACCCACGAATGCACTTCGGCGTAGTCAATGGATTAGGTATATACCACTCTTTCTGAATGGCCAGAGCGTTCTACATCTCAAACAAGCAGGCTGTTCATGAATGTGCAGAAAATTCTTTGGAAGCTGCCTAGTAAGGGTGATATGAAGCCAGTCGGAAGGAAGCTTTACAATGGCCGGCATGAAATTCGAAAGACTGGAACTGTATGCTTCTGTGATGTGCCAGATCGACGAGTACAGGTTACAACAAAGTGGCGTGTGCTGCTTCGATCCACGGATTTATTGCACTTATGAACAAACCAAAAAAGGCTTGGATTAAATTTAGTCATCGAAGAGTGCTGCCACGGCTACTGACTCTCCACAGACAACGCTTCAGTTTCTTCAGGGCAATGGTGAGCACCAAAAAGCCTTTGACGTAACTTATCTTTGTTTATTGTGAATAGTAATGCTCTCCTCGGTATGCAAGAAAACAAACCCTCTTCACCAGCTTCTTTTCGGAAGAAGTTGGTGATGAGAGAAAGAAGAGGACACTAGAGGTTATGTGGGTGGCGACAAAAGGGAACTATTTTTACATCTACTGTTTACATTTATCGAATGAGATTACACGGAAGTATACAGCTCACAATCCAAAGGGGATGACTCTGATTAAACCTGAAAACCAGCGACTCTCTTGCTTTTTCATTCTTTTTTTGTATTTGTTAAAAGCAGCCGTAAATATGTCTTCCTGCTAATATAAGTTGCTCCAGTTTCCGTCGAGTAGCCATGGAATGTACAGAGGGGTTCCCTTCACTCGAAGTCAAAGCAGCAGCCTTAACGTAAGCACATGTAACTGGCATGAACGTGATGAAGCAGTCTTGGTTTAGACCATTCACTTGCCATGGAGATTGTTCTCTGCTTGTTGGGTTGAACATATTTGTGGCATCAGACGCTCAAAGCTACCGGGTCGGCATGAGTTAAGTGTTTCGCGCTCAACCTCAGGCCGCATTTACGCCAACGGGGGAGGCGAGGCTCACTGCCACTGTACCCACACTCCTTCCTAGAAGACAAGATGGGAGCGCAGCAACTGAAAAGACATTACAGTGGAGTCCCAGAAACCTAGGAGGGAGCCACGGCATCTGGGTTTCGAACCAGCGTAACAGAACACCAAGCGTCACTGCGCACCGCAGCGGAGCTCTTGAACTGCACTTCGGAAGGGGTGCTCGTCAGCGTAAACTATTAAAAAAAACTCTAACTCAAAATTCGACCTCACCAAAGGACAACCTCACTCAACCTCAAACACACATGTGAGGTTGAGATCCGATTTTCTGACCTCACTCAAAAAATATTGACTCCAATCCATGCTGTGAAGGTAGTTGGACAGCGAAGCTGTAAAACGATACCAAATTGCCCATTGCGACGTCACTTTAAAATTGATACTCGTGGCTCTACAAAGAGTGAAACCAGAGACAAGTGAAATATATTTGAGCTGTATGCTATACGCCTGATTTCAAAGGAGATATGCTGTTTGCATTCCATTTTTAGCCTGGAATTTTTTGCTTACGACGATGACACGAAAACGCAACCGTAATCTTTACCGGGAAGCACACGTGGGGAGAAGGAACGTGCTTCGCATTGTTTGCAGGCGCCGTTATCATACATTATGCGGTTTGCACTTCACACGATAGCTTTGAATGACGTCAACCCCTTTCGAAGCAGCTGCAAACTTAATGTTTACCAGAACACGTAGTTGTAATTGTCAGCACCACGCATCGGAAATATTCTTTCCCTTATGGCATGGTTTGGGTGTCCACCGAGATATGTGATGATGATGGATTTTTATGGCACAAGGGCATCTGCGGCCAAAGAGCGCCGTGGCACAGGTTATTTTCTTCTACCCAGGGTGGGGTCAACGACCCATTTCCCAAGCATTTCACCCTAAATAAGCCAAGCACCAGACCAGGGGAAAGCTTGTACCCATATTGTGTCACTGGTGGGTACCCGGCGGCACTGGGGACCGAACCCCGCACCTCTCGCATGCGAGGCAAACCAACGATGGCATTCTGTGGACTCTTTGGCAACGCTGCTGCAACACGCTGTTGCGTCCCGCTCTTAAAAGATGAAGCTTGTGCGTCCTCCAATTTTTTTAATCTTTTTTTTACTTTTTATTATTTTTTGTCAGTTATGCCGGAGCCTTTGCATGATGTCAACCCCTTTCGAAGCAGCTGCAAATGTAATGTTTACCAGAACCGTCGGACAGTGTTCCCATTGTTCACATGCACCTTATAATCTATTGTGTGGCTCTGATGCTTGTTTTGTGGTTTTTTTTAGCCTGGAGTTTTTTGCTGATGACGACGGCACTACGAAAAGTGCGCCGGCCCGCTATGCTTATAGTTGCCAAGGCCATTTGATTCCCCCGTTCTACAGCCGCCGTTCCACATGGCCCTCTGCAAGGCCACTGTTTCTCAGGTGCAATGTGGAGCCTGGTGCAAGGCCACTGTTTTTCAGGTGCGGTGTGAAGCTCGCTGCAAGGTTTTTCAGGTTCAGTGTGGAGCTCACTGCAAGGCCACAGCTTTTCAGGTGCAGTGTGGAGTCCACTGCAAGCCCACTGTTTTTCAGCTGCAGTGTGGAGTACAGTTTCCATTTTCATGGCGTGGTCATACGGTTTCGCGCTATGTGTTTGGTGTATGTACATAATGGTATCGACACCCCTCTGGTTTCACAAGGTGAAGATTAGTGGCAGCATACGAAAACAAAAGTGCAATACAATGTCTGATGACCAAAATTATAGCTGCGGCCATGACCAAAGCAACTGCAACGGTTGTGAAGAAGCGCTGGATAGGAGATTGGCATAGGTTTGAGCACGTTGTGTACAAAAGGCTCTAATACAATCCTAAGCAACTAAGAAGCAATCACTAACACAGTCGCCTATCTGCAATGTGAAAGGAACTAGTAAAGATCTTGCCTTTGAAGCATTTGAGAGCCCTTTCCAGTTTTTCTTTATTCCTTTGGTGTGTCATATAGACTCTCCACAAGGTGCTGCTGTCATGCAGTGAGGTGTCAATTGTGGTCAGCATACCCATGCATCATGCAGGGAAGCCAACCAATCAAGTTCTTGCATATAAATCGCCGCCAGGTGCCCTCTTTCAGAGCAGCCCATATCGCTTTCAGGCGAAGAAGAGGTATCTCTCCACTATTTGTGACATTATTCATCCAGAACCCATTTCCTAGGTGCTGGAGCCAATGCGGGCAACGGAAAACATGGGCTCAAGTTGGCAAGGCTGACATATTCGGGCGCTTGGTGCACGTATTGAAAGGCACCCTCAACACACATTGGCGGCTTACTAAACGCTGGCTTGGTTGTCGTCGGTCTACATGGCAGCAAATAAGTCTGTTGGCACGAGACAGTTGTAACCAAGGTCACTTATGGCTGTAAAGAAGTAACAGCTATAACGAAGAGACTGCAGGGCCCTTTCGACTTCATTATAACGAGGTTCAACTACTTACATCACTTTTATTATTTAATTTTAAATTCCTCACATAAATTATGTACTTGTGTCAGTACTCAATAGAACAGGCACTCTGAAAAGGCACTAACACATAAAATGCAGATGTTTTTTTTTATCGCACTTGTCTTTTCGTTCTGCAAGGCAAGTGAAAAATGCAAATGTGACAAAAAAGTGTTGAAAACCTCTATTCGGTCATGCAAATACAACTATCAACCAGAAGCTTTTGTCATATTGTTTCCTTTTCAGATTTGCTGCTACATTTATTAGCAGATAAAATATATATCAACAGATGCATTTTTACAAACAGAAGTCCAACATATACACAGTACACTGTCACAACAGGGATTATAAACAATATGTGGCGAATGTAAAACAGTAGCTAAAGGGACGCTGAGGACAACTCTTATCAAATTCTTATTCTTAGTAAAAATAGACTATCTCTTTGTGGCTGTACTGACGTCTACTATCTCTTTGTGGCTGTACTGACGTCTTAACAGCAAAACATGCATCCATTGCCAAGAAAATTGGATATGAGAACATATTCTGTCCTGCAACTAGATTCGACTCATGACGTAAATAACGAAAACGACTCTATGATCACTGCTTCGAAATGAACGCCAGTGAAGCCTAGCCTCCGAGATCTGCAAGCTAAAAACTGTCTCAATATCACTGCCCTTTGCTTGTGAAAACGGCCAGTGGCGGTGATACTATCCTTCATTTGTTGGCCTTTTCTCTCTTATAAAAGCCCAGTTTTTCAGTGAAAATAGCCTCTTCTACCGATAGAAAAGGCCAAATCTATTGATACAGGCCAACTTCCAATTCGTCCTCAGCATCCCTTTTACAGGTACAAAACACATAACAATTCTCTTAGCGTTGCTTAGCAGAGCAACTCATCCTGGCACATGAACAGGAGCAAAACATAGCAACAGATTGTGGAAGAACTCCTTGTACTGCAATAAAACAAGCCTCTGTGTCTTGAAACTAATTTTTCCTGCTGTTGTGCATTTACCGTTAAAATAGTTGCAGTTGCCAAAGGTACATTTAGTGATTCAACAGAAGTTTACTAAAGCAGAGGATGGCAAACATTTCGTAGAAAATGCCCAAAACAGCAGTAATTATGGTTTGTTTGAATGTAATGATCTCGTGACCACAGTGTGGGGATTGTGAATTAGCCACAGGTTCGGGGGAAATGATGAAGTGTTGCAACATCTCCTGTACGGTGGAGAGAGAGAGATAAGTTTATTGATAGAAAGAGCAAAGAGGTCGGCTGGAAAACTGGATATCTGGCCTGCTACTCTGCACTGGGGAAGGGGAAGAGGAGAAGAAAGAGGGTCGTGATGGGTGACGATGTGGTGAGAAGAGAGATGAGAATATGTGCACGTACATTTGATGGCATCGCAACCACGAGTCGAGGCCCGTGCCGCTCGAAAAGCATGAAAACGCCCGCACTGCCTGGACTGCTTTCCAACTCTGCGGCCAAGCACCTAGCAGTAAGCGGCCAACTTTAGTAGAACAGTGGAACCTTCTTTGATACGCACCCAATTAAGACACAATTACAGTTTAAACACATTCACAACTGTGCCTCCATTGAAACTAACATATCTGCTCCCAGCTTAACCTGTAATAGCTTACCACATATGCAATACTGAATATGTAACGCAACTCTTATATGTAGCTATGCGGTACACAGGGTAAAACTGTCTACCCAAGTGGTAGCGCCACTAGTGCTACAATGCACTGTGAAATGCTCCCTGCAATTCTGCAATGCACAGTAGACAGAGAAAACAGTGATTTTTGCTTGCGATTCTCTCAGTAAAAACATCAAAACTGCTCAAAGATGCACGAAAGCTGGGACATCAACGGGAGGCCTCCCAATGAACCAGCTGCCCATTGTCGCCGGCCCTGTCAAAGTCTCCACCTTTACAACCCTGCCCAGCACGCAGCCTCCATGCATCCACCTAACATTTTTGTTTTCTGACCGTTCGACGCATTTTGATGGCAAACCATTGATCGAGCTCAATTTTGACCAAAACTACAAACTAAAACTATGATTGAAACTAAACATGCAAAGAGATGAGTTTTCTGCCCACTTGGACATACTGTTTCCAGAGTTTGGCTATTGTTCAATGCTACTTTTGTCACTGCACGGTTGTGGTGACAATAAACGTATAATTGATTTTGCATCTTGCAAACTAAAACAAATCTCATATGCAAGCATTCCCGAGTAATGACCTTAACATAGTTTTTTTTTAAGGTGAAAAACAACTGGTAATTAGCATGTACACATTGCATCTTCCTGCTAACTACGTATTAATGAGGTTCTACTGCATTTAAAACACCAGAGGCTAGAAAAAATCCTGGCAGAGAATGTCACATGACAGTGCTTCTAATAACACTGGCTGGACTAGAATGACATAATACAAGAAGCAGTCCCTGCGTGAACAGTACAGTTGGATGAAAGCGCATCACTATAAACACCACAGGCAATTGTAGTCCCCACAATAACGGCAGTAAGGTCTAAAGCACTTTACATTAAATACCACAGGTAACATTGACATCAGCAGAGCAGTCACTACTCAGGAAATTATATTATGCAATAAAAGTCATGCCTCCCACGACAACAAACAAAAGACTAGGCTTTACACAAAACTGGTAGGCCAAACTACATATATGGAGCCATGTAGAAAATAAAGAAGAGTACAAAATTCCAGTATCAGTGAAACTTGCCTCCAAGAAACAGCTTGTTCAGATTATACATGCAAATACGTATTGCACAACAGTATAAAAAGTATGTAAAATAAGAAGATGGTTTATGGGGGTTTAACGTCCCAAAGCGACTCAGGCTATAAGGGACGCCGCAGTGAAGGGCTCCGGAAATTTCGACTACCTGGGGTTCTTTAACGTGCACTGACATCGCACAGTACACGGGCCTCTAGAATTTCGCCTCCACCGAAATTCGACCGCCGCGGCCGGGATCGAACCCGCGTCTTTCGGGCCAGTAGCCAGGCGCCATAACCACTCAGCCACCGCGGCTGCCGCATAAATAATTAAAAAATAGACAAAAATTGTATGGCTTAATTGTACTAAACAAGCAAAAAGGATAGTGAAACCGACAGTATAAGCGTCCCTTGATAATTCCAACTCCAAGGGGACCAAAAGTTTCTGCAGGTTTTGTGAAGTTCTAAACAAATGGAACCTGTTCAAGGGGAAACATGGCTTTAAAACCACAAAAAATGGCCTAAAAAAATTTTTTTAATCACTGTATCCTTTTGTATGCCTCGTTTTCTATGCTGTCCTCAAGTTTCATTGCTGAAGTTCACCGGAAAGTATACTCTAAAAAAAATTGTTTCACGAACCACGGTGGCACTGCGCAGGAGAAGAACGCTAGAAAAATAGGTGCTTTTCTTCGTTCCAGTGACCACCTTGTGCAGCAGATTCCTTTATGATTCCTTCAGCGCCTTTTTGGTTGCACGTACAGAGCTCCGCTATGTGCAGTGACAATCTTTTATTCCTTTTTTTTCATTTTTATGGATTGTAGATATTTTGGCGTGACATCTTGTTTACAGTTCAGACATGTCTATGTCAACTCATTGGTAAAAACTGAAGGCAAAAAAAAATTTTGTGAAAATCACGCGTAGCATGTGCATTCAAAAGTTATGTGGATGTTGAACCATTCTACCACATTTTGTTGAGTCTGCAGGTTTTTCACGAGGTGTAGAGGAGAAAAAAGGTCTAAAAAAAAGTTCTTCAGATGCAAGGCTGAAATTTTGTACACTTAAGTGTAAAAGCATTACTAAGGTGCAAAAAAATTCATATCACAATCCGTCACAAGATTAAGAAAATTGGTGCTGAAAGCTGCGTTACCCCGCATAATACACTTGACATCACAAGGACAAAACTGCCAGTTCGATTGAACGGGATGTTTGGATTAAAGGAGTACAAACACAATTTTGAATGCAAAAAAAATATAATTTGTATCATGGGCATAAGGGGCTGCCTATAGTAGCAAGTTTTAGTTGCGAGTGTGTAATGGAACATATTTTAATATGATTTTGAAAGTTGTCCGAGCAGCCGCTCGAAATTGTGATATTCACGAGCCGAGTGGTTGCACTCCTTCGTTAAAGTACGTATTATGCACTGGCGTGAATTCTTACATAATACGTACTTTAACGAAGAACGTGAGATTGCACGCCAGTCAGAAATAGTTCGGAAATAGCAGATAATTAATAATTATTAATAATTGGTTTTTGGGGAAAGGAAATGGCGCAGTATCTGTCTCATATATCGCAGTATCTGTCTCATATATCGTTGGACACCTGAACCGCGCTGTAAGGGAAGGGATAAGGGAGGGAGTGAAAGAAGAAAGGAAGAATGAGGTGCCGTAGTGGAGGGCTCCGGAATAATTTCGACCACCTGGGGATCTTTAACGTGCACTGACATCGCACAGCACACGGGCACCTTAGCGTTTTTCCTCCATAAAAACGCAGCCACAGCGGTCGGGTTCGAACCCGGCAGATAGCTGCCGGAAGTGATATATCTGCCTGGCCCGAAGACCCGAAAAGGAAGACAGAGATGTGTTACGTATGTCAGTATCTTAACTTTATTTAGCAGTTTACCATCTACCACCCCTTCGTAAGCGTCTTAATTGAGACGCCGTCTTGAAGACTACCTCATTGGACTACCTGCGCCGATGGATGGATGGATGGATGGATGGATGGATGGATACGGCTGAACCCTTTACATCGGGCGGTGGCTCAAGCCACCTAGCCATGTCTTGTGAAATTTTACTCCTGTCTTGCTTTTAGCCACCAATCAGATAACCTTCGCTTGGTTACTTCTAACCTCTTAAAATCCACTTTCTCTTCACTATCCCTAAACCCCAATGCCTTGGGTAAGTCAGCCCCGCTGCCTTCCACTGTAGGGTGAAGCCCTTTACAGAAAAGTATCAAGTGTTCAGCTGTTTCCTCCTCCTCTCCGCACGCAATGCACAAAGTGTCTATCTCCTGATACCTGACTCTATACGTCTTAGTCCGCAAAACTCCAGTCCTGGCCTCAAACAACAAAGAACTTCCCCTACAATTATCATAGATATTTTCTTTGACAATTTCCTGTTTAAAGGTCCGGTATGTTTCCAGTGCCGATTTCGTCAGCATCCCTGTTTGCCACAAAGCTGTCTCTGTTCCTTTAACCTTTTTCTTAACCGATAATTGCTGATTTGCCCCCTTACTGCTGTCCAGATATTTGCTTGTCAATTTTCTAGTTCGCTTTCTCCATTTCGTGTCAACATTCTTTATATACAGGTATCTGAAAACTTTCCTAGCCCACCGCTTTTCCTCCATCCTTCTCAATCGTTCCTCAAATGCTATCTTACTGCTAGCCTCTCTGCTCTCGAAAGACGCCCATCCCATATCACCCTGTACCCCCTGATTTGGTGTATTGCCATGTGCTCCCAAAGCTAACCTCCCTACTCCCCGTTGCCTAATTTCCAGCCTTGCTTGAACATCTGGCCTCATACACAGGACCGCATTCCCGAAGGTCAGGCTAGGGACCATCACCCCTTTCCAGATCCCTCTTACCACCTCATACCGATTGTATTTCCACAGTGCCCTATTTTTCATGACAGCTGCATTCCTACTAGCTTTATTCATTACATATTTTTCATGCTCTGTCAGATACTCAACACTGTTATTTATCCACACCCCAAGATACTTGTACTCATTCACTACTTTTAGCACTAACTCCTGTATTCTATGCTCGCCGCCCTCTTTCATTAAATATCATGACTGCAGATTTTTCCTTACTATACTTGAAGCCTAATCTATCTCCCTCTGTACTGCATATGTCTAACAACTTCTGCAGGTCTTCCTTGTTGTCAGCCATTATCACTATATCGTCCGCATATATTAGTCCCGGTAATGTCTGTTTAATCAATTCCCCTTGCTTGAAAAAAGATAGGTTGAAGCCTAGTCCGCTCCCCTCTAGCTTGGCCTCCAAACCTTGCAGGTACAACATGAACAACAAAGGGGACAGAGGACATCCTTGTCTAAGCCCCCGCTGTATCTCTACAGGCCCTGATACATTTTTTTCCCATTTTACGAGCACTCTGTTACCTCTATATATATCATTTAAAAGATTAATTACTCCATTTTCCACATCCAATGTGCCCAATATGTCCCACAAATGCTCCTGAGTAACGTTGTCATAGGCTCCCCTAATATCCAGAAATGCTAGCAATAAGGGCCTATGTTCCTTTTCCGCAATTTCTATGCACTGTGTCAATGAAAATAGATTGTCCTCCAACCTCCTTTGTTTCCGGAACCCATTTTGTAGTTCCCCTAGCACCCCCTCGTTCTCCACCCAAGCCTGCAGTCTATCCTTTATAATCTGCATCACCACCCTGTGAACCACAGATGTCACTGTTATGGGGCGATAGTTACTTACGTCTGCTTTGTCCCCCTTTCCCTTATATATCATGTTCATTCTACTTAATCGCCATTCATCGGGGACTTTCTCATCCACTATCATTTTGTTCACTACCTGTATTAATGTTTGCTTGGATTTTGGTCCTAACTTCTTTATCAACATAATCGGGATACCATCTGGTCCTGTTGATGTGCCACTAGGAACCTTCTTCTCTGCCCTTTCCCACTCTCCTTGCTCAAGTGAAGCTATTGCTGTAACCGGTCTATCCTCCTTCGATAAATTATGTACCACGTGCTTTGCTGAAAATTTTTCCGTCATCCTTGTTCCTATGTGTTTTATTGCTTCATCCCCTTCTAGTCGAATACCCTCATCTGTAACAATAAACCTTTGTTCTAGCCTAGTTTTATTACTCATTGCATTTAGATGTTTCCAGAATTTTTGGGCTGCTTTTCTATCCTTTTTATTTACTTTTGATATCCATTGGGCACCCTTTCTTCTAATTTTCTCATTAATCAAATAGGATGCGTCCCTTCTACACTTTATGAAGGTATCCCATTTTCTGTCTACTTCGGGTTTTGGTTCCCCCCTCTTCTTGGAATATCTGTGTTCCCTGGATGCTTACTTGCACTTTTCTATTGCCCTCTTGACCTCCTCATCCCACCAACTCTTGGGTTTGCATCTTTTCCCTTTTAGCTTTACTCGCACCTTAGCTAGCTCTAGCTCCGGTAATCGAGTTAATTTGGTATAAGTCCATTCTGTTTCACTATCCTAAAAAATTACTTTCTCGATTTGTTTGGCTGCTACTTCCAATTGCTTTTCTGAGTAAAAATTTCCCCCTGATTGTTCATCTTGCTTCAGTCCTACATTGCTTTTTCTTCTGAAGCTCAACTTGATACGCTTGTGGTCACTACCTAGACTTCTGGAACCATCTTCATCTATGCTCATTACCCCTAATCTGTTATACATCCTCTGTGACATTAGTGCATAATCTATCGTCGAGTGCAGACTCCCCGCCTCCCATGTTATGAGCCCTTCACACTTCTCGGTGCTGTTGCATACAACTAAATCATGCCTGTCACACATGTCCTGCAGCATGCTTCCTGTCGAATCCGTGTACCCATCCAGGTCTTCTATGTGTGCATTCATGTCGCCTAATATAATTATCTCGCCCTGTCTTCCTAGCTCATCAATGTCGCTTGCAATACATTCTAACATTTTCCTGTTTTCCTCTTTGGCATTAACCCCTGTCCACAGGTATACAAAGCCAAGGAGTGTTTGCTTGCCTGCCACTGTTCCTTTTAGCCATAAATGTTCCCTGCATCCCAGTCTAACCCTTTGAAAATTCATACTTTTATGAATGAATGCCCCAATTCCACCTCCCTTTCTGCTGCCCTCTGTTCTATTGCAATATTCCCATGCGTAGTCTGGGTTACAGGGTGGTTGCTCCATGTCTCTAAGATGTGTTTCCACTAAACCATATACCATTAATTCCTCCTGTCTTAACTGTTCTTCTATTTCCTCCCATTTCAGTCTATTCCTGCCACCTTGCATGTTAATGAAACCTATATCTGAATTAACTTGGCCCTGGCGCTTGCGTCTCTTTCTTCCCCTATGGTTCCATTGTACGTTTGATCTTAATTCTTCCTTCTCTACACTGGTTCCTTCAGAGCTCTGGGTCCCCCCAAAAAAGTTGTTGCCTGGCGACCTATCCTACTACCCACCTTCTTGCCAGTGGCACCACCGTAGTGGATGCCATCCTGTGCAAAAGGGTGGGGCCTAACCTCGTACACTTCCCTGTTGACCTCCATCACCTCGTATCTTAGTCGTCGGCTCAATAGCCTAATTACCCGATTAGTCTCCACGACCCTCCTTTCCGTTTCGCGAGCCTGCCTCTGAACCTCTGGGATTGTGCATATGGTCACATGCACACTCTCAGAGGCCTAAGCCTACGCATCCCCACCTCCAACTGCGTCTCAAGATTATGGCTCCTCCCCTGCAGTACATCATTGAGACCAGCATGGATGACCACAAGGTGTTCGCCATCCATGCTGCCCACCACCACCTCCCGGGCTCTGGCCATTGCATCCGCCATGCACTTTCCCGACTGAGCCTCCACCTGCACCCGCCTGTCTGCCTTCAATGCCGTCAGAACGCCTCCCTCAACCCTCGCTACATTCGAGTCCCCGACCACCAGAACTCTCCTGCGCCCCAAAGGTTCGCTTCCTAATTCCATCTGTTGGCCTCCGGATCGCTCTAGTTGACTCTCCTGCCGCTGTACGCTATTGTCGCGAGTTTCCATGCCCGCTTTAACCTTTTTCATTTCGTTCTCATTTTTCTCACTCAATGCTCGCTGCACTACAGCACTGTACGATCGACGAGCCTCGTCCCCCACCTGACACTTCTCCGTACTGGGGTGCCCAGCCGGCCGCGACCTGAGCGCTTCAACCTGTTTTTCTAGCTGGGTCCGCTTTTCCCGCTCTTCTTAAATCTCGCCCACCATTCGCTTCAACAGGGCGGCATTATTCTCCTCCTTTTTAATCAAATCGGCGACCTGAGCTTCCAGCTTGATCTAGTGTTCCTGTATATGCTCCCGCGGGAGCATATACAGGAACACTAGCTTAATCAAGGTAGGAGCGTCCCCTTTGAAACGGGGTAGTGGTAGTTGCCACTATGCGCAGTTTTTTTTTTCCTTTTTGTTTAACTCTGCTGTAAATTGTTAATAAAATTCGCAATTTTCTTTAAAACACGTCATCCTACACTTTAAAACTTATGTCACCTCTCTGTTTTTGTGCCACCAATCTCCAATCGCTTTTTTGCTAATTTCCACCACCGATTTATTTGCATGACTATTGTTATCCCTAAATGCCATAAGGCCTCAGGAAGAGTGACTTTGCCTGCATCGACATCGGGGTGGATACCATCACATTTTAGAATGAGGTGTTCTATTGTTTCTACAGATTTGCCACACACAGCACATGTGTCATCTTCTTCGCTAAATTTCTTTTTGTAGCTGCGCGTTCTAAGACACCCTGACCTAGCTTCAAAGAGGAGGGCACTGCCTCTTGAGTTATCATAAAACGATTCCTTCCTGATGTGCCTTTTCCAGCATCGATATAGTTCTACACTATGCTTCTTTTCCATTGAATATATTCAATTTTTACCTTCGACGTTTTTAACCTGTCGTTTAATGCTCTTTCTTTCTGCCGAACAAAATATGGGAGCGCCCATGACGGCGAAACAAGGAACTAGAGTTGACGCAGCCGTCGCTTTCTGTGTAGTCGATTGTGGTGGCTGGTGGTAACTAGGTAGGTACACCGGTGCTTACGTAAAACGCGAAAGGGAACGGATTCGCGGGCTTTTAAACATCTTCGTGACGGCGCCTGTAGCGGCATACATTAATTTTTGACATGACTGCACCTCTTGTATAGATCAGTACAACGTGTAGGACAACCTCTTAATGACTCTTGAAGTCCAGATGCAAGTTACAGCTTCTCTTCTGCTCTGAACTTCTTGCTCACTGGCCTGTGCCGTTTCGGAGTTTCGTCTGCCGGCGTTGCATCGTCAAGGATCGTAGAAGTGGATGTGGTTGAAAGGCTTGTAGCGTCCACATTTGCGCCTCTTTCTTTGCAAATTTTGCTAGCCTTCCGTACTGTACTTACCAACCTAATGTCTTAGCAAGTGGCGTGTCCGCACTGATCACTGTCCGCTCAGGGCACTTGTGTCGTTTTCTTGACGCGCGGAGGTTGAAGTGAAAAGCGGAACTAAACCTTTGGCGCCGCTTCAAGCGCCAAAAGCGACGGCATTCTTTGTAATGTCATTAAATGTGCACCCACTCGCTCCTCACAAGGCGTCTCACTGCTTTGGAGTTTAGAGTCTAATATATTGCTGCTTACAACGGGAGGGCACAGGAAGAAAAGATTCTCAACATGGCTCAACGCGACGTGCCGACGAACTCCAAGCTGCCAGGTAATTACATGCAAATAGACATGATGCTTTCCGATTCATGGGGAAAGTTTAGAGCTGTGCAATTTTCGCGTTTTGAAGTGGCTCTGTCAACGCAGTTGTGTGAAAGCTGCCAGCTCGCCTGCGCAGAACTAATGTGTTTCTTTTGTCATATTCCTGCGGTTGGTGTTGTCTGCTGCTACTGTCGTACATGGCACGCTAAAAACTGCATGTCCTGCCGTGCCGAAAACCATGATGACAAGCTCGCAAAGAAACGAAAAAACATCTCAGCCGCTCAGAATGGTTACAATCAGTGGCCGCTGTGCTGCAAACACACGCTTAACACGAACGGTGGATTGCGCGTCCTGCGCTCTTGGCGGTGAATCCGAGACCATGCTACACGGTGTGTTTGCGGCAGCTGAGCGTTCGTGATAAGCGTGATGGCGGCGGTACATGCGTCTATCATTGCACACGGTGGAAAATTGAAAATGATATGTAAAGGACTGATATCGGATTAATGTGAAAGTGATGCTGACTCGGGAACAGCAATCATGGGCAAATGTGTGTGCATGCGTGTAGTTTCCTGCCTTTTTTTCTGTTGTTTTTAATTATTTGGCCGTGCTGCATTTCAGGTGAACACTCGGCAGCACCAACAAAAACAGACAATCAGCTGCTTCTCTGGATGAGCTCTGAGAACTGCGCAGTACGGCGCCCGCGACTGACCAGTAAGCTCAACAGATGAAGTTTTATTGAATTACACACGTGTGTTTCCTTGGCTTCATTTCTGTGTGCAAGTGAAGTCCCTACTGGGTGGTACCACGAGAGATCAAACTGGCCAAATATTTCAGATTTTTAATTTTTTCAGTTACTTTATTATGCACACATTATTCGGTAGGCCAATAGTGAATTTCGTAAGGCCTCATAAGGCCGATGCCACTCTTACCCCTGGCCCTGTATCGCCACAGCTAGGTTTAGATGGCTATGCAAAATGATCAGCTGCACTTATAAACTTTATTGCTCATAAAAAGTGGGTAGATGATGCTGAGTGCAAGCCCAGAAATTTGTAGTTTATTGGTCAGGGCATATGAAACCGAAAAAATCCTCCCCAGTGAGTTTGAGAATGGGCAGGCAATATTGACAAGCTGAAGGGACAGAATGGCTGGTAACCACAAAGTGAACAAGGGAGGGAAAGCCTCGGGGTGCTTGCCAGGATGGCTGCTAGTATTTCCCAGGGGCGGATGAATCTAAACCTACTTGTTCGTGCAGCCAATGATCTTGTCAGGTTCTTATTTTTCGGGCAATCTCTGCCGATGCCCATGTGCTTCCCATTTTGCATGTTGTGCACTGTGAAGCATTCAATTTCCGACTCCTCAAGGTTAAGGAGGTCGAAACAGTGTATGAAACACATTACTTGATCTCGGTCTCCTGCTACAAAATGCAAGGGAGATGCTGACAAAGCCATTTTTCTTGCTACAAATCCTGCCTTTAGAGGCTTGTGGTCATTCCAAACACTGTGCTTGGTTTGCGAAGAGATGAACTGCATACTGGGATGTTTGTCTTTCTGTGGCTAGCTTTCCAGAGATGTGCGCTTATTGCTTCTTTGGTGCAATGGGACTAGCTGTCATGCACTGCTAGTAGTCACTACTTGCCTGCTGCAGTGTTACAGGCGGTTGTTTTGGTGGTGGCGTAAGATCACTTACTTGCACACGTTTAGCCTGAACACGGTGTGGGAAAGACTTCTTGCAGGATTTAGTGATGCTTGGCGCAGAACTGACGCAATGCTGATGTGGAGCAGACAAGGGTAGGGACATGATGGTCTCATGGGCATGACATACAGAGGTCATCAGCTCAGATCTCACTTGCAGAATGTAGCTATTTTTTCTTTTACTTTTAATCAATGACATTTCATGCAAAGAGTGGTTGTACTACTAATTTTACATTGATAGTTGGACATATTTAAAGAAAATACATGCAGCTATAAGTTCTTTGGTTTCGGTGAGACGTATTTAAAGAAAATACGCCCAACTATACGTTCCTTGGTATCGGTGACTGTTGGCTTCCTAGAAACTAGTGCTGATGTGTTGAATTGCAAATACTATCAGTGGCTCACCATACTATGCAGTTCTTTGATTTCATGCATGTGTGTACCTCATTGTGATGATATCCCGCATCGTGTGTGACCCTCCATGTCGTGCACAAATATGGGAGCTGCAAGGGCTCACAATGTCCACATTGCCCAGTAAACAGACTTCGGGCTCCCGCATGTCTGTTATCACCCAGATAAACTGCAGTGTTGGCCCTGGTTGTTTGTTTAGGTTTTCCTTTGTTTTTTTATGGTACGTGGTCAAAATCCTGCTGCTTCTAAGTATGCACGCACTCTGTCTTGTGACTGGAGTAAGCTGGACCTGAGAAAATTGCTTATTGTTCTGCGTCTGCAAAATCTGATACAGTGTGAAGTATGGCTGTTCAAATGTTCAGTGCCGTGTACCTTGCCTGCATTGGTTAAGAGTGGGATGTAGGGCTTATAAGGGTCAACATTTGAGCTGTTGTGCCAATTTTGTTGTATTTTACTGGGGTGATGTGCACTTATGCCATTCGAACATAATCGAATCTTCAGTATTGTGTTTTAGTTGGGAAAAAAAGTTAATCTCATCAAGTTGAGGAGTTTAGAAAAATATCATTTTAAAACTGCTTGTAATTTATTTTTATGTTATGACGGAGGTGAGCCTAGAAATGTGCCTCTTATATGATAAGGAGGAAAAGTGCTGTTTCTTAACCATTTTCCTGGAAAATCTCACCACTTGAAAGCAGTCTTTATTTATTTTTTGCACTTATTGCTGTTTAAAACCTTTTTTTCATTCACCATGAAAACCTACAGAGTATGATAAGTACATAATATTGTTTTCCACATAATTCTAGCTTATAGAATGCCTTTGAAGCTAGTTTAGGATATACAGTAAAAAAAATGATAGTGTTCCTAAAGGCACGTGCAGTTTGGTTCAAAGATATGCACTGAGGAAAATAAGTTCAGAGGTTTGACCAGTTGTGCTTTTATTTCCTTTTTCACAAATAAAAGCCCTTGCCACATAGGTAAAACCTTCTTCCATTCCAAGCTGCTCAGTAGTAGTGGCTTGCAGTTTTTGTTATTTTCATGCTTTTGAACTTTGGAGTGGCTTTGTTTGCTCTCAGAAAGTTGCAACAATAAGCTGCACAGTAAAGACATGTGACACATAATGGAATAAAACCAAGGTTTCATGAAGACTAAAAGCTAGAAATCGGTCTTCAAAGGTCATGCGACACATCTCCGCTAAGAGCAGCCTTATTTTCACTTTGCCTGCCAGTCATGATTCGTAGGGCTAATATTACATTGTTCTTGCTTGCGTTGATGTGTTTCTCCTGCAATCTTGACATCAAAGTCACAGTTTTTGCACCATATTGCCACACTGCTAACTCCTATAGTGGCGCCGTATCACGGCTAAACTGTATTACTTGGCAGTTGGCAAGCCTTGAGCCATCTCGGGGCTAGATGTTTTCTCGTCTTCATCTCTCGACAATATCCCAATCCCCCCTTAAGTCTTTTGTTATTCTCTGATTCGTACTTGCCCCTGTACCTGACTTTTGTGGGTAACAAGCCTGCGATTTCTTGTAATGCACTTGCAGATGAAGAGATTTCCAAGCTCTGTGTTGTTTGCACATCCTGTGGAGACCAGCTGAACCATCACAAGAAGAAGAGCCTCTGTATCCATAGGGTTCTGAAAGTAATTTCCTGCAAAGTGAGTTCTTTGGAGTTTCTTCACATGGGGAGGCAAACGGGTGTTCAAATCATTGCCTTGACTGCCACACAGTCCAGGCAATGGCTGCATGGATAGCACTGCTGCAGCATACCTGTCACAGTTCCTTTGTTCTCTGGCTAAGGCCAGATTGTTATAAGTTATCGCTTAGTTTTACAAGCTGTGCACATACGTGCACCATCAATTCAATACAATTAACAGGGAATATGTACTGTATTTGCCTGAATGTAGCTTGATCATGAATGTGACGCAAGGATCACTTTGCAGGCATGAAACAGGAAAAAAATTCCATGAAAATGTAATGCGAACAACTAGGCCGCAGTGTGCTGAAAGTTTAACTGAGGTTTACGAATAAAAGGGCTTCGAAAATTGTCCTTCTTGTTCTTGTGCCTTGTTTTTATAGGAAGTCGAGGCCGCCTTCGAGCCTTAATGAAGTACGGCAGTTGCTGCCACCATTACTGTGTGGTTTCACGTTCAGCTTAAGTTAAGAACAATACAGCGAGCTATGAAAAGAAAAATAATAGGTGTTACATTAAGAGACAAGAAGCGGGCAGAAAAGGTGAGGGAACAAACGTGGGTTAATGACATCCTTGTCGAAATCAAGAGGAAGAAATAGGCTTGGGCTGGGCATGTAATGCGAAGGCAAGATAACTGCTGATCCTTAAGGGTAATGGGGTGGATTCCAAGAGAAGGCAAGCATAGCATGGAAAGCAGAAAGTTAGGTGGGTGGATGCGATTAAGAAGTTTGCGGGGATACGGTGGCCGCAGCTGACAAAGGACAGGGTTAATTGGAGAGACATGGGACAGTCATTTGCCTTGCAGTGGGCGTAGTTAGGCTGATGATGATGATGATTACATTCCAGCTTTGTTTTAGAGTGCAGCTTGTAGGCATCCGTTCTTGTCTTCCGTGTCGTCGGCATTGCTGGTTGTCCAAGTAGCAGAGCAATACGCCACCTGGAAGGTAGCTGCCATTGGAAGATCCCAGGTGGTGGCTAACAACGTAACATGTCACCTCCCAGCCATAAGAGCTGTGCTCATATTTCGCATTACCGGTGCCATCCTAATCGTCTGTCAATTTTTTTTATTTTTCCTGAACGTTGATGTTGACCACTGCAACGCATCAATCAATATCCAAGTAAATACGGTACAGCCTGCCTCTACTGCTGCATAATATTCAGTTTTAATGCGAGAGATTAGTTTTCACTTATAGGTATGGTAAAAAAAAACTTTAGTTTGAGTTAATATGGTAACATATAAAGAAAAACAAAGGCTCAAAAAGGCTAAAAATTGGCTAAAAAAGTATACTTTGGTGCCAGTTGGTCAGGTACACTGCTTGAACAAAGAACATAGCTTTGAGGCAGCATAGAGAAAAGGTGAGGACAGGATGAGCACTTAGTCCTCGCCTTTTCTGTGTGCTGTCACAACACCACGTTCTTCTTTGTTCAGACACATTGGCTAACCTGAACTCCTGCAGCGGCCCTCTGATTATTATTCTACAGAAGCTTACAGAAGGGACCCATTTTTTTTGTATCGCTGTGCGGTGTGCAAGGGGACAATGACTTTTTCTCAAGGCTAGGAACATGAACAAAGTCAAGTTTACGTATGTAGAGGTTCTTTTATCCAACAGGACCATTGATGAATTTCTGATTGCCTTACATGGGACATTGATTAGGCACAGTGTGTTCAGCTTGTGTGTTTAATAGGCTGCTTGTTACCACTTCTGTAGTGTCCTGTTTTATATTTGCCTGCTTCTGTTGTGGGGCAAAACCTAAGGACCGCACCTTGTACCATTGTCTTCTGTGCAACCTTTTCAACTTTATGTCGCTCATATTAATTGGTTGCAACTGCCGAGGTGGCTCAGTGATTATGGTGCTCTGCTGCTGACCCGAAAGACGCGGGCTCGATCCTGGCCGCATTTCGATGGAGGCGACATGCTAGAGGCCCGAGTACTGTACGATCGATGCCAGTGCACTTTAAAGAAGCTCTTGGGGTAGAAATTTCTGAGGCCCTCTACAATGTCCCTCATAGCCTTAGTCGCTTTGGGGCGTTAAGCCCCATAAGCCATAAATCAACCTATTAATTGGTTGTAGTGTGAACAAGTTGATGGTTTGTATCATTTTGACTTTGCTTGCACAAAAAGGGTTTGTGGTGCTTCAGTTTGTTTCCCATTCCCTACAATTTTTTTTTTTTTTTTTCAGCGGTGCTACACCTATTATGGTGATGGCAGTTTCCAGAAAGATGAAAGTGGCATGGACGAGTACTGCAGCTGGTGTGCTGAAGGTGGAAACCTCGTATTGTGTGACACTTGCAGTCGAGTTTTTTGCAAGAAGTGCATTCGTCGCAACATGTCTCGCCGGGAGCTGACCAGGATTGAGTCACTGGATGAGTGGCACTGCTACGTGTGTGACCCGGATCCACTCGTGCCACTGGTCAATTATGCCAACATGATCGTAGACTACAGCCAGGAGCTGCAGAAACAGGCTTCGTCGAGTTCCAGCAGCTCGGGAGTGTCCACGAAGCTGAGAGAGGCCGACGTGAAGAAATTGGCCCTGCAGAAAGTGGCAGAGGTTCAGCGCTCGATTTCTGAGCTAGCTGAAAGTGGAGGTGGTGAAGGGTTCCTGGCAAGCATGAGCAAGTTGCTTCGTGACCACGCTCGCAGCTTATCCCATATAGCACTAAGTGCCGAGGAGTGTCAGAAGCGCCAGCTAAAGTTGAAGAAGCGAGGTGAGAGCAAAGACGTGAAAGAGGACTGCAATGATTCCTCTGCGTCTGTGGACTCTCAGAACAGCAATGCAAAGAGGCAGACCAGGAACAGACGGCTTCTGGTGCTCGATTCAGAGTATTGCCATATTGTTGAATCCGATGAGGATGAGCAGAAAGCAGGACCAAAGCAAAATAAACAGGCTCGGGAAGGAGAAGATGCTGAAGCCGAGTTGAGCACTCGAGAGGCAGATAGTACTGCTAAAGACGTAACGGGCAGCGACAACCAGGAAGTGACGAGAGAACAAGACAAGCAGGCTCGTGGAAAGAACGAGTCAGACTCTGAAGCAGTCACAAATGGTCCAGCAGTCAACCCTACTGATGGAAGCATAACAAAAGAAAATGGCACAGACTTTGAAGATGGAGTAAATGGTTTTGAAGTGAGTAGCGTTGTTGAGAGAATACTGGATGATGGATCTGATGATGATGCCAGCAGTAATATAAGGCGTAGTGCAAGAAAGCTTACCGGTGCTGCCATAGAAAAATGCTTAGAAAATGTGCCCGAAGAAGAGGAAAAGAGGAACGGTACAGAAGTGAGTGCTGCTGTTGAAAAGGCACTGGATGACGGTTCTGGCAATGAGGCTAGGAGTGGCATAAGCAGCCCTGCAAGAAGTGTTGTTGATGCTATTGTAGAGGAAAACTCAGAGGATTTGGAGGCAAGTAAGGAAAAGGGGAAAAGGCACAAACCATCCAAAAACTTGAAGGCTCCACCAGTTCTCAGCCTGGGTGATGAATTTTCACCTTTAGTTGAAACCGGTGAAAGCGAAAACGAGTCGGAGAGCCTCCTTGCAGGCATGTTGGATGTAATGGAAATTGTGCCTGAAACGCCTCCCATGAACGAAGAGCGAGAAAAGTCCGATAACAGCGATCATTCTGAAGGCACCGGAAAAGCCTCGCTTGTAAATGAAACACTTGCCAGGCTTAAAAAGGAGCCAAAGTCTCCTGACGGTGATCAGCTGGAAGGTACTGGAGAAGCATCAGCTCTACATGAAACACCTCTCAGTATTAAAGAGGAACCAGAGGACGTTGATAGCGATCAGGCAGATGGTGTTGGAAAGGCATCAGCTGAAGATCACGAGGGTGCAGCTGATGTAGCACCTGGCTGCAGTACTAGTCATGACACTAGTGGCGATCGTTTGACTGGTGAGTGCCAAACTGATGTGGTACAAGCAAACCGAAGTGGTTCACCCTCTTCTGTTGATGAAGCAAACCGATTGACTGAAAGTATGCCAAGCTCTGAAGAGGGGGAACATGAAAACCTCAAAACACCACAGAAAGGGACTGGTAGCCAGCCGAAGAAACGCAGTCCGTTAAGTAAGAGCACGAAGGCACATCTTGCCCTGATGCGGAGCTTGCGTTACTCTAGTCAGTCGTCGAGTGATGATGAAATGGATGACCCATTGACAAGCACACCTCGTGCCCTGAAGCACAGAACTCCCAGGAAGAGAAGGCGCAAGTCCTCCAGTGCCTCACCAGCACTGTCGGCTGAGGCCGTGGAGAGGTATCTTGAAAAGGCAGCTGAAGAGTACGGGGATCCAATGCTAAAAATGTCTGCACGTGTGGAGTTGGAACGCCTGCCTATTGACCCATCACTGATTGCTGCGGCAACTGCAAAGACTAAACATAGAAAGCCTGCCCTGGGTGACAGTGATGATGAAGAAGATAAGGAGATTGCCAGGCTTCTTGCTCCAGTAAAGATGCCTACCAAGGCAAAGGGCACAAGTGAGTCTGAGGGTGAGGCAAGGACGCAAGGAACTTCAAAAAAACCAAAGAAGAAACTTCATAAAAGTAAAGCAGCAGGTAAGTTCAGCAATCCTTGAGAGCGCAGTTGATATAAGAACTCATGGGGGCTGCAAATTTTTGCTCGATTTATTGAGATTTATGTGTGCTTGTATGCTCAGCCAAAACATGCTTTTTATCATGAATTTTCATACATGATAAGTTTATTCTTGATAACTCTTTTGCTCAATGACCTAATTACATAGCGGGTATCAATAGATATTCGTTGAAATTTTAAAAAATGTGCCTGTTCAGTAAATTAACTCTACATACATCCTTGGCGGAAAAAGAATACCGCAGAGCCCACTTACAGTAAACCTGATGGTTACGCAGTTTGCGCTTATTGCATCCAAATTTCCTAGTATCTTTCCATATTGCAGCCAGAAATTCAAAGCTTAGCAATGTGAGCAGTTATTTCTTTTAAAACATCCATCATACATGTTTGCCGATTCGGAGCAGAAGTGCATGGAGTCAACACGGTACCTCGAAGCACCATGGTAGATAGACCCTGTCACAAAGCTGTCAAAGCTCTTCGCCGGAGTTCATGTGCTCTTTGTCATGACCCATCCTGTCGTGGTTGAAGTATCTTCGACAACAAGTGGTTGTATGTCAGCCTTCTCCTCATTGTCATCACCAGATTCCTGGCAGTCGTCATTGTGTGCTCATACTTAGCGTGCAGTGACTTTATCAGTGCACGACTCTGCAGTGTCGGTGGCATCATACGCACCAACAAAGTTGTCTCAGGCGACATCAGCTCTTGCCAGCTGTGCATCGACATTCTGTGCTGTCTTTACAGAATGACTGTCATCGTTTTGCCATCTCCAGCCTTTTCTTGTTGCAGTCAAAGTAGAACTTGGCATGCAGTCTGTCGTCATGCTAGGCATGATTGCAGCTCTTTTACTCTTGCGATAAAGCAGCTTTGGAAGCCTCCGATCCTCGCCAAGGTTAAGGTACAGTAACAAAGCTAGTGCAGTGTACACGCATCCAGAATGCATCAGCTGCGCTGTTCGTGCACTGCCTTAATGCAGTGGCAGCTTGCTTCAGAAGGTGGGGAGCCAGAAGGGGAGGTGAAAAAAAAAAGCAAATGAAAATTTCCCCAAAATTGGTTTGGGTAAAGGAAAAGG
Organism: Amblyomma americanum; assembly: GCF_052857255.1. Classification (NCBI taxonomy): domain Eukaryota; kingdom Metazoa; phylum Arthropoda; class Arachnida; order Ixodida; family Ixodidae; genus Amblyomma; species Amblyomma americanum. The sequence goes on from NC_135500.1 coordinate 121,168,683, forward strand.
TGCAGTAACTCTCTCACCTCTTAGTGGACATCTCAATCGTACTGTGAGGACAGGGATGAGAAGGCAGTGGGAGAGGAAGAAAGAGGGAAGAGGGTGCTACAGGAGATGCAACACAAACCATGTAAATGGTAAACCATTCTTGCTTCACTGCCAATGGTTGGTCATCAACCGTGTTCAGTAGTTTTGCTTGCCCCTGTCTCACGCCCACCACACTTCCACTTTAGACACTTTGTCCAGCCGGTACACATGCGCGTACTGACTCACTTTTCTGGCTATCTACGCATGCTTGGCCAGCGGTTAACTGCTGTTCCGATTGCGCCTTTTCACTGTGTTTTTTGTGCTGACACGCTCTATCAAGAGGTGGGTTGAGGGAGGGGGGGTTGTCACGGGGTCAGGGAAATGCACTCCCTGGCACAGAGTTTTAGATTGTGGGGCAAGTTTACCATGCCTCCCTGTTCGCTGTAACCATAGTAGTGGTGCGGCCACGGTTGTTCGTTTTATCTGAGATGCACTGCCACTGCCCTAGTAGATGGCCGTAGCATAGCGTTTGTTTGTATAAGCAATTGTTCATTATAACTGTGGCCATTATAAGTGGGCTTGACATCACATGAGCATTTCTAGCAAAATAGAGTATGCTATTACCTACCTCATGGAGACATGTCTGGAGTCCATGGAAAGCAAAAAGCACGAATTAGATCAAGCAGTTCATCCAAACTGGCCCGGAGTGTGAAATAGCAGTCGGAAGTAGCTGTGTTTGTGCTAAGTTTAATGCTGTGACTCAGCTCTTCTGCTGTTTTCACTGTTGACATCCTTACAAACTGTCGTCTGTGTGAATGAAAGATGTAGGGATTAAAAAAATAACTGAAAACACTGTTTGAATGAAACGGCTATAAATACATTGAAGACTTTATGGGCAAGTCAGTATTTTAAAATACGTAAAATTATTCAACAATACAAATGATCAGAGTGCGAAGTAATTGCAAATGAACTATCATTGGAAGAGAAAAATGCGTCATGCTTTTTGCTATGGCTTCATTGGAAAGCAAAGAGGAGTTTGAATTATTTTCCGACTGGCACCTCATTTCTTCCTAACTGATAATTTTTATGTTCCTAAAGGCGCATCATGAGCACTTAGAGTAAACATATGTACCAGGATGTGTAACCCTATTAGCGCATTATAACTTGTTTACTGACCTGCACTGTACATATTTCTGGGTGGAATGCATTGCGCATGCAGTTAGCTCCTATTGAACTTCGGCCATGTCTTTACTTGTTTACTTGTTATGTTGCACTGCACAGGACACTTTTGGTGCATTGTAATGCTAAATTGCCAATTGGAGGCACCGATGGCATAGAGGTAGTGTCTGCCTCGTTTGTAAGAGGACCGGGGTTCGAATGCTGGTGTTGCGCAATTCTCCACTGGATTTTTAAAAAATATAAAAAAAATAACTGCGTGTCGATGGAATTGCATAACCAGGCCTGGGGTGCAGATTGATCTCGGTGACTAGAATCGACAACTCACTCCCTCACCAGAACAGGATGTGGCCACCCTGGTGCAGTACTTGGCCGCAGCTTTCCATGAACAATCCAATTAATTGGAGAGACATGGGAGAGGCCTTTGCCCTGCAGTGGGTGTAGTCAGGCTGATGATGAATGCCATGAGCAAACAAGCTAGGCAGAGAAGAAAAAATGGGAAAGCTTGTCCTGAGCAAAAAGAAAAATAGACGTGTGAGGGGCATAAAATGGGGAGCGGGAGGTTAAAAGCTTTTGAAGCATGTGTATTCCGCGGGCTCTGTCAAAGGTGCATTTAGTGAGCATGTCCTTTCAGTGAGGAATGTCCAGTGTTTATCAGCGCATCTCATTTTTGCCTTTTTTGTCAGTGATGTAGCCTTGAGGTGCCATTCTTTAGAGAGCGTTTTGCAAATAGTATTTCTTCTTATTGTTTTAGGTTTAGCAACAACAACACTGGAAAGCCATTTTTGGCACCTTTCACTATTGGGATCTCTAGCTATGGCATCCATGCTGCAGTGCTATCTGTACTAGGGACATGGGTTCATTTCATAATGCTTCGTGTTGGGCACAGGTGCAGCAGCTGTGCGCAGGATATGCCCTTCAGGCACTAATTATTATCCAAAAGAGGGAAGTTGTTGATGTCATCAGACTTTCCTAAGGAGCCTGCCAGGATTGTACATGGAAAATTTCTATTCTCCCATATGATTAACTATGCAATCATTATCAGCTCCATATCGTGACTCAGTATTGGTTTCAGGATCTCAATTATACTTCTTTCGACTCATTCTTGCCCTAAGCACTCGTTACGTAAACAAATCTAATAGGCAAATTTTTATCATTTTAAGTCACCTATGCTAACAAAACAAAACGAGCACTCATCGAGGCTGTACCAGAGCTGCCATGAAACTGGGAGACGTACATCCTAAAAACGATTCTTGGCGCTTTGGTCGCACGTTTGGCTTGAAACGGTTTTACAGAAATTTCAGCAATTTAATATGGCATCCCTATTTGTGTACATTGCACCTTATTTACGGGGATCTGGCAGTGTTCAGGTTTGTACACGCATTGCCTGAAGGGGGTAGGCATAGGCAGGAGTACTACATTGACTTTTGAGCCTCCCCCACAGCTCGTGCAATCGTTCAATATAGCGTCACGACAGCATTTGCCACAATACTTTCATTTCTGCTGTAGCCTGTCAGTCGGTCACACAGCAGCCAAGAGCATGCTGTCACACAGTCTCTCGCTGTGCCTTAGAAGATGAGTAGATAGCACTGAAACTTGTGGCGCCTTTGATGGTGGGTCTCGTAACTTTTATTTGAGTCGGTTTATGCTTGCATGGGCTATGCTGTGTGTGTAGGCTTGCTTTAACAAACAAATTGCTGAAAGCAGTAAGTTCTCTCTGAAAGAAAAAAGTGTCGATGTCAAGATCTTTTATCTTCTCAAAAGATTGGTAGCATTATTCATTCATTACTCAAGGCCTCTTGCACTTGTGATTTGCAGCATCGGATGGCTCAAGCAGCGATTTTGGTGGATGCAGCCCACAGGAGGAAAATGATGTCAACAAGGAGGATGCTGACCTTTCATCGACGATGGTGATTGTTTTTTTCATCCCTTTTGAAACTGCAAATAGTTTGCTGCAGTGTGTGTTAGAATGCTTACGCTTGTTATGCTGCTAAGAAAGAGCAGGCAGTAAATTAGTCTTGCTGTGGGTAGGAGCAGTATTGGTAATTTTCTAAGAGTTCTTTAGGGCGGGAGTCCCACACTTTCACAACCACTGGCCATTGTGTTTGTGCGATTGCTGCAGTCCCCCCTGCTTATGATAGAAAAACGAGTTGTAGCTCATTAGGAAGATAAATGTAGTTATGTTTCAGTAGTATGCATTGTAAATAGCAGTAGTTGTTGGTATGGATGCAGCTACACAAAACGTAATGCTTACAACAATACCTTTGTTTGAATTGCCTGCTTGCAGGATGCGTTTGGGAAAAACTACTGCAGCATTTAAATGAAATGTTAATCTCGAAATGCTGAGAGCGGTTTTGGCTCCAGTGGATAGTTATTTAGAACTGGCACTCTAAAAAGGACCAGAAAATGACAGAAATGACTCATGTTAACGGCTTAATTGCTTCCTATGTAACTGACAAAACACATGCACATTAGGCACATTTGTGGGACATGTATACAGTTGAGCCCACATATAATGTCCCCATTTAAGACGAACTTTCGCTTATAACGAGCGAGACCTGCGCGACCGTCAAAATATATTGTTTCAGTGGCACAAAATCGCACGTATAACGAACGCCATTAAGCCCTGCTGATCGGTTACAGCGAACGGACGGCGTAAACCCAGCGCCGGGATGCGAGATAACCTGCCTCCGACCTCTTTGTGTGCCCGGCGCGCGGTATGTTTTCCCGAGCCTCATCGCAGGTGAACTGCCCGCCCCGTTTCGGGCCGCTCTCAAGCGAGCTACCCTTTCCCCACCGATCCGCATTCCAAGATTGCCCTCCTGCTCCTCCTCACAACTCCGCTCTCCTCTCCTCGCTCGCTTGCAAATCCGTACATGGCCTCCGCGATCAACCGCCACGCCGACTGTGCCGATCGCAGAGGCCACAGAGGCAGAGGCGTTCTGTGAGAGCCAAGGGGTGGCTGCACTGATGCTCACAGACGCTCCCCATTGGTCTCTCCGCTGGCGCTGTGCATCTGTATCTTTAGCTTGATTGCTGCTTGTGCACGTTGCACGTCTACCCCATCGTGTGCTTTTGTTACTCTTGTTGCGGTGCGGACGTTTCGTTGGCTTCGTTCAAATCTCGGGCCCTGGTTGTAATCCGGGATGGCGGACGGGAACACCGTGCCCATTTTCCATTGTATTCAGCGGTAGAGATGATGAAAGCGGCCTGTGCGGAGGTGACAGACATTGGTGTGCGGAACTGCTTCCGCAAGGCCGGCTTCGTCGACAGTGTCTGATGCCGAGCCTGATGCTTCGGAGGATGACGAGCCCGGCGGCGATTTGTGCCAGCACGTCGTCGACCCCGACAGAGGGGGTCATGACATTGGTTGGAACGATTTTATTTCTGTCGATGACGACGCCGACACCGCGGAACTGTATACGGACGAGGGCATCGTTTCTAAAGTGCGGGATGAGAGTGACACAGAGGAATCAGATGAGGATGAGGAGAGCCTCAGACAACTTGTCTATGCCAAGGGCCTCGGCGAAGAGGACGCTTCTGCTTTAAATAAACAGGAAACCTCTCTCATCAAATCTGCGCTACAAAAACAAAAAACAGATGTCCATCACTGACTTTTTTGCAAAGAAAAAATTTTGTATTTTGACAAGCAACTGTCTCTAAAGCTGTGGTCCACTTACTACGAACTTTGGGATATAATGAACAGACGCCGCATTACGCTCATGTTCGTTATAAGTGGGCTCGACTGCATTTTGTTAACTGTGCGAAATTCCTTTGAGCTGCATATTGTAGTACTTAGTTTTGCTTGTTCAAAGTTAGCTTTCATCGCCAAAACGGGACCCATGTCTGCCTGGCTTTCTTCATTTGCTTCTGAAGATGGAGACGTAGAATGAGCAGCTCGTTTGCCATGACTTGTTTCTGCCATGGACTCTGCGAAACTCACGAAAAACCCAAGTCTGTTTTGCTTGTAGAATATGGCATGATCTCTTTGAGTGATTATCACTTTGCTTATTGTTAGGCTGCAAAAAGCACTTTCTAATAATAAGCATAATAATAAGTCTAATAATGAGCATTGCCATGGTGTTTTTTATAAAGTGCGGGATTTCGCTGGATGACGACATTAGAACAATGTGCTGTAGGACCGTAGCAGCAGTGATGATGACAGCAGCAATAGTGAGGACAGTGGTGCAAGTGTAAACTAGTCCAGTAACTAATACATTTTCATATTCGAATGTGCCCACGGGCACACCTGTCCTATTTATTACCTTTTTTTCTTGCTTACGTGCGACAAGGTGGTGTCGTCTTATGTTTGAGTCAACTTACAATAGTGTAAATACGGTAGTTGGAATGACTGCTGTGAGAACATCAATTTTGATTAAAATTTCAGAATCCCGAATCCCATTGTTGTCTACCTTTTTTCATGCATTATATTTGAGGAAAAATAAAACATATTTCTTTCAGGTCGTTACTAAAAAAATGTAATGTCTTTTATCCATGTAAAGAATAATTGAATACTCATGCATAAAGTATTTCTTTTTTGTACATTTTTTTTGTAAGACTAGGATTTGCTACCGTTTGCAAACTTCGGATGGTGGCCACAGCATGAGAAACTTATTTTACCTAAAAGAAGCTGGGATAAAGAAATCAAAGATGGTCAAGAACACAATTTATTGGTGTCAGTTGGCTTGGAATGAGCCTTACTTATTTTGTACGCAAACAGCAGAGAGGTCTTAAAAGCCATCATCCATCAGTAGCAGATGACACCATTTTTTATTCATATTCCTCTTGATTCTTCATTTTTTTTTGTTCCAAGCATGGGCTTCTGTTGCGGTATTGATACCTGTTCCCAGTGTTCGCATCTCAATGGAGGTGAAGGGTGAAATCGGCTGTGTGCTGTACTTTCAGCAAGAAAGGAAACATAAACAAGGCATCTGAGCCACAAAACACAAAAGAATATCTTAGCCAGGGGAAGCTCAATACTAGCTCAGGTTCTTTTAACTTCGAAGACGCGAATACCCTTCTTCAAAAGTATTAATCTTCACTTCGAGAATTAATGTGTTAGTGTTTTTGTGTTGCCACCTCAGTTTTGTTGATTGCATTTCCTTCGCTGCTGACAGTACCATGTCAGTGCATGTTAAAGAACCCCAGAGTCCTCTACTACAGCGTACCTCATAGCAGCTTTGTGATGTTGAGCCTCATATGCCATCTGCCCTTTTTTTTTCTGTGCACATGTATTGGGATCACAGGAACGTTTATTCTTTTCAGATGGAGCCGAAGTTGAATGACGATGCATTCAAGGACGCTCTCCTTCAGGGCATTCTGCGGAGCGATTCTGAGGAAGCTAGTGAAGGTGTTGTACACAGCTGGCTTTCGCTTGTATGCATGAGTGCCAAGGAACATGCATGGTAGCTGTGTTTCTAATTGTTTAGTGTGAAAGCACTCGTACAGTCACCAACCCTGACTGTGAATCTTGTCAACCGATTTTACGGTTTTGAGCTGTTGCCTAGCCACAGCGATACCACGTTAACTTTCGTGTGTGTAAAATAAATAAATAAATATTGTTGTGCCTGGGATTTGAACCTGTGGCGGAACAAAAACATCAGCTTCGCTGGCCACTGCGTGAGAGCACTATGCTATCATCGCAGCCGATCCCGCCTCATATTAAACTGCAACACACTCCCGCTCTGTGCATTGCGCATCATCGTCTTCATCAACTTCCATCTGCGGTGTGAACAGATATGATCAGCTTAACCTCGATCGGAGCTTAACCTGAGTTTAACATTGTCGCCACACGTGCTGACGACCTAGCAAAGCAAAACCATGAGCCAATCAGGCTTAACACATACTATTGCACGTCTACTCGGTTTGACTACATTAAAGCCTTACCATTTTTTAATGTAAAAATAGTGATGTGTGGTAGTGGTGAGCTTGCGTCACCTTCTCATGGCTCTTGCTGAAGCAGTGCGTTGAGAAAGGAGACTTTTGTCAGAAGTGTTTGCCTTCATTGTTATTTTTACGGGTGTGCAAATATTCGAAATTTTGAGTACAAATACGGATGTGTGTGTACAAATACGGAGTAGCGGCTGTTCAGAATCAACGAGGAATTGACGGTGACCTTCCATGCTTGTCATTTGGAGCATTCCAACAAGCTTGCTGTGGGAGCTTTTGTAGATGACAGGTTTGCAGATTCAGTTACAAGCTTTTTCATTATCATCTGTTTTGTAGCTTGTCTGGGGACCTTTACTTTCTCCTTCTTTGTTTTTTTTTTTTAGCTTTGCTCAGGTGGACGAGTGACATTTCTTTGAGCAGCATAGTGACTATTGTTGATGTCAGTTTGGCTGAGGTGCAGACATACATTAATACTCAACACTGTGCTTTTCTAATTGGCACCTTCGGTCAAAGACTTCTTATGATGTTGCCTGACTGGATTACGTCCATTGCTTTCGGGTGACATAAGCGAGCCATTTGGATTAGTTAGTGCCTGGATGTAAAAAATGAAAATTTCTTCAGCGGGATATTAATAATTATATTGAGATTATGCTTTCTGGAAAGATGCGGAAAAATGAATGCAGATTTAAGGTCTTAATGAAATGATCGAAAATTTGCTTGGTCTTGGCAAGTGAAAAATCAGCTGCTTAGCAGGCGCTTTTTCACAACCTGCTTGCTAGTGGACACACTACGGGGAGCGAGAAAAACAAACAAAAAAACAAACAAACAAAATCATCGCATAACTTTCGGCCAATTACTTAGAACGTATGTGTTTTGGTCAGTCGGTCATGTGCCTACAAGTGTGCACAAAAGGTCAGAAAAGAAAAAGACAGGAAAATTGTGGTGTTAATTGAGGCTGGTGATTGTAAGAGCCTGTTCCTTGCAGGTGAACCTTCAGACTTGCCAAAGAAACGTAAAAAGGAGAAACCCGATCAGGATAAGGAAACAAAGAAAGCTGAACCTGAAGCTGATGAATCTGCGCCCAAGGAGGAAGCATGCAAGGCTGAGGAAGATAGTGAAATGGGCTCTGATGATGATGGCGGCGAGAAGCAGAAAGCCAAGAAGCGGAGCAAGTATGACAAGCTTTTGCGAAAAAACCCGCTGGCGAGCAGTGGCGAAAGTGAAAGTGATGAGAAGGAAGAGGAGGAGGAAGAGAAGATGACGAAGAAGCCGCAGCCCTGTGCCCAGCCGCAGAAAGCGTGAGTAGCGCTAAGGGCATCGCAGCCTTCAGTGTTAACAGCATGGATTCCTTGGAAGGGCAGACCTAGCAGAGAGAGGGCGACAGAGTCGGGTGGGTGGACGAGGTTAGTCCTTAGTTTGTGAATATAAGATGGCCAGAGCTGGCGCAGGAGACTGGCTTGATTGGAGGTCAGTGGGAGAACCCCTTTTCCGGCAGTGGATGCAGCCGGTGGGATGGTGGTGATGATGAGGACAGGTCAAATTGACCCATATTGATTGGTTATCATATTCTGATAACACAGAGACCACTTTCACCGAACACAGAGCTTTTTTTAGCTAGGAAAAGCCGAAGAAAGAAAACTAAGTTATTGCCGCATCCGGCTATTATTGCATGCATATTGCAGTGACATCAAGACGGTCTTACATAGATCCCTGAGGTGAGGCTAGGCTATGCTAGGCTAGGAGAATGCAAGGAACAACAGGACTGGACCTGACAAGTGTTTTGCCAATGCAGTCAGCTTGCCCCTTGATCTTCTGCTGCACTGTAAAGTTTCCAAAGTTTTGTAATCAACTCTGGTTCAGTAGTCAACCTTGGCTACCACGTTCATTGTGCATGCATAAAGTTTCCCACAGGGGTGCATAGTTGCAGAAATTCTTACATCTGTGCTTAGGTGAGTGGCCACTTCGAATCAAATACCGAAGTCATCTGCTTTGATTCAAATAAATTCAAACCTTAATTCCCGTACTCACTTGTCGGAAAAGGACTTGAGCTTTTCCACCTCCATAGGTATACGCAGGACTTAAAAGCAAAATAGTGTCAAGTTTGCAGGTCATTGGCCTTTTTTTTTGGTAATTTATGACTCTGTGCACAAATTTGGGCCAGCAAGGGAAAGGAGAGCATGGGATGCATGTATGGCTTTGCCTTCACTGGGTGTGTTGGTGTTGAGCATTTGCTGCAAAAGAAATTTGCTTCTCTTTGTGTAACTACCCTCCTTGGTTGAATGTGAGAGTGACTTTGCTCAAAATACCATATTTACTTGCGTAATTTGCGCACTTTTTTTTTCTAAATTTAAGGCTTCAATTAGGGGGTGCTCAAATTATGTGTAAATTTCACAAGCACATCTAAAGACTCTACGAAGGTCATAATGTGCAATATGTACGGTATATTGCCACGTATAAGACAACTCAGCAGCTTGCGCTGCTCGCTGGCCAAAATAAAGTAGACTTAAGTATAAATCGACATATAACCCCCATCCCAGACCCACATAGTTCCCCATGTGATATCGTAATGGCGCACGTGCAGTTAGAGGAGTAAACGCGAAATGATAAACTCTAAGCCAGCACACGGAGGCAAATGGAGACAAAAGATTACCGAAAGGTTACCGAAAAGTCAGTGCCACTAGTGCTGTTAATGTTTCTTTGTTTTTCATTTACTGTGTTCTGTTTTGTTGTGTTCATGAATTATTTCTGTGCTTTTGATGTACTTAACCCCCTACAATAGTGCCTTTGGGCGATGTAGGTACATTGAATAAATAAATAAATATACCAATTTACAAATAAATTGCTGACTTTTTTAATGCCATTCACTCACCGTTCGCAACTGCACGTGGTGACGTGGCTGCGCCAATCTTCCGAAGCCTGCCCTGCACCCTTGTATCGGCTGGTGTGCATGCGCATCAGGGAGCGTAAAATATGCGAGTTACGGTTTTTTTTTCTCTGTAAATCCGGGCAATAAATTAGGGGTGCGCAAATTATGCGCAGGTGCAAATTACGCGAGTAAACACGGTATTTGTTGGTTATTATTTTACATGCTTCACCTAGTGTTTTTGTTGATCTAGCTGGAGCTGTGTCCTGTCACCTGGTAAGAGTGAAAGGGACAGAGTTAGAACAGAGTTCTGCAAGATGCCTTAAAAGTATTGTCCTCTTTGTTCCATTTAGGGGTGCATCAAGAAAAAGGAAAATTGTGTATAGTGATGAAGATGACTCTGGCGACAAGAAGGCTTCATCAGACTGTGTCTCTATTGACGGCAGCTCATCAGATGAAAGTTCAGGGTTCACTCCTGCTCGTAAGAAAAAAAGTAAGAAAGCTGCCAAGGCGCCTGCTTCAGATGACTCGGACTTTGCAGAGAAGAAATCCAAGAAGGGCGCCTCCTCATCTTCAGATGTGAACAAGCGGAAGAAAAAGCGGAAGCGCATCAAGATGGCTTGCTCTACAGCTGAAGAGGATGATGATGATGACGATAGTAGTGTTGAAGTGCTCAATGCTGTAAGTGGGACATTATAGGTATTACAAACTGCATTGGATGGTGTCTTGCTTGGGCATTAGAGAATGAGGTGGGCATACTTGTTAGAGAAACTTGGAACTCTAGGATACACATACAAGCAATGGCCGTACAGTCGTGCCCCGTTAATGCGACGACCCCGTTATTATGGACTGCTCGAACTATGGACAGTTTTTCTTATGGTTATGGACCAAACTTTGTTATGGACCAAAATTTATGCCTCGTTAATATGGAAACTAGCTGTCCGAACGATGGACAGGGCGAAAATGTATAGAGCCCATTGGGACCCATGTATTGTTGTCCCGTTAATAGGGACAGCGATGAGAACAAAATCTTGAGTGCATCTGCCAGGTGTTCTGCCCCTTGTATTTTGAGTGCAGAACACCAGTGCGAAAGTGTAAACACTGTAGTAATGGCTTTATTTTATGGGTGTGTGGCTTCATTCATTGCACTGGCGAGATGCCCAGTCAACACAACTTGATCATTTCCCGCACTGCATGAATGGTTGCGAAAAAAATTATTTGCGTGCTCCATTGAAAACTAATTCAGCAGCTGTCAGCCAAGTGAGCACTGAGTTCTTGGAATGTGTACAGTCTTAGTAAAAGATACTGCATAACATCAAGAGGCGCTGTCACACCTCGCATGGCCACTAGGCTCTCCAAAAAAAGATAAAACCTGCACAGCATGATTTAGAAAGTAGTGGTGACCAGAATAATGCACTTGGAGCTTCCAAGATTGCCTCATTTTCAATTCACTGCCTGCCACTGTGCTGAGAAGTACTCCGTAATCATTAAGCATTTTTATTTTTTCCAGAATATTTTTTTTTTTTTTCGCGATTCATTATTTAGACGACTCGCTTTATAGACACATTTACTCTGGAACCGCAGTGTCCATATTAACAGGGCACGACTGTATTTTAAAATGATTTTCTGCACGCCAAGGTTTTTTCCTACTTATTACACAATTTTTGCAGCAGTGTTGCATTGCAGGGACTAACAAATGATTGAAGTGTGTTTTCAGATTACGCTTGTATGACGCTTAGCCTCCCCCTTAACAGTACAATGCGATAGCATTATAGATCCCTCCCACACAGGCACACCTTCTCTTTCATAAATTAATAGGTTGCAGGGAGTCCTGATGGCACTCCTGGCACAGTGGTGCAGCAGTTAAGGGATGCGCCACTGCCCCGGAAGTAGGGCTTGTGAGATCCAGGTTGCTCACCCCGAGCTCTCCCGTAAGGCTAATTTTTGCACAGATAGTTCTTCAGGAGGTTGTCTATCTCTCGTCCAATGAGCTTATGCACAGTGCCACGGTGGGCAGGTAACGATTCCATTAAATTTATTTGAATTAATTTCATTGCCACCTGCCATGGTAGGGCAGGTTGTCCACTGTGGCCCACCTGCTTTTTTATGACACGGACAGACACTTGCTTTCCTCGTGAATGGGATCTCTTATGCCATCGCATTACTAAATAGATCTTAATTCGCATTGCTAAAATCAAGTGCTGTATCACTGATGAAACAAAAATTTATAGTTTTAATTTTTCGTTGAAAGTCACATAAATTTAGCTGAAGTTATGTCCTGCAATGAAGCCTCGCTATGGTGGGTGTATCCCACCACATGACCCAGTCTTTCAGTACATCAAATGCATTTTATCTTTTCCTTCTAAAAGTAGTAGTCTTATTTTATTATAGTTTACATTCTTTCTAATTCTTTCTTCTGAAGAAAGCCGGCATTCCCTTCACATCACCAATGAAGTGCTTTGAGTTGTTAATAGATGGCATCACATTGTTTTGCATTTCTTAGTCGAAGCGGAAGTCGCGGCCCATTACAGCTGTTAGTGGCAAGACATACATCAGCATGCTGGAACCTCTTGTAGTGTAGAAGCTCAGATAAGCCTCTTCACAGTACTAGAACTGTCAAACAACTGTCTAGTGGCTGGGGCTGCGTTAACTTGTGGTTTCTCAATTTTGCCAACTTCTAACGCTGTCACTCTTGCTGATCATGGTTTCTGCCATCATGGTACAAAACACACCCACTGTTAAAAAAATTATCTGTAAAAATTCTTCTGGGTGATGGATGAAACAGTTGCAGAATTGGCCGTCTCGGGCACTAAGCTTTTGCCATGGTGAAAAAAATTTCGGTCCTTAAAATTCAGTTGTCAATTTCTTCAACAAAAAACTCTATAGGAAAACACTAGCATGCTGCAGATGAGCTTTAAAATTAGAATGTTTTTCCTCATTTGCCCTGGTTTCTCTGAAGTGGACAAATATTTCTACAGGTGCTGTTAAAGGTAAATGGAAGGCACAACAGTGTGGCAAACCATATAGCAGCACTTTCTAACACTGCCTTTGATAACTGATTAGCTCAATCACCGGGCAGTGACTCGCACTACTAGCAGACACTTATATGTGTGCAGAGTTTTAAATTTCATTGTCGGATATAATGTAGATCCATGTCATCCTGTTCCTTTCTTTTTTCTTTTAGGCCAGTAGTATTTTATGTGATAACACACCCTTTCTTTGTTTTTGTATGCAAAGTTTTCTTTTTACTACTATGCCTACATGATATGAAAAATGATGTTGTAGAAGTGGCACAATGTGTCAGTGTTGCTGTACTCTTAAAATCTTCATAGCCCAGTCTACTGTGGTAACAGTATTCTTATGTCTCCTAACCTAGTCTGCTGTGGCAGGCTAAGGGGTCCATGCCTGGCATCTGAGACATTTTGCTGCTTACATAAAAAAATTGTTTGCGGCGTCCCTCATAGCCTGAGTCGCTTTGGGACGTTAAACCCCCATAAACCATAAAAAAATTGTTTGCATCATTGCTTGGAGACAGATGCTTCCGAAAACTTCGACTTGAAAAACAAATTCTGGGTATTTCAGAGCACACATGCTTTTTCATGAGCTGTCAAGTTTTTATTTTCTGGTTTTGCTTTAATAGCGGCAAAAACTATATTACATTAAAAAGTACAGTATTTTCTTGTATGGGTGAAACATGCAAGCCCTTATTGGTCAATGTGAGCAGGACACTTCCTGAAAACTGTCCAGAAACTGTGCTAGGCATTTTTTTTTTACTTGTTTTCAGCATGGCTGACTTGGAAGGATTTGATGTTGAATCATTCAGTAGCAAGATTTTTTATGGCCAAGATAATGAAGTTTCTTTTTTTTTTTTGGATATGAATTCTTGGCATCTGTTCTTTTAATACATTTTGATTGGAATTGTAGGACACTTATTTCTATGTGTTCGTGAGCTTTTGCAGATTACACACTGTTTTATTATATTTTTATCTTGACTTGCTTATCTCAGAATCCAAGGAGCATCTTTGGAACATGTCCACAGCGAAGGGCTGCTGCTTTTTCTTGCAGAGTCAAGATGCGGATGGCAAGGGCCGTAGGAACATTCGCAAACTCATCTCTGACAAGAAACTCACTCAAGAGACTAAGGCTGCTGCTCAGGCTGAAGAGGAGAGGAAGAAGCGGATCGCAGAAAGGCAAAAGCTGGTATGCTACACTGTTCCTAGCTCTAATTTTTCAGTAGTCATTTCATTTTTTACGCGAGTTGCTTGAAAACGCATTCCTCCCACACGGCCATGAAGCCATGCTGGAACATCAGGTACTCATTGCGCGGGAGGGTTTGCAAAGCATTGTGCACTGACAGCAAACGTGGATGTTTGTTAGGATGGCGAGCTTTAGCAGTGAGGTCTTCGTCTGATGTTATATGAAGCAGCCTTTTCCTTGGTGAATGAGTTGCCTTTAGACTCGCCGCACTCATCTTGTTGTTTTGATCATGTGTTATCAAACCTTTAACTATCCTGCACTGAGAGAATAAAAAGGCCTAGGTAGGGAACGCTACTGACGTGACCTTCAGGGTTGCTGTGAGTGAGTGGTGGAACCCCAAGCAGGGCCTCTGTATTTTTTCCTTTGATAAATGGCAGGGTGGGGTAAAAAGAATTACTTGGAGATGAGGAAATGTGGGAAACATTCGTGAAGTTTTACTGCCGTTGAACAGTTGCATCAGGGGCAGATGCAAGACACTTTTGATCAAGCTGTTGTACAGATGATGGAATGTGCATTGCTCATCATTTCAAGTACTCGGTGTCTGTCCTGTGCTTGCCTGTTACCAACCTCAGTGCTAAGTTACAGCCAGGAGCTTCTCTCAGTGAGCTGTGTTGTCCTTTCTTGTCTGAACTGCAGTACAATGAAGCCCTGGGAACTGGACCGAGTGAAGCTGACCTCACTGTGAAACAACTAGTGCTCGAAATAGACCTGAAGACAAAGGAGCCACTTGTGCAAGTGGACAAAGACCTGGTCAAGTTCATGAAACCTCATCAGGTCAACGGTAACACATCTTACCCAGTCTCATTTACAGTAACAATAACATATGTACTCTTGTAATGAATTCACCAAAATTATAACCTTTTCCTGCCATAAAACACATGCCTTTTTGTAGTGCAAGGCTTTATATGAAAGCTGCGCTGCCAGTTTTGGCAGCAACAAGGTGCACACATGCACATGTCACGTTGTGTAAAGCAGGGAACACGTGTGCATTGTTATAATTGAGTGTTTCAAACATTGCTCCCATTAATTTTTCACGTTATGCCGTTGTACTTCATTTTCTTTAACTTTATGCTATGCCCGAAGTGACATTGAAGACCAAGCACTTGTCATTTACCGTTCTCGTCTATTTGAAGGGTATTTTCTTAATTGTGTGTTTCTTCAAAATCTTTTTGTATGTCTGTCATAGCCCTGAGTGGACACACAGAGTGTGATGAGTGGACCCACATTTTTTGCAGGTGTTAAGTTCATGTATGACTGTTTAATCGAGTCAGTGGAAATGTTGAAGAAGGACCCAGATAAAGGATCGGGCTGCATCCTCGCTCACTGCATGGGCCTGGGGAAAACATTTCAGGTGCTGTGTTTTCTTCATGTTTGTAAGAATAAGAAGCAATGTGTGTAAAGTAGGCTGGTGTAAATTTCATTTTGAACGATGTGAAAAAGTATTTACAGGTTTTAGCTGTAAATACTGGCACTTTCTTTTGAGCTTGACTTTGAAACTTGCTCAAAGTTTGCTTCAAGGTGTCTTTCTTTTTTTTTTTTTCAACCTGTTTTTATCCAGGCAGCTTCAGTCAAAATTTAGTTTTTCACGCATACATGCACATGCCCACACACACATTTCCAACCCCCTACTGCTCATAAATATTGCGAATGGCTCGAAAACTTCAATCTATACACAGCGTACACTTCGACACTCAAGGAATTTCAGCTCTATTCTTCGAAGAAAACATTTATGCCCATATATTTACTTTCTTTATCATCCGAAGTAGCTTCCTCAATTGCAAATCAGCTACAGTGTCCTCTACTAAAACAGTCCACTGTGTGAGAGGAGAGAAGATAAAAGTTGCAGCATTAGAGAGGACTTGCAAGGCGCACCGCAGAACTTCGCGACATCCATCTTTATTTCTTGTTTTGAAAGTGATCCTCTCTTCTAGGTATGAAATGGTCCTACGATTTTCTCTGGCAAGGATTTAAAATGTTGCCGGCATTACTGACTTCGTGAAAACAGCCTAGGCGCTTCGAAAAAGTTTGAAAACTTGCGTGCACAATCTTGGATGTCGTACTGCAAAAGGTTATAGGAAGTTAAAAGCCACTTTGGCTGTGTGGTGTGGCATTCTGCCAAACTTCTTGAACCACCAGGCACTTATTGCTCTCCTCATTATTATTGTTATTATTATTATCATTAGTATCATTATTAAATATTCTGTTTCTTGAGGTGTCGTGGAGAAAGCGTTTTTTTTTTTTTATGAGCAGGGGCTTCGAGATGACTGTAATGAATGTTGTTTTTTTGTTCAGCTGTGCATTTGTTTTTGAAGTTCAGAGGAAGGTAGAGGAAAAAGTTGTGGCAAATGAAGAAACGAACGTACATTAAAATTATTGACTCCAATCACACCCCAGCCATGGCAGCACCTTGTCATTCTCCGGATGCAACGCAAAAGGAACACTACAGGATTACGTTAGCTACTTGGTGGGAAAATTATGAAGCAAAATTTTGTAATTGTTTCACCCTCTTGGGGCCTGCCCATTTGTAAGCCGAGCACTTGATGTAATACTAAACTGTTCACTGCAGCATCTGTTTTGCTAGATTTTTATCTGCAACAAAAGTTTGAACAAAAACCATTAACAAAAATAATGTTTGCTGCATGCACATTATCACCTGTTTGAGGCATAGCCCTCCTCTTATGATGGTAAAAAAGCTAGAATTTGATAACAGAATAGAGCATGGTCAGATCAACTTCCTACCTGGTCCTGGAACTGAAACTTTACATAGCCTTTTAGGAGAAAGATGACTGACGCCAACCAAGTTAATTTTGTATGCCACTTGAAGTGACCACATGCCACGTCAGTTGGAGGGCGCGTCCTTCAATTAGAAGAGAGATCGCTACCATTAAATATGCCCATAGCCTCAGAGATCACCTACTTGTAACGTGACATCATTAGGAGGGCCATGCAGCCGAAAACTGTCCGACGGCAGTGGCGTCAATAGGAAGCCACCACCTGCCATTGTTGGCAGGTGGAGATAGGGAAATCCCCGTCTCCGTTTGTAGGAGAGAGGGTGAGAGGGTTAACTAAGAATGGCTCATAAAAAAAATGGACAAAAAGCAATCATGAATAGAAATGGAATGAGATAGAATCGTGGTGGCTGCGTTTCAATGGAGGTGAAACGCTAAGGCGCCTGTGTGCTGTATGTCAGTGCACATTAAAGATCCCCAGGTGGTCGAAATTATTCCGGAGGGCCTATTTTTTCTTTTCTTCTCTTAGTCCCTCCTTTATCCCTTCCCTTCCGATGCGGTACAGGTGTCCCCCGATTTTCAATTTTCAGTCGGAATTGGTATAGATTGGCTAGTGGAAAAAAACTGCTATCACATCCTAAATTTTTTTGTTCTGTGGAATATGTGCAAAAGCACCAGAGAGGCATAGAATTTATACCTTATCCTTTTCTGTTATAAAATAAAAAATTAGCTGTGGTTCAACCTGACTGAACCTAGTAAGACTAGTGAAAGCCCTGTTCATACAAAAGATAAGCATACAAAAATAACCACGCTCCACATGCTTTTATATAGTGAATGGCGCATCACATGATTTCCGAAAGTTGCGAGAGTGCGGTCGGCTCCGCATACGCAGCTGTGGTGAGGTGCAGCGAGTCGCGTGATTCGATAGTTGCGAGGCGAGCAAGTGCTGTCGGCTCAACATGTGCAGCTGTAGCAAGGCATGGTGAATCACTTGACATGACCTCAGAGCCAAGCCTGCACTCCTCCTGGTTTGAAAGTCAAGGCAAATTTCATAGCCACATGACCTTCAGCATTGTGCGGGTGGAGTAGAGCTTTCGCTCTAATAACTCGATCTCCTGTTTGTATTTCACTCAGCTCTTAACTTCAATAAAGTAACCCTTCCCGTGACACTCCCTGCTCAGGAGCATTTCTCCATGTGCAGGCATTCTTTTATGGCGGAATGGCACATTGCTGCTCTCTAATCAACGACCACATCTCGTAATGACTTGTTCTGTCCCTGTACAGAACTTCGGTGGAGATCTCATGACCAGCAAAACTAGTTTCCAAAGGACACTGGCTCTGTAAAGAGTGCTGCATTGATATGCTTGCTTCCGTGTCGACTTGTTGCGCAGGTCATTTCGTTCCTGCACACCTTGATGACTCACGAGGTAGCTGGCCCGCTGCTCCGCACTGCCCTTGTGGTGTGCCCCTACAACACCGTCCTGAACTGGGCCAATGAGTTTGAACGGTGGATAGACGACAATGGCCTCAAAATGAAGGTGAAAACTGCTCTCATATTGTCTCGCCAGTACTCTGCTTGATCAAAAGAACATCGTTAGTGCCTTGTGTTCATAGAGGACATTTTGCCTAATTTTGTCTTGCAGATGTAGCCAATGCTAGGCTTTCAGTACGTCTTATTGTTTTGTTGTTGTTTTTTTTTTCATTTATTTCTTCAGCCGAGCTAATTTTTTGAACTAATAAATGGAGTCTATGATGTACTTTTGGTGGTTGCAGACTGGTCGTAACACACTGTGCCTATGACATAGCTTCAGTCTCATCTGCTCAGCTTTTGCTCCCAGGGATATTTATTTGGAGGAAAAGTGCAGTAGACACCTGTGTGTTACGCGATCACTGTGCATGTTAAAGAACTCCGGATGGTCAAGACTACCGTATTTACACGATTGTTAGTCGACTCGAATGTAAGTCGGACCCCCCCCCAAATCACATTTCTGAAAAATAAAAAAAAACTTCCAAGGTTGTTTAAGCTTGGCCTTGAATAGTTGAACGGGATAGCATTATCCAGTGGCCGCCGTTTATTGCCAGCCGCTATTGACTGCCGCGCGCGGGCATGCCCGTGGGCACATTCCAAAATGAAAATGTATTAGTCACTGGACTACTCGTCCACACCTGCGCCGTCGTCCTCACTAGTGTTGTCGTCGTGATCGCTGCTGCAGTCCCGCAGCATGTAGTTCTGACGTTGTCGTCCAGCGAAATCCCGCACTTCGCAAACAGCCACATCACGACATCGCATGGAACAGTGCGGCTGTTCGTTTCTTCGGCGTAAAAATGGCAGCCATCTTGAATATAGCCGTGAACGAGCGCCAGTCACTTGCCGGACCTGGAGCACAAATGATGTCTGACGAAGCACTACATTAAAAACTTGTGAAATGCAACCGGCAATAGTGAAATGCATCAGAGCCAAAGAGAAACTAAGCGTGAATGGCGTCGGCCCTTCCGTCGGCTATCGACACTCCCTGGCACCACCGCCATTCCGAGTGGGGGTGGCGCCTCGATTGGAACAGCGGCCTTTCCATCAACTATCAACGCTCTCTTGAGCGCCGAGCACATTTGAAAGTAAAAAGAAAACTTGTTGGACGCTTGAGCTTCCGTAGAACGCGATTGCGTTATCGGGCCGCCGCCGCTTATCAGCAACCGCAGTCAGCAGCCACTTGTGGGGTGCCAGTTTGCTGCTTATCGATAGCCACCATTTGCCGCCGCCCGCGCGCGCGGAGAGGGGATGCCAGTTTTGCGCGTTGACATAGCAGCCTGCTCAAGTCCAGCACCAAGATCGATGCGACAGAGCCGCGCGGCAAAGTTGCAGCCATGCTGTAGCATGCCCGATATCTCGTTTGTCTCGCCTTTACTTATAGTGCTTTGCTTTCGTTTCGATTGTAAGTCGACCCCCTCCCACTTCGGATTTTCAGGTTAAAAAAAATAGGTCGACTTGCAGTCGTGTAAATACGATAATTGGGAATGCTACACAACCGCGTTCCTCATAACCCATGTGTCACCTTGGGTGTTAAACCCTGCACACCACGCCATACCATCTTACCAGCCAGGGGCATCCACACTCTTAATAGAAACTGATACAGTAGAATCTCGTTACAATGAACTTCACGGGACCGCCGAATTTAATTCGTTATTTTGAAATATCGTAGTACTGAAAGACCTTTATTTTTTATTTTATTTATTTATTTATTGGTACATACTGTCAATCCCATATGGGATTATAACAGGAAGGGCATAAGTTGAACAGTCTAATAAATAAGCACAATAAGGCAAGCAAGCATAACACAAAGGTAAACACTCAGCGTTTTGAGGGTAAGATGTTTAACAAGAACTCAAGAATAGAAGTAAAAGTGAATAAACTTTCAAATGGACGGAACAGACAACAGTAATCAAGGAACAGAGAACAGACACTGGAAGCCAATGAATCAATATTTTAAAAATGAAAGGCAAAAATGTAAGGTAATGCAACAGAAGAACATGTAGAAATGCGCACACAATGAACACGATCTGTGCCTGATTGGAAGGCGGGTACATATGCAAAGGTGCGTAAAGCATTTATTTCGTACCCAGTTGGTGTTCGACGAGGGCTACAAAGTTATTTAATGATGAGCAGCTTGTGATGGTTGGGTCAAGGGTATTCCATTCGCGTATGGTTAGCGGGAAGAATGAGTGTTTAAAGCAGTCGGTCCGGAAAGTGTACTCGTTTAAAGTATGAGAGTGCTTATGGCGTGTGGGCCTGGTATCTGTAAAGGATAAATATGTAGAAGTGTCAATATGCAGCTGATTATTGAGCAACTGGTGCATGAATCTAAGACGTGCTAGTTTGGCTCTCTTCTGCAAGGTAAGCATACCAGCTTTCTGGAGTAGGTCAGTTGGTGAGTCAGTTTGGCTATATTTATTAAAAATGAATCTGATTGCCTTCCTTTGTACTTGTTCTAGTTTACTTACATGTTGTTTAGTAGAGGGAAACCAGACAATATTAGAGTATTCAAGAATTGGCCTTACAAGGGTATTATAGGCTAATAGTTTTGTCTCTGATGGGGCTAGTTTGAGGCGCCTTCTCAAGAAGAAGAGTCTTTTTAGAGCCTTGGATGTAATGTGAGTTATATGGGAGTTCCATCTAAGGTCATGGGATATGATTACACCGTGGTATTTGTGTTCTACGACTTGGGGGAGTGGGATATTATTAATGACATACTGAGATGCTGATTTTTGTATTTTCCTGGTTATTGATAACGCGGCAGATTTTTTTACGTTTAGGTTCATTTGCCAATCATTACACCATGTCATTTCATGTCAGTAATGCATCACAAGAACTAAAATTGCGTACCTTTGCAGCAGATTTATGTATTGGTAAGTAAATAATAAACGATAACGCTGGGCACAGTTTAACTACAATTTATTGCTTGAAGAAGTCTTGGCGAGTAGACGACAAGCGCTGCAGGACGAACACCTCCACGTCCTCGACCTTCCAGTGCACGTCATCGGGGACATCTCTTCAGCGCCCGAGGAATGATCGGGTCTTTTCTAGAAAGACTAGGACAACCGAGCCAGAAACAATCTCTTCCTCTTCGTGCGCAGATCCAGTGTCGGCATCGTCTTCGTCGCTACTACATTCTTCTTGCTCACGCACTTGATTCACGGTGTCTTCGATGGTGAGCTCTGCGGATGTAGCCCCCACGCTGTCGCTGTCCACGGTAGTTGCCCAGCCGCAGACGTTTTCTTGAGGGAGCGACTCTCGGTGTAGTTTTATGATCTTGTCCCGATCTTTGAGCATCGTTGCATTTGTCGACTGTGTGATGTCAAGCTCCCTGCACAAGTCCACTTGCTTTTTTCCAGCATTCAGCTGCAACAGAATGTCCGCTTTTTCTTTAAGCGAAAACTGGAGTCGCTTCTTTTTAACGCAGGGGCCAGGAGAACTCATTGTCAGCAAAGCTAATGCACAACACAATCACAGCGCCGATAACTTTGCAGATCCTACCGTTCGCTGTCGACGTGGTGACACTGCGCTGAATAGGCTTAAGACTACGGCGCAGTATGCGACCACACGCTGGATGGATGATAATGGCCTTACCCTTTGTATCGGGCGGCAGCTTGCGCCGCCTAGCCTATATTCATTCACCGCGACACTAGCGTTGATGCCGATGCTGCTGGGGCTGTATCCGTTGCAACGGGTTTCCCAGCGCATAGCTGCTGCTTCGGATGATGATGATAGGCGTCAGCTTCAGGGATTTGGTACGAAACTTTGATGGAACTTCGCAATAACGAAGCGTCTTGCGATGATTGCGAGATTAAATTACATACGTTATTCTGAAATATTCGGTAATTTGAAATTCGTAGTACTGAAAGTTTTTTACATTTAAAATATAGGCATTTTGGCGGGGATTTTAAAAAAATTCGTAAATCTGAAAATTTCGTTAATCTGATGTTCGTAGTAACAAGGTTTTACTGTATACTGTTTAGGTGCTACATAAAACATTGTCCATATAGTATGATTATTTCAGTAGCTGGACTTCAGAAGTGGTTTTGGAAGTGAAAAGAATTTGAATTACACTTTGGGTGTGTGGTGAGACAGCGACATTTTTTAAGCACTGGCCGTTGAGGCACAACCCAAATGCTAGGTAGTGTATTTGCCGTGAGGCTCAGTGAATTTTTCTGTACAATAGCCAACTGATTTGTCGGATTTCAATAATTCAAACTTGTGCAATATTTCGGACTTTGTTGAGGAACCATCATGCATCTCATAGGAAAATGTGCATATTTACGACCTATATTTCGGACCCCGCGGACCCCAAAAAGTAGGCTTTTCGCACTGAAATAGAGGCCACTAATACAGTAAAAGCTCGTTAATTCGACACTGACGGGACCGCGAAAAATTGTCAAATTAACCGAATGTCGAAATATCGAATGAACCACAAAAAAACTTGAAATTTGCCCCAGCATGACATACCTTTATTTGGCAAAGAAGTTTGTTATCGTCGTCTGCTATTTAGGGTGAATTTGAGCGGCTACAATAGCTCTAACAGCTGCCAGATGCTCCGCGGCACGCGAACCATCCGGAATTTGTTCACAGAAGTCTTCCAGCACGGGCAAGGCTTCTGCGGCTTCTTTCACCGTGCGCTTCGGCGTTTGGGGCAGGTGCTCACAATCGTCATCTTTTGACGAATCGTCGTTGTCGGCGCCTGTCACTTCTTGGATGATTTCGTCCTCGGTCAGCTGGCCGGCAATGGCGACACCATCATCGATGGACACGTAATCCGCGAGCCGCACGGCAGGAGGCAAAACGCTGTCGAAACAGCTGTCGTCTTCTGTGGTTGCGTCAGCTGCTTCTGTCGGCAGTTCCCCCACACTGCAGTTCGGTTGCACAAAACCGCTGTGCCGAAAGCAGTTCGCAATAACTGCTGTAGGCGTGTTGGCCCATTCGTGCGCCAGAATGTTCAAAGCGCTGAGGAGCGTAAGGTCGTACTTCTTCCCAGCTTCCATACAGATAAGCATGCGCTGCAATACATGCTTTCTGTACTTGCATTTTATATGCTGGATTATGCCCTGGTCCATGGGCTGAAGGGCTGCGGTTGTATTCGGCGGGAGGAACACAAGCTCAATCCATTCCAGGCCCGACACCTTGCAGTGAGCACTGCAATTGTCCACAACCATGAGGACCTTCCGTTTCTCTGCTCGAAAACGCCGATCCATTTGATGAAGCCAGGACTGAAATATGCTGGACGTCATCCAAGCCTTCCTGTTGGCTTGGTATTCAACCGGAAGGCGCCGCGCGTTCTTGAAGCACCTCGGCTTCTGAGCCTTTCCGATCACTAGGAGAGGCAGACGCTCTGTTCCCGTCATGTTGGCGGCAAGTAGCACAGTGACCCTTTCTTTGCTTCTTTTCCCTGCTGTGCAGGGGTCACTTTTAAAGGTGATCGTCTTATCCGGGAGTGCTTTAAAGAAAAGCACTGTTTCGTTGGCGTTAAATATATTCGGAGCGTCGTACGCAGCTAGGTGTTCACGAAGCCCGGTGATCCGCCACTCCTCGATCCTGTCTTCGTCCACGGATGCTCTTTCGCCACACACACTCTTAAAAGTCAGATTGTGACGGCTTCTGAAGCGAGCAAGCCAACCTTCAGAAGCTTTGAACTCTTCAAGGTTCATTTTTGTGGCGAACCTTTCAGCCTGGGCACAAATTAATGGCCCACTCACAGGGAGGTAGGCCTCACGTGCGTTTCTAATCCGTCGCATTACGGCTTCTTCGAGTTCCGGGTGGGCCGCAGTCCGCAGTCGTTACCTTTTGTCACCGTAGGCTTCACTGTCAAACGCCTCCATAATGCTGTTTTCATTCTTCACATAAGTGGCCAAGGTGGTTCTTTTAACATCATACTTGACCATCACGTCAGAGCGTGAAACACCATCCTTCAGCACCTTCAATATTTCCACTTTCGTGGCTAGGTCCTTCGCCTGGTTGTACTTCGGCCGCTTTGCCGGTGTCGCCATCGGAGCAGGACGCGATGGCGAGGCGCGCAGGCACGGCGCGCTACGCACTCGAAAACAGCACAGTAAACACGCTGGCAAAGCACGGAATTTCCAAAAAAGGCGTGTTAGGGTTCAATAACCGCGATCGTAGCAGCAAGAAACATGGGGCAACGACGACACACGCCAAAACGAGACTTGCTGAAGATAGGGTTAACACAACGACTGAGCACGACTGCAAGAGGCAACGAAGCACAAAGAAAGACACCGGGCACTTCGGCCACTGCTAACCTTGCTTCCTCGCCCTCTCTCGCACTGCTGATGACGATGACCGTACGGATGGCCTACGCTTCATTCTTTTTTTCCAACTTTACAGTAGCGCCGCTCTTGGCGGGCCGTGGAACTAGGTCGAATTAACCGATGGGCGGTAAAATTTGTCCGAATTAACGAGAGTTTTGCCCCATAGACTCCTATATATAATTGTAGGGACCATGCGTGCAGGTCGAATTATCCGATTGTCCGAATTAACGGGGGTCGAATTAACGAGCTTTCACTGTACTGTGCAAATCGTTTTTCATCTGGAAGTTCGTTTTTGCGGCCTAATATAGACGTGAGCGGGCATTGCTGCCACAACCAACCGGTTCTTTGCCACTGTGAAAGGCATCATCTTGGATTTAAACAGAATCAGACAGACTGGATTGGATAGCCTTGGCTACCATATTTACATGTTTGTAGGCTGACCTATTTTTTTAATTTGAAAATCTGTAACGAGGGTGTCAACTTATAATCAAAACCAAAGGATGGCACCATAAATAAAGGCGAAACAAAGAGTTGTCAGGGATGCTACATCGTGGTTGCATTTTGTTGCGGGGCTCCGTCGCATCCCTCTTGTTGCTGGCCTTGAGCAGGTGCTTTGTCAACGCGCAGAACTTCTGCGTATTGTCAGTGGCTTTGCTAATGTTGGCATAGAGCCCATTTGCTCTCTGCATGCTGTTTCCTGGAAACCTTTTGCTTCCTGCTGAGACAATTCGCTATTGCAGTTGATTCAGACCAATTTATGAATTTTAATTAACTTGTGTGTTTTTGTTGCGTTCTGTAACAGCTGCATTCAAATTGCACTTTTTGGAGGTTCAAGCTTTGTTGCTTGTGCAAAAAAGTATGCGGAAAAATTCAGTTCTGTAATGGAAAGCAGGTTCGAACTCAAAGTTCATAAAATGCAGAATGGCCACAGTTTAGTTAGGCTTGGCATTCCAGTACGAAGGGGGTATCAGAAATGCACATAATTGTAAAAAGCCATTTTCAAATATTGCATATTGCATGGCAGAGTTTCATGCTGTCATTACATTTGCATCATAAGTATATTGTAGTCTCTGCGTCACTTGGTGACTAAATGCGTCTTATTGAAGGAACCGTGAAACACTCGTTCAATGGGAAGGTGCATGCTATAGATCAGCTGGACAGAAAGGTTCAGCAGGGCCGAAGCACTACAAGGACATGAGGAGCTTTGTGTTCAATATTGCAAATGCCTAAAACTTGCTTGTCAGGTCCAGAATTGTGGTTTGTCTGGGACAAGTTTATATCGGTAATTGCCGCTTTGCTTTGGGTCGCACTTATTTATTTTTGCTTTGCCGAATTCGGATGCTATTAATTCAAACAAATACATGTGGCTCCGAGAACTTTGGTGCGACTTAGGGGCATATTAGCTGTGTTTGCTAAAAGGTACAAAGGTACTTTAAGGGGGGACACTGGTCTTGGACCTATTTTCCTTATTTTTAGTCCAATCCTAATGAAACTGTATCACGTTGCTCAGTTTTTTTATACTGAATTCAAAAATGAAATTGCTTTTTTAATTAAGTCTTTAGTTTCTAAGGTAATTAATTTTAATTAGTCATTTATTATTTCCTCGATACAAAAAAATGGCTCAATAAAAATAATTTTTAACCCATGGCTACATAGTATGGTGAGTAAAGAGTGCAATAATCAATGCAGTTTTATCATTTTACCCTCATTAGTAATTTTACAGCACTTAGAATAGCAGCATTCAAGGTGTGAATATCGTGCATCGATAAATTTTGCAAAATTACAAATTCTTGAAGCGTGATTGAACAGTTGTGCTTCGACTATTGCATACATTGTGCCTTCAGCTTCCTTTAGCAAACAATATGACATGTCTATCTGTCCTAGACGTTGAGATATTGACGTACTAAGACAGCCAGGTGTCCAAAATTTTCAGTGTTAAATCGCCTGCTCCTAAACAAATTGAGCCCACACAGTGATCTAAATTTAATAATATGGCCAAAGTACCAATTTCTTGGAGGAGAAAACTGGTAGAGTTGATGAATAATAGCTATAGGCTCCAAAAATCTCATTTATAAAAAATAGATTTTTGGGTCGTTTTTTTGGTCCCCGAAGACCAGTGTCCCACCTTAAGGTAGCTCAGTGTTGGGAAGTCTCCAGTGCAGTCCCATTTTGATGCTTTCTCCTTTCGGTGCTCCACTGACTGGTCACATTTTGAGAGTGGCGAGCAGTGTGTGTTCCATGCTGTGTCTCTGTTCATGTGCAGGTGTACGAAACATCTTCCATCAGGGTGAACGATGTGAGACTGGAGGTTCTGGAGAGGTGGCACCGCAGAGGTGGCGTGGCCATCATTGGCTACGACATGTTTCGTCGTCTTGTGAACACACCTGGAAGGGGAAAGAAGAAGACCATGCAGGAAAAGTTCAGGAAGCTTCTTCTTGACCCAGGTATGCCCAGGCTATGAAGAGTCTCTCTCCAATGCTTCGCATTCCAAGCATGCACAGGTATGCTCAGTATTTGTGAGAGGGTATGTCATGGCATCACTGCGTGGCTAGGACAGGACAGCTGGTGGTCTTGTGTGCTCACCAACATGAGGCATCGGGAGCAAGGCAGGCCTTAATTCCTGCTCTCCTTGCTTGCTTCACAAAAGCTCTTAGATACTGCACCATGCACCGAGCTAACCCACTTCATCACATAGGTGGCTATGTTGCTGAATACGACATACTCACTTTGAAAGCCTGCAGTCACAGTGAAGAAAATTGGAAATTTTTAAAATTATGATAGCTTTCATTGATGATGCATCATGAAACCGAATGTAACCATAACAGTCTTTGACATTGTCGTAAGTGCCACTGTCTCATGAAGACCACAAAGCATTATGGATGGTCTGACTTGCGCTAGCTACAGTCGACCAGAAAATCTGGACGCCTGAATATTTGGACATCTTTGCCGCACCACGACATGCCCCATAGAGCTTAATTATAAGAGTGCCTGAAATTTCAGACACGTCGCGACTGATTGCTCGATTTTTTGCACCTCATTTGTGCTTACCGCCAAAGACAAGCTGCCATATAATGTCTATAATGGAACCTCGCTAATTCAGACATTCAGGGAGGGATGCATAGGTTCATGGAGCTGCTTGAACGTAAAAGTGGTGCACGACTGATTAGGGCTTGTGCGTTTGCCAGCCACAGTGGGGATTGGTGTCTGCTTGTTGCAGTCTGCTTGTCAACATCTTTTCGAACGTGATTGCATATCAGCTGTAACTAGACCTAGCTTCTACATTGCTGCATGGTGACAGTGTGCATCACTTCCCAGCAGTGCACCTCATTTGTCAGATATGCAGGATCAGTAGTGCAGAACAAAGTATATCACTAAGAAAAACTGCTCTTTGACACAACATGGTGTTGTAAGCACTTAAACATAATTTAGAAATTAGTCGCATGCTTTTGGAAACTGGTGACCAAAAAGATAGCCATTGCTGCTCACCTGTGTGGCTTTTTTTTTTTTTTTGTCTTCCGACAAGGCGTTGCAGCTGCTTCGATCCACACAGAGCAGTTTATTTTGCTGTCGCACATCTTGTGAAAAGCTTGCATGAAGTGTGTTCAGTATATCAGTTTTGTCTCCTGGGCTGTAGCTCATATTCTACCTCACAGTGTGCTCAGCTGCTTTGCAGCTAATTTTGAGGTTCCTTCGCACCCCCCTCCCATCCCCATTTCACTCATCTCAGCGATTGAAAATTTGCAGGACCAAAGCTGGTTGTCTGTGATGAAGGACACGTATTGAAAAATGAGAGCACTGGCTTGTCCAAGGCAATGAGTCAACTGAAGACTTGCCGGAGGATTGTCCTGACTGGAACCCCGTTGCAGAATAACCTCCAAGAATGTAAGTGGAGTTTCATTTTTATTTTAGTGGCAGACTTGTAACGACCCTGGGATGTGGTGCTAGTAAAACCGTGACTGTTTTGTTAGGAGGCTGCTGCGGTGGCTCAGTGGTTGTGGTGCTTGGCTGCTGACCTGTGGGTTCAATCATGGCTGCGGTGGTCACATTTCGATGGAGGCAAAGTGCTAAAGGCCCGTGTACTGCGCGATGCCAGTGCACGTTAAAGAACCCCAGATGGTCGAAATTATCCCGAGCCTTCTACTATGGCTTCCCTCATGGCCTGAGTCGCTTTGGGATGTTAAACCCCATAAACCATTTTGCTAGGAAAGCAGCAGTGTGTTGCTTGCGGGCAGGAGGCTGTTGCCTCATAGTTCATCCTGGTGCAGCTAAGCATTTACAGGATTTTACAAAGTCTACAGGCTTTCATCATGCTTCAGGAGATGTTGTATTGAGCAAAATAATTTGATTGTTGGGTGGGATTTTGTGTACTACTATCAGCATCGCATGAAGCAAGAACGGACCTGCTTCAACACAAAAGTGAAAATGAGAAAAGTTTTGTTAAAAGCGATCAAATACTTGCGTTATTAATTATCGCTTCTAAAGTGTGATATCTGCTCATCAAAGCAATAATGGACCAAGGAGGTACTGTATTTACTCAAATGTAACGCGACCATGATTGTATCTGTAGGGGCAGCTTTACATGCTGCCCAGTGTTTCCCGGAAAAAAAAACTACGAACGTCACGCGAGACCAACATGTGCAAAAAAAAGATACCTTAAGCACTTTCTGTTCTGTGAAAAAAACAACCTGTTTTGAGTGTTATAAAACAAATATTATTTCTCCAAGAAGTGATAAATGCACTGTCCATTGTAATACATCAAACTGTAGCTTATTGATTATACTTCCGAACAAAAAAATGCCAGAGTTGTGCGTGCTAAACTTTTTCGAAAATTTATTGGTTACCATGAAAACCCGCACATAATAGAGGTATGATTTTGGAATAGCAAAAATGTAAAAAAATGTTCTCATCCACATCCATCATAATGAAAGTAAGGCAGTCAGCTCGAAGACATTCCGCAAGTCGCGAAAGCTGAGCGTCCTCCGATTATTTGTGTACACCAGCACTCCGAATATGACACGTGTAGCGCTGGCATCAAATATCTGGCAGATACATATCAGGTGCCAGCGCTCACGTCTACTCGCGTCTTGCGCCGTGGGCGCGCACTTCGAAATTTCCAGAAACCCCTTGTCACAGATATCTTTTCACAGAAACACAGCTTCGGTACCGTTAAGCGCGTTTGATATGCCGCATTTCTTGAAGTTACAACCGGTGAGCTCCTCGGGAATGTTAGCCCATGCGTCCGCCATCCAACTGCAATGTGTGGCTTGAGAGACACGTGTCCGGCAGCGGTAACTGCAGGCTCTCCCTACCTTTTCCACACCTTGTAGCAACGCTTGACGTGGTACCGATGCTTTCGGCAGCTGCGATTACAGTAATCCCTCATTATAACAAAATCACTTTACTCGAAGTGCACGAAGAGCTTGACCCGCTTAAAGTTAAATGGCGAGCGGAGGCATCGCCGGCGCCGAGCGCTGGCGACCCTTCTGCGCATGCAGTGTCAAATTAATACCGCCGACGAATTAGTCTCATGCAGGCACAGAACAGGCCACAAAAGTACCAAGCGAGTGCCGAGTGCCGCCAGCTATGTACAGCGGAGCGAAGGGAAGCTGTCAAATTCCATGGCACAGCGTGCCTGAACCGGTAATCTCGGTTGCAGTCGCGTCGCTGGTGTCCCCCGTGATAGAATCTACAAGAAAATAAAGTATTCCTTCGAATATGGGCCCATTCACACTTGCGAGTTGCAGAGGTTGTGCGACTGTTTTGGTTGAAAAGGGACAGGCCAGTCACTCGGTGCTCGATTTTCCAGAATTGCGACTGCGAATTGCAAACTGCTGAACCAATCAGCGAGCGAGCTAAGATTTCGGCACCAACACCAACCACAGTTGCGCCGGTCAACGAACAGCTGCTCCCTGCCTGCAGTAGTCGTCGCTAAGCCTAACCGTTTCACATCGGCCAAAGCAGACGAAACACTCGAAAGCACGCAAACGTCATTCCCGAGAGTTTTCGCTTTAGACGAGAAGGCAACCCGTAGGACGCACTTCAAAAAGAGTCAACAACAATGTTGTTGAGCTGCTGCCTGGTCGCATACCCTTTGCTATGTTCGATGCGAGGAGCTATGTTAACGAATCGGGAAAACAACTTTGGGGAAGCCGGTCCAGAAATTTGCTTGCCGCTCGCCATAATCAGCCTGCATCGCAATAAAACACCGCCCCTAGCTTCATTGCACTTTTGACGGTGCATATCGACCGATAACATGCCGAAAACATGAAAAATCCGAGCGTCGCCTGTGGCAAGTCAGGATGCTAGCATATCCAGTCAACGCAACCATAGTGTTTCCCCAGCGATTTTCTCAAGAAACTAATGCTCGATTCGTGCCATCAGACTAGACAAACGGTCTGAATGCTTGGTAGGGTCATTGAATTTTGTTCCTAGACATGTCAGTGGTGCAGAGGCGATGCTGCGTGCAAACCGACACTCGAACCGTAGAATTATCAGTGTCGTCGATAATGGTGCACCGAAAAATTCTCGTTTCGCAAACTTCACGGCTGCACACTTGGGAAAAAATTGCCCAGTAATCATGCTAAGTCCCTACTGCAAAACCATTCAGTTTTCATGATGGCGCTGCATACCCACAGTGAGCAGCTAATCGTTTTTTGAGCGCAACAAACACAACCTCAGACTCGAGCCACGGCATTTGTGGCGCTTTCCAGCGCGATACTCTTGTAGTCCTCGGTGACCCCCCCCTCCCATAAAAGCAGCCACTGCCTTCATGATTCGAAATGCCCCGAAGGTTGAATGCATGGGCGGTGACCGCGGCCTCATGCATTGCTTGGTTAGGGTTGCACGCGCCCGTTACAGTAACTTGAAACAGCCAAAGCGCATATCCTTTTTTGCATCTGAATAAAGTTTTGCTCCGCTGAATACATTGTATTTTGACTTCCTCGCAGTTGCGGTGCAATTAAAGCTGGTCTGCTTTAGCTTTTCTCGGGTGGTTGCTTATATTGAGTTACCGCTAATATAATGAATTTTTTCCCAGAGAGATTACTGTACTTTCCTTTTAAACGCAGCTGAGTACTGCTTTCGCAGTCCCGATTGTTTTTGAGGCAGCAGCAGCAACAACCGCGGGAGGTGCACTGGTGCGATAGTCCTGGGAGTCGTGAAGGCAGATCAGCGTGGTGAACTGGCTTCGAAATCGAAACTACTGACCTGGTAGATAGTGCCTCCTATCGCTCGAATCGCAGTGGTAATGGCGCTCGATAATAATGAAACTGGGAACTGCAGATTTGGTCAAATGGTTTGGATCCACATATAATGTAAGGTGGAAATTTGAGATGCTAAAATCCAAAAAAAAACCTCGTATTATGTGCGAGTTTTTACAGTAAATACGCTAGTAACACACATACAAAAAAGAATACAAGCAAACAAAAATCTGCTGCACTGAGCCAGACATTGATACGAAAAAAATATAATATACAAAACATTGCACATGTTCTTAGCTACCGTTCGTGCAATTTTCAACTGTGTACATAATACACACTGCACATTGCGTAGCTTTTCAGGTTAGGGAATATGGCTGCTGTGCCACTAGAGAAAGCAGTTGCTTGAGGACATGAAGTGGAGGTAGATATGAGATGTGCTGCACAGTACACATGTGTGAATAATCAAATTTTCGAATATGAGTCGAGTACAAATATGAAGAAAAATATCGAATATCTGTTCAGTGCAAAAAAAATATTTCAGAAAATGATAAACAAGCAAATGTTGTTGCCCATATTTTTTTCAAAATTGCGTATGGTCTTTGCAACTAAAATAAACAAAACTAGACTGCCTCAGTACCATATAAAAATACAAACATGATGTGCAAAGAAATGTATACCACTTGATTAGACAGCATAGCAGTATCCAAACTATAATGAGGTCATGCAAAACAAAATCCATAAAATGACAAGACTGGCAACAGAAAATAACATGGTGACTAGTGAAACCTCATTCATTCAGAGTTCAAGGGACCGGAAGAAATGCCCAGTTCATCCGAAGGCCTCGGTTTATAAAATTTTCGCCCCCCCCCCCTCCCGGTAAAAAAACAAACAAACGAAAACCAGCCAAAAATGCGAAGATGCAGTAAGGCCTTATGAGGCGGCTCCATCGCGCTAACACCGGTAAGCCCGTGCCGAGCCACCCATTTTGGAGTGCTGGAAGAACAGCACAAATGCAAGCAAGGGGCCAGCGAACACACGCTGGCGTCAGAACGGCGAGACGGTTTTTAAAAAGGAAGGAGAAATAACCTGCGGCACACCAGTCAGTGTCCGAAAGCCGCGCGGAGCTGGGATTGGGCCACCGGCGAATGCGCGGGCCGATAGTTGATGTTGCCGCGGGGCAGCGGCGAAGCTCAGAAGTCGAAACTACGCAGCCAGGCTTTTTTTTTTTTTTTTACCTAGCGACAGGGGCCTTCTGATCGTTGTCACACCTGCCGTTACGTCCACTAAAGAGGTGCGCAGGTTACAATGCACTGTGCAATAGGCGAGATTTTTACAGGATCACTTGCCCTATTGTGACAACTCAACGCGCCCCTTCAGGAGGCTCTCGCGGCATTCCGCAAGTAGGCTTTTCCACATAGCGTAGTTTACAAAACGGGATGGCGGAGGTCACGCTCTGAGAGTTATGAAGGCAACAGGACGCGTTCCTAGGATGTGGGCATTGAATATGTAACATATATTATATAAGGATAAAAGAAAAGCTCGATAGGACGAATGCCATGGGTGTGGGCATGAAGTATGTCACGTATTATGGAAGGATTTAAAAAAAGTTTGCTTTCGCGTTGCGATTGTTCGAAGCGGAGGCCGTCGGCCATATTGTTCGCAGCACGTGTGTTATGTGGGAAAGCCCACTTGCAGAATTTCGCATGAGGTCAAGCCTAGCGACGTCGGAATGTGATTGGTCTGCGTGATAAATGACGGAGAAGGAACGGAATAGGACCTCGGTATTGTTTTCCTGGAATTTTTATCACGATTATCGGCTAATTTGCCCAGATATTGTGGTTTTGCCATGGTCGAACTTATGAAAGTCTGCGCAGTATACGATCACTGGCGAGTATTCGGGAATTTTAGAATATTCTGAAATTCTCGAATATCAGTTTCTCGAATATGAGTACAAATTGAATATCAAACATATTTGATTCATATTCACATTCAAAATTTCGAATATTCGCACGCCCATAATATATATATATATATATATCTGCTGCTTTATAACTAATTTTCTTTAAGCGATAGATTAATCTTAGTATCATTATCCCACTGATTAGCACCACACATTGAAAAAAAAAATATTAAACATTCCCTTATGCACCTTGGTTTCGGTGACTGTTGGCTCCCTTCATAAGTTTGTCAAAATGAGTCCCTCATTTCCCTTACCTTATCTGCTAATATATATATATATATATATATATATATATATATATATATAGCAGAGATTGCAGTTCCTACTTTTTCTTTTTTACTTTTTACCTTTTTAATTTTTTTTACTTTTCAGTTGTTAGTAAAGGGGGTGTAATTATAAACCACCATAATAATGAATCTGCTGACATATTTGGCAAAATATCTTGGCAGTATGTTGCAAAGACCCTAAAGCCCCAACTAAAACCACTGTCATCATTTACAAATCAAGCAGGCTGCATTAAATACAACATGAATGGCAAAACGACACACACAGCACGCACTGATGACACGAGCCTCTGATACGAAGTCTCGCAATCGGAACTGAAATCCGACCATTTCATATAGTTGTCTAACTCACCACTGCTGCTCTAAAAAAAAAAAATGTGCTCAGTGTAGATTTTGCCTTCCTGCAGTGCAGGGCGCAACAGACGCTGTGATTGCCAACCGGCAGACTGCGTCTGGTCAAAGTTTCATTTGTCACGTTGCCTCCTCATGTTAGGAAATGAAAAAACAAAACTGAAACCAAAGAGATGATGATGTAGAAGCAAACTAGATGGTGCAGCTTGTCCAGAAGCGCTGACTAATTTTTGGCAGCAGGTTCAAAATGTCGGTCATATATAGTCTAGCCCAGTTATAGCAAAGCCACTTATATTGAACTAGCGGTTATAACAAAGGAATTTCAATTTCCCGTTCCCAATTTTGCACATTGATACAGTTTGGTCCCGTTTTAACGAAGTAAATAAAAGTGCATTGGTGGATATAGGGAAGAGATTTCGTACCAACAAAAAATAATCTATCAATCAGAACATTTTTACACCCTTGAGGCAAATTTTTGTGCGAAAGTAAGGGCAAAACTCGACTGATGTCAGCCTTTGCAGTGGCATAGCTCTCTCTCAGAGCGAAGTCCAAGGACTTAGACTTCGCTCTCAGCCACGAAGACTTCCAAGGCCGCGTCCATTGACGAGCGATCACTTCAGCACTGGGGATGGCCAAGAATATCCATCGAATTCTTGTGTATTCCGGCAAGGACATCTACAACACAGATGAAACAGGCCTGTATCCTCCAACTGTTGCCATCAAAGAGTCTCGTGGCCTAAACGGACAAATGCGTGAGAGGAAAAGCCAACAAAAACCAGATCACGGTGCTGCTCTGCGTGAACATGGATTGCTCAGACAAGTAGACCTGTTGATCATTAGCAAAGCCAAGAAATCGCTCTGCTTCGTAAAGGTGTTCTCTATGCCTGTGACGTTTGTGAGCAACAAGAAAGCATGAATGACTCGAGACATTTTTGGCAAGTGACTCGCCAACTTCGACACAGAGATGGTCTGAAGAAAGTGCAAGATGCTGATGTTGCTTGACAGCTGCACTGCGCATCACATCAATGCACGCTCGTTTTGTTCTTGCCCCCAACTACTACCATCAAGCTACAGCCCATGGATCAAGGGGTTATCGCCAACTTTAAGGTCCACTACTGGCGCCGAGTGATCGAGCGCCTCCTGATCGATGTTCGCACTGCTGACAATGTGGCTGACATGAAGACCCCTTTTGTGAAGGGGGTCTTCTTCTCAAGC
Source organism: Amblyomma americanum (assembly GCF_052857255.1). Taxonomy (NCBI): domain Eukaryota; kingdom Metazoa; phylum Arthropoda; class Arachnida; order Ixodida; family Ixodidae; genus Amblyomma; species Amblyomma americanum. The sequence goes on from NC_135500.1 coordinate 121,204,433, forward strand.
AGAGCCTGGAGGATGTGTAGCTCCTGACCATCGTTCACTGCTTCAAAAAAGCCGGCTTCTCCTGAAGCAGCAGCGCGGATGTGCGATGCCTGCCGGCGACGAAGCTGCTGTGGTTGACATCGCCACAACAGCTGATGGTGCCACCACGACAGCCTGCTGGGATCAGCTCCGGGAGTCCAGTAGCAGGTTGGACCTTATGCCCCCGGATCTTGGCCACATGGACTTCGTTTTCGTCAATTACAACCTTATTGCCACAGAGGACTTGACTACTAATGAAATTGCTGAGTTTTCTATGGTAGCGGCCACGGTGGACAGCACCTCTGACAGCGATTGTGACAACGCTGGTGGTGTCTCTAAACCGGTGACCTCCGTAGCGGCCATCGCAGCAATTGACACTATATGGATGTACCTCGGGAGTTCAGAGCTCGGCCAGAACTTCGGTTCACAGTTGGAGGTTATCGAAGCTGCGATCCTGTAGCCCGCACTCACGAAGCATGTTCAGGGAATGCTGGACCACTATTTTCAGCGTCAATTAATAAATTTACCCATATTTGTGTCTTTTTATTTTTCTCTCGTCCAGGTATACCGAAATAGCGGATATAGCGTAGCGATTTTCGATTCCTGCAGACTTTGTGATAACCGGGCTAGATTTTAATGACCAATGGCCTAAGGCGTGGAAAAGAGGGGGGGGGGGGGGGGGGGGGGGGGGGGGGGGGGGTAGCCTTTCTTGACATCATCATAATTATAAATCTGCTGGCGCATTTGGTAGAATATATTGGGAGTATGTTCGAGAAACACCAAAGCACCAAATAAAACCACTCTTATCATTTACACATCAAACGCACTACATAAAACTTAACGTGAGTGGTTAAATGAAATGTCTTCAAGCACATGCTGATGTCCTGGGGCTATGAGACACAGTCTTGCAATTGAAACTGAAATCCGACTATTCCACGTGGTTGCCTAACTTGCCATTACTGCTCTAAAAAAATACAGCATAAGAACCGAAAAAAGTGCTCTGTGTAGCCTTTCGCCTTTGAGGAGCGTGTGGCGGAATGGATGCCATGATTGGCGACCGGCAGGCTTTATCCGGTGAAAGTATAATTTTTCACGCCACCTTCTTGCATTAGAAAACAAAAAACAAACATGAAACCAAAGAAATGTTATAGAAGCAAACTAGATGGTGCTCCTTGTCCAGGAGCACTGTCTTGAATTTTTGGCGGCAGGTTCAAAACATCAGTCGTATATGATCGATGGCCTATGACGCAGTAAGAAAAGTTAATGGACAATGGACTTGCCAGCTTTGTGAAAACACTCACTCATCTTCTTCTCTCTCGGGCGCTGAGTCTCGTCAACCTCCCAGGCAATGTCATCCTCTGTGCCATCAAGGCCATTCGATATGGAGCGCTTCTTGAATGATCGAACGACCATATCATGAGGCTGGCTGTACCAAGCAGCACACACCCTCTTGGGCCCGGTTGCTTGATTCTTCCCAAGGGTGTCGGGGGCCTGATGTCGCTGGATCCAGTCGCTGTACATTTTCCGCACTCTGTCTTAAAATGGTTTATTTAGGCAGACATCCAGTGGCTGCAGCAGCAGACGTCATCCTCCAGGAATAATAAGAAGGCGGGATTTTGTTTCATCCAGCTTCTTCACTTCAGGGGTCAGGCAATTCAAGGCCAGGATTGACACAGGGTGAAGAAGCGCACCTGGTAGACAGCAGTGCACAGTCTCGATTTAGTCAAGTACCAGTGACGCCTTCTCTATCCTTTCCTGCTTTTGGCAGTGAACAGTCATATTGTGGCCACCTGCTAGGCATATCAGCATCACCGTCAGTCTGGTTTTTTTCATTCCCAGTGGTCCTAATGCGGATTTCTGGGGTGCACCTATACTGTGCACAGTCTTCGTCATCGGCATGTCCAGATACACAGCTGTCAAATCGGCGTGGCCAATATGCTCCGATGGCACATTTGAACGGCGCAGGTTTACAAGGTAGCGCTGAAATTCTAGCAGCTTTGCTTTGGAGTCTCCCGGCATCTAAGTTGTTTGGAGCAAAGAAAAACTGCTTCTAATGAACCATTGGGCTCACCCGCGAAGTGCTGTAAAGTTTTCAATGTCTCCAGTCTTCCAGCGGATAAGCTCAATAGTGACCTCCATGATGCAGTTGCACGTCTCAATTGCAAGGTCTGGCACCTTTTCCTCCAGTTCGACGTGACAGCCACGGTGAGGCCTGCGGAAGCCTTTGCAGTCAAGCTCACATTTAAAAAGCACCTTCAGCTGCAGCCGTGGATGGTTAACTCGTTTGCATCCAGTCGACTAGCTGTCGCAGAATTTCCCAAGCCCTTCAGCCATCAGGATTGCTTTCCTCTTAAAACAAGCGTCATACTGAGCATGACACGTTTGCCGTTGTGAGGAAACTACCACACCGCGAATGACGCCACATGTAAAGAACACGACGCAACAAGCACGAGATCCCAGGCAACGCAAAGAACAATGTTCTGACCTTGTGTGGATTTGGCTTCCATAATACTCGCATTGCCAGCATAACATCGCAAAACTGTTTAAATGAAACCAAGTTGTGATTGCTTCAAAATGGCGGCACCACTGCACTGCTTTACTGCTCTGTTCACGTTATGTTTGAAAAAAAAATGTTTTTTTTTTTCCTTTGCAATTAATAATGTATTTTTTGCATTAATTTCAAATTGTTCTTTGTGTTTCAATAATGTCGATAGTACATGAACGGAGCAAAGCTTCGGTGCATATTGAAGGATGCCTGTGTTTACAAAGCCTTGTGGGTTTGTTTGTTTTTCCTGCAGATCACTGTATGGTGAATTTTGTCAAGCCAGGCCTTCTTGGGACCAAGAATGAGTTCAGAAACCGCTTTGTGAACCCAATTGCCAACGGACAGTGTGCAGACTCCACCATCCACGATGTAAAGCTCATGAAGAAGAGGGTCCACATCCTCCATCGGCTCCTGGACGGATGTGTGCAGGTGTGTTGTAGGCAAAGTGAGATGTTCTCTTTGGATGTGCACTTCTAGATGGTCATAATGGCTACACTGTAATGATGGATTCACGACAGCGGACAAGGTCACAGCTTGTCTGCAAGCTGAGTTGTCAGGTTGCCATGCATCCATAAGCTCCTTCAAGTGCAATACTAACACAGTGGATAATTAGAGCATCCCCCTCCATTCTTGCTCATTTGAGACTTTTTTTTTTGTACTATACTGAGGTCCTTTAATTGCACATGATACAGATTTAGTATAAGATTCTCAATCTTTTCAGCCTTGCGTAACCCAACGGCTTTCAAGATGTGCCTAGGAACCATGTGTTTCTTCACTTCCATTCCATCCTGCCTAATATGGACACAAAAGTAGAGAACATGCAAGAAAAATGCCCAAATTCAGTTAATAATTACCAGCTACATATTAAAGCACTCTGCTACAAGCAGTTATGGCCCCATAATTAGATATGTAAGAAAAAGTTGGGTTTGAGACAGGTTTAAGTGTTAGGCACTCTGGGAACCCAAGCGTTTCGTGGAATCCAGTTTGAGAATCCATTTAACTTCAGTAGACAGGCTAGTTTGCATTGGTGTCATGTTACAGTAAGCAACAGAGCCTGTGTAACGCGTATCCGTGTTCCGTATATGAAAAGGGCTTGTTCCTCCTTTTTTTTTTCCTTCATTCTCTACTCATGCATTACTTGTGCACCTATTCAGTGAAGTTTTGCATCAGAAAAATTATCACTGCTTTTCATACGAAATCTTCAGGGGACGTCAATTTTTGCAAGCTGATTTCAAACATGTCATTTACAGTCGCAGACCGATTTTTTGAACTTGGCAGGACCCAAAAAATGATCGCGATTAATTGAACAGTCCGAAAAATTTGTGAAATTCAACAATCATGCTCTTCTCCGCTCCCCAGGTTCCGCTTAAAAGCGATAATTTTAGACTGTATCTGAGCCACAGTCATGCATTCATCATGTTCGCACCATCTCTCATTACGATACCAGGCTGTGCAACACAGCCACACGTCATACTGCGAACAGATGCACGCACCGTGTGAAGCGAGAAGTCAGCTTCCATGGGCAACAACGCTCGTGAAGACCGAGAGAGGTAATCCACGGTATGATGCGAGCAGAAGCAAGCGCCCCTGAAAGAATCCTCTCATTTGCCCGCACAATGGGTGGCGTCATCTAAGCCGTGGCAGATGCTGCAGTTGCCCGGTTCAACGCCGATGCTATCGCACGCTCTTTGTAAGACATCTCAGTGGCAACGAAGAGCATGCTGTTTGTTTACTCAGTTTAAATCCAAGATGGTGCCATTCATAGCAAAGAACCGGTTAGTTGTGACAGCGATGCCCGCTCGCATCTATATTAGGCTGAAAAAAACGAACTTTTGGTTAAAAAAAAAAATGAACCCCACAGCATTGCTAGCATCTATTTTAGTCCAAAAAATCAAGCTTTTGGACTGCACAGGGTCTGAAATGTCGGTCATGAAAATGTACATGTTCCAGTCACCTGCCTGACGGTTCCTCAGTGAAGTTCGAAATATCGCACAAGTCCAAATTACTGGAGTCCAAAAAATCGGTCAGCTGCTGTAATTTTATGTACAAATCCTTGTACACTTATGCAATTTGCTCTGTAACTTTCTGCCTAAAGCTTTCAGGAAGTTCTGCTGTTTAGAACTTGCAGATTGTATTCGATTGGTTTCTCTTGACATTAAGCTATGCATTAAGGGTAAAATTATTATCCTGCCTGTAATAGAAGTTGAGTTATAAGATTTTGAAGTTGTCACCACAAACAGCAGTACATATTTTTCTTCCCAATTGTGAAGTGGCAACTTCAAAACCCTGTAACTCAACTTCTATGATAGGCAGGATAGTAATTTTATCCTTATTGTACAGCTTGATGTCAAGAGAAGCCAATGGCATGCATTCAAGCAAGTTCTCTGCAGTAGAATTTTTTGAAAGCTTGCAGTAAAAAGTTGCATAACATGCTATATAAATGCAGAAGGACTTGTACATAAAATTAAATTGCATATTTGTAATCAAGCACACAAACATGCATATTTCCTGATATTTTCATAAATGTGACTTGAGTATGATTTTTTTTTTCTATTTTTTCTGAGACCAGCTTCCCCCCTTAATGGCAGAGCTTTAGTGCTTATGTGGTATGAGATGGCCTGCGCAGTACTGGTTGAAGTCAGCACTGCATTCGCGAGCAAGATTGATCGTTAGTGCATATAGTCGAAGAATGGGGGTACTCTGTTTTACATATAGTGGCATATTGCTGTGTGTAACACTGCAGTTGCACTGGTTTTGCAAGGGGCCCCATACTTTCGCGGCCACTTTTTCACAATGTTGGCGCGATTGCTGTAGTTCTTCCACTTGTGGTGGAAAACAAGCTTTAGCTTATTATGAAGGTAAACGTTTTTACATTTCAATGGTTTTTGTTGTCAAGCAATACAGTCGACGACTGAAAATTTGCACGCCTGATTTTTCGGGCGTGCTTGATTATTCGGACTTTTTCACGGTCCTAGGTTCTTAGGGTTAATGTATTAAAGCGCCTGAAATTTCGGACGCACTGCAACTGACTGCTTGATTTTTCGGACCTTGTTCACACTTCCTGCCAATACCCAAGCCGCCATATAATGTGTACAGTGGAACTTCATTAATTCAAACTGCAGGAGAGATCGAAAACTTGATCAAACAAAACGAAAAATTCAAACTTAAAAGAGAGCCTCGTAAATTGTGGTGCTGAAATTCTGCTCTAGTCAGCACGTTGCGCCTGCGTGGTTTCGAATTCGTACTGTTCTTGAACGCGTTGTCCGCTGGACAGATTTGAACAGAGTTCGCGGAACACATCTGTACAGAGTCTTTCGTCCCGAATACGGGATAGGAGGTAACAGCGAAGCGCGTGGAAGGCGTACAGCTTCAGGGAGACTGCGAGCGCAGAAGAAAATGGTGGTGCATTTCAAAGCGAGGTCAGTGTGCCTGCAGCAAAACGCATTATAACCCTGACTTTTCTATTGTAAAACCGTAAACTGACAATGCGATGACAGGCAAGATGGCTCCCATTATACGCAAGCCACCGCAGGGTCTGTATCGCCGGATGCGATGCAAATTTTGGCTCTACGCGCTAGGCCTAATTGCGAAGGTCAACGCCGACGGAGCGCTTGCTGCAGCCGTTTATCAGTTCTTATTGCTTTGCGATCTTCGCGTTCTCGTTCCGTGCCCTTCGTACTGCAGGTGCAGTGCAGTTCCCACAGCGGCGTGTTCGCGTTTGCGTCTAGAGCCTATCCCAACCCGTGCGTTCATTGGCGACCTGCCGATGGCAGCACAGCCGGGCAGAGTTCGTGAAAGCGGTCGCCAATGTTGTCTGTGTGCAAGACGCACGGCGAAATTTATTCATGAGGAGTTTCAGAATGTGCACAAAACTCCTTCCTCCCTTCCTCCGCCATATTGGCAATATGGTCATGGTCTTTTCGGTGAAAGTTGAGTTTCCGGACTGCCTGATTTTTCGGTCGTTTCCGCGGTCCCTAGAGAGTCCGCAAAATCGGTCGTCGACTGTAATTGTTGGTATGAGTGCAGTGAGCAGAAACGTAGTGCATTAAACAATACTTTTATTCGACTTGCCTGCTTGCGTCAAGTTTCTGAAAAGACTAATGCACCAAATCAAAAAGTGTGACCTTTGCAGTGCTTAAAAGAAGAGTTAATCTCGGTATTAACTTAGCAGTTTTTGGCTCCAGTGGATAGTTATTTAGAATCGGCACTGTAAAAAAAGACCAAAATTGACAAGAAACGATATATTAGTGGCTCAGTAGTTTCCTGTCTAATTGATGAACACATGTGTATTTGGCTCTTTTTGTGAATTGTGCATGTTACATAGTAGTTAAAATTGGAAAATTAGTTTTAGCTGCACTTAGCAGTTCTGTAGTTTCATTGTTTGAAGGTGACTGTACGGCGGTCTGGTGACATACACCAGACCACTGGAACTAACAGCAATAAGTTTACCGAAATGCAGCATTACCATGATTTTGTGAGCAACAGTCACCTTTACCAGCGCAGAACAGAAAGAAAAGAAAATATATAGTAATATTGATTTATTTGTTTACGTAACTGTTCACTTTTCACCACTGTTGTCAGGAAAAAGAAAAAAGCCTGCATTGCATACAAGTAATTATGAAACATTCTTTGACTTTGCACCCGTTATCAGCAACGAAAAAAAGTCTTTTCAGTTAAAGCACAAAAGTTTCTCTGTGCCTTCCTGGGTTTCAACAACTATAGGCCCTTTGGTTCTCGGCTCACTCTGTGAAATGTGGCTCTCCCATGTTACAGCGCTGCGGCTACGATTCCCTGGCTCCGTACCTGCCACCCAAGTGCGAGTACGTGATCAGCGTGCGGCTGTCGGACGTGCAAGTGTCCCTGTACCGGCACTTCCTGCAGCACCTGGCTCGAGGCGGCCGCCATCCGGGCAGCCAAGGGACCTCGCTGTTCTGGGACTTCAACATGCTGCGCAACATCTGGACACACCCGCTGCTCCTCGAGCTGAGTGCTGAGCGACTCGCGGCCAGGGAACTGCTCAAGGAGCAGGAGGAGGTGGGCTCAGGAGTTTGAAATGAGAGAATATGCACTCGTTGCCCAAGGGCAGCTGCACAGCTGCAAAGGAAAACTGTACAGGTTTTACAAAGTCTTCGTAGTTGAAAGGTTTGTTCTGGTGGGGATTCAACTTGTACCACGCATGTCCGGGGCAGTCGCTCTATTAGCTAAGCTAACCAGGACGGCTAGCAAATGGCAGGGTGGAGACAAATTGATCAGCTCAAAGCAGGAGCATTGTTAGTCTGCAATGTTTAGGGAGATCCCTCAATGTGGAATAAAATTTATGCAGAGAAGTGTGGTGCTTGCAAGGGGCGTCTTAAGAGGGAGAGTGCGAGGCTTGCAGGCTGTGAGGCTCTGCCCTAATGTCACCTGTGGCAGGAGAGAATTAAGTAAAGTGGCAAAGGGAAATCAAATATTCGTGGCAGCCATATATGGTTTACGAGCCGAAGCACTTCACAGATTAACAGAGGCGCTGTACGTTGGACAGAATTGTCAACTGCCACAGCCTGTGCGACCCGCCAGCCCCCACCGGCACACTTGTAATGGAGCTGTGTCGCCACTCGTCAAGGGGGTCGATGTTGTACCAATGAGGAGCTGGGCAACTTCACTCCTCATCACGCAGTGTTCATGTTAAAGCACTGTGTCATCCACATTATTATAAGGGGTCGCACTACTCCTCAGTCGACCAACTCAGTCAACCAAAGAGTGCCTATGCAGAGCTCCGAGGACAGTTGGGGGGGAACTCCAACAAATAGTGTGTCACTATGGGATTGCCACTGGCTTTTGGGGAGCGGAGTGGTTGTGGGTGCTTAACGTTTGTACATATAGTGTGATACAGTTAAACCTCGATTGAAGTTGGTTAAATCGGCAGTTTACTTCGTAATACTGAAATTTCACTACATCAAAATTAGTCTCCTATAAACAGGATGCAACCAAAAAAGATAGCAGCTGTTAACGCTGGGCCACAGTCCGTGGATTCTTGTATTACTGCGCTGGCCAATCACAGCAGTAAACAAAATCAGCTTTTTGGTGTTTGGCTGTATTAAACAACCCAGGGATCAAAATTCTATAGCTTATAATTTTTCTTGCTGTGATTAGCGTTTTGGTTAGGCAACAAGAAATGTTGACTATGAACTACTTTGTTGTTGAGAAATTCTGTGTGGCGGTACTGAATGTGGATGGAGCTCTACTGCCTACCTAGGCTGTATCTGACTATAGCATGCTAAGGATCTGCCAAAAATGCACTGTGGATAGAGAGAGGGGGGGAAAACTTTTTCAGTGAGAGGATGGTGATCTTGGGTTTTTCTGCCGCTCCAGGTGGCCGGCAGTTTAACTGCGGACGGGAAAAACCTTAATTTGCGATTAAAATGGTCCCTTACTAATGCCCTTTCTTTGCCAGTAGCAATGGCGCTAAACGCGTCTTCCTTATATTAGCCCACGAGCCGCCTAAGCATCTGGAAACACTATAAACGCAGTGTGCTGCCTTTGAACACAGGTAGCACATCGCTTTCGGCACCAATTTTGGGCGAGACAGCAAGAGCCACAGGCTGCCAAGGCTGCACATACACTCATGCCAGCCTCGCCCATACTACCGCAGATGGCACTGCCGGCGGTGCATTCACCAGTACGATTGTTGTCACAGTTGCGTCTGGCTATGCACTCTGTATGTGAAAGCTGGGGGGTGCTTATATTACTATGGTGGCTAGAGGGGAAAGGTGTGAGCACCGTAGAGGTAACACCAATTCAAGTTGATGCGGTGGCGCTTCTGTCGATAGTGAGTTGCCTCCACGCACTGGCTTGCCTCTGCACCCCAGAGATTTCGCTCTCTTATGCACTGCTCTTTTGCTTCGCAACGTCTTGCAGTGCCTAATATGCGTGTTCCTAAAGGACTTCTGAAGTCTCAGTGAATTTGTTACCGTATTTACACGATTGTAAGTCAACCCCCCCCCAACCACCCCAGTTCACATTTCTGAAAAAAAAAAAACTCCCCTCTTTTGTTGAGACGAAAATGTTGAAATGCATTGCGCTAATAAACTTCCGCAGCATCCTGTCGTGCTCTTCATGCAAGAATTGCCCTTAGAGCTTCCCAGCTGGGTGGAAGTAACTAGAAAAATATTGGCGAACCTTTCCTGGGGGCAAATAGCCTATCAGTTTTAGCAGATTTTTTCTGAATACCTTGTTTACTCGCGTAATTTGCGCACCCCAACTTTTTAACTGGATTTCTAAAAAAAAAAAAACTTTTACTCACATATTTTGCGCTCGCTGCTGCGCAAACGCACCAACATGCATGCGGGGGCTCACAGAGAAGGCTTGGGAGGATCTGCGCTGCCGCGTCGCCATGTGCGGCAGCGAAAGGTGAGTGATTGGTGTCAGAAAAAGTTGGTAATTCGTTTGTAAATTGCTTCCGGTAAAAAGAGATAAATTCCGCGCCATTTACCCAGTTTGCTCAGCCGGCAATCACTTTCCTATATAACCAACTGCGAGATAAAACTTCCAGTAATCTCCAAAAGCGTACGTCGCGCCAGAATTCGAAACTACTAGATCGTTGGATGTTTGCTGCTACTCAGCCGGCTGCATGCGAGGACGTCATTTTATTGCTTTGTATCTCCATTTGCCTCTGACTGCTTGCTTTGCGATTAGGAAAAAAAGTGCGCAAATTAACGCGAGTGAATACGGTATATGTGGTATCTTGCACCGCGCAGCGTAACTCCTCACTTTAACATTTCTTCGTTCCATCACTGGAAATAGCTGTAGAAAAAGCTTGGACTGGCAAACCCCATCTGTACCTATGTTTACTCGCCAACCTAATTTTTTAATCCGGGAAAATAAGAGTCCTTTACGTATATAAAATACTCTAATTTCATGTATTATGCTTTCTGGCTGAAATTACTGATACCTTCTATATCCTCTTGCTGCATGTAACATCGGGCCGAAGTCAAACACCAACACACACATAAGCTCGATCGTAATACAGTGCAACAATCCATTTTGGAGCCACATTACGAATACATACTTCGTTGGCTTCATTACATACAAACATAGGTCATGCTAGATAGATAAGCTTTATTTTCCATCAACGATGGGGGAAGGCCAGGCTAAAAGCTGCAACCGCAGCTTGACTGGTCCTCGCCCCTTTACATAAAAACAACAGGTGACACGTGAGAGCAATAACATACAAGGGAGAGCATCAGAGACACAGCATTTAACATGAGAACATACAGTTTGGATAGTGGCTTATAAGTACGAACAAAATGTGAAGCTCATCAGAAACATGAAAAACAAAATTGTTTACATGGTACTGTACGTACAATGGAGAGAGGGGGATATAGTATGAACAAAATCAGTCAGTAGTGGGGATTAAGGTGTCAAAATTTTCAAAACCATGGAAAGTGGTGAAACACCATGCATCTCTCGCGTATTTAAAATTACCGTGCAGTCGCATTAAAACACGGTGTCCAAAAGAGGAGTGTGTTAATACATTCTAAGCACATGCAGCACTCCCCTCCCCCTACCGAGAAAAAAAAACACAAAAGAACACCGCCAAAATGAGATGTCAGTTCATGAATTGTAGAGTGCTATATCCTGTAGCGTATGACACGGGTATTATTGAAGAAAAATTTTCTTTAACTGCCTAGTATTCAACTGTAAAATGTCGGTATTATTAGATAAATAGGAATTTAAGAGGGTGGAAATGCAGTGGTTTAGTGTTTGCGTAACGTAGTTATACCTGAAAGCAAAAATGGAATACACTGCGCATCATTCCTAAGTGCTGTTTGCATGTTTCATTTCGGCCTGATAGTGCACGGGTCCACCGTTGTGTTTTGCAGTCCTGTAACTTCGTCTTCATCATGTTATTCTATTGCGTGAACAATCCGTCACACTATGGCAGGCAAGAAAGCAAAACAGTACCAACTAGTCGAGGCGGACGTGGCTAATTACGTTAAAAGATCGGGTGCAACCACGCGCACCCCAAACCTATGCACACAGCCGGTGGCTGGCTTCGTATGCCAGCCGCCATATGAGCGCATATTACGCGTGCGCTCAGATGCGCAACCACCCGCGCCAGCGATACAATTTTTCCCAGGTTCATTTCCAGCCAGCCATGGAATTTCGTAACACTGAAAGTGTGGCATAATATACTTCGTTATATTGAAGCAAAAAATACATGGTGTTCTATGAACGCAAATTTAAAGTTTGTTTCTTCGAGGTTTAACTGTATTAGTGTTTTCTTCGGGTTTCAAGTTGCATATCATGGCTTCTCTCTCTTTTTTTTTGTCCTTTCAGAGTGATGCCATGGACTCCTTCATTGATGACGGGTCATTGTCAGAGAAAAGCACCCCAGATACAAACAATGATGATGGCAATAATAATAATAATGATGATGATGATGAGGTGGTCTGCCTAGACGAAGAGGAGGGACCCTCTACCCGCGCCACTCGCTCCATGCGCAAGTTCGTTTGCTCTTTTTTGCTTCCTGTTTTAACATAGCATGGCCTATAGTATAGGCGTCCACTTACGCACCAGCGTCATCAGACTGCACCGAATGATATATTTTCTGCACCACGCTAATAGAAAGGTGTGGAGTTGTGTCAAATTCCTTGGAACCAAAGATTGCAATCAGGCACAATCTTGGGCTACGGGAACCTAGCTACTGTAATTTGCATTTCTTTGTGTGTGTTATGCACCATGTAGAACTATGCAACTTGCAAAGATGTTCACAGTGTAGCACTGTACCCTCTGAATGCGGCAACTTGCCAAGCTTCAAGGGGGTGTTCAGACTCCTAAAAAGTGTCCTCCTAATGATCGGAGTTGAGCCTGTGGTATTTCACTCCTCATTTTATTGTTGAAAGCATTGTCGCCAGCAGATCGCTGCCTGGCATGTTAAGTTTGCCAGTATATATAAAAGAAAGGGTGGGCTGGCCTCTGTGTTGTTCTATGTCACAAGTTCGAATAGTTCTCATTACACACCTTATAACTTTTCTCAACTGCACCAGTGTTCAAGATGGGGGCCAGTAATGGCTGTAAATGTTGTTTTGTACTTTTAGGAATAAAGAAGACAAGGCGGATGAGAGCAGTGGCGATGAAGTCATATCTACGTGGAAAACAAGAAGCCGAGGTTTGTTCAGAGCATAGTCATCTATTCTTAGGTTGTGTGCATGCTAATGGACTTTGATAGGCCTTCATTTGAACTTCGACTCAAATACAGTAACAGCTCATTGATTCGAACTTCAGACTGGAAAAAATGTTCAAATTATCCGAAGTTTGAATTATTGAATGACTCCTGAAAAATGACAAGAACTGCTTTCATGGTGATAAATTTCTTGGTAATACAGTCTAACCCTGCCACAACGAACGCTGTGACAGCGTAATTTCCGCCACAATGAAGTATGTGCTATTTGCGATACAAGGCAGGGCAATTACAACCTTTGTCCGTAAAGTTTCAAGACTGATTTATTTCCTTCTCTAGAAATGATTCCTCAAGACAAATGTTGGTGCGTATGTGTAGCGCCATCTTTTCGGTCTAACCTGAGCTACTTATGTTAATTGCTGTGGCAGCCGCTAGATGGCACTACATGTAGAAAAATGTGTTGTCACCAGTCGTCTGCGCATTCTACTGTGAGTGAATGTAGAGAGATGGACGTCCACCTCGAACAGAGTGTAAACATAAAATTCTGTGTGAAGCTTGGCAGGACAGCCACACAGACGTATGAGCTCCTTCGTGACGCTTACGGCAACGAGACATTATCGCGGGCGCGAGTTTACGAGTGGCACAAAAGGTTCGTTTCGGAGAGAACGCCGGTGGAAGACGGCACAAGGCACGGGCGCCGTTCAACCTCACAGAATGAAAACAACATGATTCAGGTCAGGGAAATCATACAGCAAGACTGCACCATTACAGCCCACATGCTATCATATGCTCTCGACATTAGTAAGACAACATGCCACCAAATTTTGCTTGATAACTTGGGGAAACGAAAGCTGAATGCCAGACTTGTGCCGCATTCCCTCACACAGGACCAGAAGGACACGCGGGCATCAGTGAGTGCTGATTTGCTCTCCGAAGCAGAGAAGGATGCTGCATTTGTTGACAGCATCATTGCTGAAGACGAAACATGGTGTTTTCAATACGACCCTCAAACAAAGAGGCAGAACGCCGAATGGCGATCCACAAGCTCTCCAGCGTCAAGAAAGGTGCGGCGACAGAAGACCAAAACAAAGGCGATGCTGGCAGTTTTTTTTTGATGCCAGAGGTGTCATACACCACGAGTTCGTCCCACAAGGGCAGACGGTGAATCAGGAGTTTTATATTCGCGTGCTCCAACACATGCGTGATGCACTGCGATGCCGTCGCCTTGACTTATGGGCACCTGGACAATGGAGCCTTCTCCACAATAACGCAAGGCCGCACACCGCTCTCAGCATGACAGATTTTCTCGCCATGCACAGGACTACTGTACTTCCCCATCCGCCATACTCGCCTGACCTCTCCCCATGCGATTTTTTCCTGTTTCCTCTTGTGAAGAGAGCCCGAAAAGGTTGCTGGATGGGGAGCGTGGAGGCCATTCAAGACGCCACGACAAAGGAGCTGACAGCTCTGCCAAAAGAAGCGTTTTCCAACTGTTTCCAAGACCTCAAGAAGCGTTGGAAGCTGTGTATAGACTGCAAGAAAGACTATTTCGAAAGGGTGCTGCACAAATGATTTCATTGTTAAGCGAATTTTTTTTAATTAACTCAGTCCCGGAACTTTACGGACAAAGGCTGTATTTTCCCCCACAGTGAACCATTTTCAGAGTCGGACTCTGCATCAACGAAATTTTTTAGAGTAAGTGGCCAATTTTCTTTTTCTTTTCCACATTCATACATGCCCTTGCTTCATTAGGTTTCACAAAAAAAAAAAGCTGCCGTAGACGGTTTGCAGTTTCACTACCGCAGCTGGCATTCCTCGCAGAATCGGAATTTATGTGTAGCATGTGCACATTAAGATGCGATGCAGTGCATGACTGCTTGCGATGGTTTTGCCAACGGCTTGGACTCTTCACTTTTGAACTGCAGTCGTTGGTGCAAGGCGGTTTTCAGCTCTTTTGTTTTGCTGACAAAGGCATAACGCAAATCATTTCTGCAGCATTCATTTCAGTGTGAAGCTATCACTTCTGCGGAAACCGGCTAAGTCGTTAATGATAAACGATGGCTAGTTCCAAAACTTTTTTTTTCGAGTCTTCCAAGGCACGTTAGGCATCGGTGTTCTTGAGACACCCAGCAAGCGGAGCAACAGTCCGCTGTGCCCGGTATGCCGGTGAGTCGCACGCCATTGCAAGAAGCCTTACGCCGGTTGCGGTGTAATCTAGTCTCGCTTTTACGCCACAGGCAAGCGTCTTGATAACGGTTCTGTCCAGCTTTGACCTTTGTTTCCCAGAAACAAAGGTCAAAGCTGGACAGGGCAGGCATGAACTTTTCCCGTGTGGTGCACCTAGGCACTGACCTAATACAATAAAACCTCGTTAATTTGGAAATTGGGATAATTTGGCCTCCCTGCTCCCTCCCGTCAAAAATGTACATAAGTCAATGGCACCACACGCTCGTTAACTCGGAAGTGAAATCGCGCTCAAACTGGTTAATTCGGACTGAAGACATGCCAGGAACGGCACTGAAGTCCATTTTCGAGACACGCATCACCCGGAACCAGTGCCACGTCAGAAACCACCCTTCATTCTGAAACAGAAAACTCGGCGCTGCTACTGTAAAACGTAAAACCCCGTTCATTCTGCCCCCGTTAATGACTGCCACCTGAGTCCCGCCAAATGCACATGCAGTCGATGGCGTCGAAAGCTCGTTTATTTGGACACCGCGATGCTCACATCGGTCAATTCGGACCGGCCCACCAAGGGGCGCTGTGTTGGGATATGACATGCTCGACTGGCAATTGTCTAGATATTCGTCAAGAGGCCTGAATTGCTTATTGCATTGTTTCCTGCGCCCCTCTGATCTGCATGCAGAGGCAGGCATGTTGACAGTCAGCAGGTTCCTGTCGATAGGCCGAGATAGAGTCCGGCCAAATGTGTCTTTTTCGGAGCCTCGTTGCGAGTTGTCGCCAGCCCGCGGCAATGGCGACTATCGGCTGCGCATATCAGCAAGCCAGCCAAGCCACGCACCGTTTGGTATGATAGCCTTGTTGCTGATCATTGATTTTCGAAGGCGTCTTGCCGCTCCAGTGCCAATGCGCGCTTTCCTCGCTTCCATCCGCATGGTATTTCCATTCTTCAAGTGCGCCGAAACTCCGCGCTCATCACGTGCTGTTCACTGTTTGTACAGTGAAGCCTACTCACGTGCGACACCACAGGTGAAGAGCCCCCAGCACTACCGTTTCGGATGCTGAAAGAAGCTGCGGAGACCGTTACCATTGTGGAGCTTCTGCTTCCGCCACTCCCGATAGCCTGCACGAATGAAAACATTTGTTGGAACAGCAAGAAATCGCTGTTGTCGTGCAGTTTTCATCGTAAATTGAGACATTTGTCCAGGTTCCTTCATAATAAATTTTGCTTTCATGTGAATGGTTTTTGGCAGCTTGGGAGACCGTTCGGTAATTCGGCATTTGGATAATTCGAACGTTTTTTCCACTTCCTCGAAGTCTGATTTAACGAGGTTTTACTGTATAGGCATTGCGAGTGTCAGTAGTTCTAGGCGGAGTGTCAACAGAATGACACTCCGGCGGTATGTTTGTACCGCGTGTCGCAAAACTTCTTCGAAGAGTCGGAGCAACCGCATTTCTGCCACGTGAAAAAGATCAACTTCAAGGTGCATGTGACTGCTACTCAATGCGCAGTGACGCGGGTGTGCACACGCTTAGTCCATGCTGATATGCCTCCAGGCAGCACAATAGTCTAAGTATGGGTTCTTGCAGGACTAAAGCAAGGGCAGTTTTAAAACGCATGCGTAAAAAAAATATTAGTTTTGATAGGAAATGTATTTGCTGGGTTTAATACGCGATTCCGAGATTTCCGGTGTACCAAGAAAATCGCACCACGGCGCCAATTTTGAAACTGTGAAAGACCGAAGCTGGTAGATTTTTTTTAAAACAAACATTGTTCATGAACTTTCCAGTGCAGCAAGTCAAATGTTCTGTCCAGATTTTACGGCAACGAAGGTTCCGCTTTAATGAAATATTTCATGGGTCCCGTGAATTTCGTTGTAGTGGGATTCAGCTGTAGATTACGCAGTGGTTGCCTGCTTCTGAGGCAGGTGCTGTGCGACAGTGATCATTTTTCATATTTACATCAATGCTTTATCAGGGGTAAAACTTCGTATGCCTCACAGCAGCCACGAATTACACACCGTAGCGCCAATTCCTCCTTCAGTTACGATCATAACGGTTAGTGGCACAGTTATGGCGTATTAATCTCTGTGGCAACAGACGACCGAAACAAGTGAGCGTGAGGGGTGTTAGCATGGCACCCGGACTGGCCCAAAATTGGGACTGCTAGGGGAGGTAGGTGGATTTGTCGTTGTCCACCTGCTGTGCGCGCGGCTGCGCGCCATGTTTTACTTGCGTTTTCGTCCACCCTTTCTTTGCTGTTGTGGCATGTTAAAATTGGTAGTGCTACTGGTCAACAATGGTAACTGCAGTGCTGGGCCAATGTACAGAGAACAGAGAGCATATTTTTCATGGTTTTATTGACACATATATCCTTCCCATTACTTTCAGTCTAAAAGATTTCTCAAAATACACTATATGTCTATGCTATATACAGCATTCCAACCAGTACAGATATGTGTTTGGACACACCGGAGTTGCCAAGTTTATCTCAAATGGCACAGCTGACAATTTCATTACATCTTATCATGCATCATTCACACAATACATATGTGATCATTCCGTGCGTACTGTGCAAGCAAACAGAAGGATTATTCTGTGCAATTTATTGCATGCACGATGTACCTTACAGTCATAGATAATTGCAAAAAATTGTTTAGTAATTATGTAAATGCGTGAAAGTGAACCACTGTAAGGCAGCGGCTTCATTGCCCACGCTAACACACACAGCACCAATAGAATTCAGTTAACATACAGTTGCATAATCGGTCCCCACGATGTGCCGACTCTTCTGCGAACCAGATACGATGACTGCTTCGTCAACAGCAGTGACTAAATCATAGCTAATGATCCATGGTGCCAAAATGAGCAATGGCTCAAGAAAACGAGCGCAGATAGCAGTTCCCATCATATCCGTGTGGGTCTCGCTGCATTGTTCGCAATTCCTATGGTCACGAGCGCAAAACCGAACAGCACTGTTTTGTTGCTGCACCAACATCACTAGCACAAAAAGGAACACAATGGCAGAGTATCTGTGACTGGCGCCGCAAAGCAGGCAACAGTGCCCGAGATAACGCGACTAACGAAGGTTGCGAAACATGCAGAGGATGCACAGCGGTTGCAACGGCCACGCTGGCCAGAAATTCTAAAGGGATAGAGAGAGATCTTTTCTCTTTTCAAACCTTCTTGTAATTAGATCTTGTTCTTTACTACTCAATCTAGCACGAATTCCTCCTTCATTTTACGCTCATATCGGTAAGTGGACCAGTTACTGCTTCATTGGAGGTTTCTCCAGTCGGGCGAGACGGAAGTTGCTCGCGCTGCCCTCCCTGTGACTTTACTGCATGCATGGGGCCAGTAGCGTTGAAGCAAAACAGCTCCAAAATGATAAGGCCCCCTCAGCATCTTTCACAATGTGGCACGGCAGCGGTAGATCCCCTTATAAGCAGCCGCACCATGTATGTGAAGGCTTCACTGCACAAATGACGGATGGCCCATGACAAACGCGCAGTGCCAGTAGTAACAGGAGCAGTCCAGCAGTAGTAGTCCAAAATGGCGCGCAGATGTTCACAGTTGGCTGGTTGATGGACAGCCGATAGCTGCCGTGGCTGCCACCACTGCCACAGGCTGGGGTGAAACTGAGAAAAACGAAACCGAAACTGAAACTACAGTCCCAAATCGAAATCAAGCGGTCAGCAATTTTCAGAAATTGGGCTGTCTGTTATTTTTTTTTTTTCATCAAGCCTGCCGCTGCGTGCAAATCAGAGGTGTGCATAACTGTGTAGCATATGATTCAGGCTCGATTAGGCTTTTTTGGTGATCTCTTGCTGTGCCAATCATACCTGGACACGGCCTCCATTCAAATTAGTGAGCGTCCAACGCTGTAGACTTACATGGGCATGGGCCAAAACCGAGCCAGTGGCTAGAATTTTGCATGTTTCCATATTAACGTTGGTCCAGTTAACGAGCTTTTACTATACAAACGCGACTTAGCATGTAGGCGGTATGGGCAAGCGCATGATTGCTGATGGAGTACCCTGTTTTGGTGGGGCTCAGTGTATATATTTTTCTTTTGCCCTGCACTGAAAGAATACAGGAGGCACTTCACCAACAAAAGCACGATGGCAGCAACTAATCACAAATAATTCAACTACAACCACTACAACTGCATTGTGTGCACCATATGATCGCAGGCCTAACATGGCACAGCGAAAGCCCGGAACGGCTTCACCAGAGCATTGGCAGTGCAGATAGTGCCTAGGAAGACCTGCTACGGCACGCACTGGAGCACACATCACACAGGCAGCTTGTTTTTCTCTTTTCGTTTTTTTTAATCTGCAGTGTGAGCCAGCGGCTCCCTGTTCAAATTATCAGGAGTAATTCCTCCACTGAAATGCACAAGGTTGGGCCGGGACCCAATTGTCAGTTCGAATTAACCGAATTTAAAATGAGCTTTATTGTACTCTGCGTGTGCTGCTTGTTGCAAACATTGCAAAGTGTTTCTGCTGCTGTTGTGCCTTTGCTCAGTGAGGTCTTCAGTAATTATAGGCGGAGTAAAATAAAAAAAAAAAACTTAACCCTACTTGGTGTTGTGCAGATGAACTTGGCCACACTTTACATTATGCATCACCTGTACAGAGTCGATCACACTTGTCTAGAGCGCTCGAGAGATGCCGTCTGCAGGAAATAAGGCAACATTCTAAAGCAGATATTGACTTTCACTGATAACGCTTGCTCTGGAGAGTAGCCGAATAGACAAGTGAACCGCACAGGCATCAGCGCCTCAACGCTTGCAAAGCAGTTGTGAAAATATTTCAATTCATGTGCTCTGCAGCACACCGTCGGAGCGCTCTAGACAAGTGTGATCGACTCTGTACCTCTCTTGGAAATCGTGGGTTTATGACTCCTTGTGGCAGAGGCTTCCACACCACAGCTTCTGCAACACCCCTCAAGAGCTTCCTTGTTTTGTTTTTAACACAATAATATGTGGTATGTCTGGTTCTCCCAAGATTTCTTTGTCACAATCTGCACTTCCAATTTGTTAGAGCTTTGTGCTGTCTCGTTGAATTGATTGTTTTGGGCTCATTCGATGTGATGTTTCTGAGTACACCATTGTGCAGATGGGAGATGATATGACAGCGTTGAAGATTAAGTTGTTTCAGTGGCATTTCATTAAAAAAAAAAAAGAAAACTAGTTTTCCTTGTACAGTTTTGATTAGGAGCAGCAAAGAAATTAATTGGTTTGGTTTGATCATAGAAGGACAACGCAGCGAGCCATGGAAAGAAAAATGATAGGTGTAACGTTAAGAGATCGGAAGCGGGCAGAGTGGGTGAGGGAACAAACACGGGTTAATGACATCCTAGTCGAAATCAAGAGAAAGAAATGGGCTTGGGCAGGGCATGTGATGCGAAGGCAAGATAACCGCTGGTCTTTAAGGGTAACGGAATGGGTTCCAAGAGAAAGTAAGCGTAGCAGGGGGCGGCAGAAGGTTAGATGGGCGGATGAGATTAAGAAGTTTGCAGGCAAAGGGTGGATGCAGCTGGCAAAGGATAGGGTTAATTGGAGAGACATGGGAGAGGCCTTTGCCCTGCAGTGGGTGTAGTAAGGCTGATGATGATGATGCTGAGCAAAGAAATACAGTGTGACTTGGGAAAAGAGTGCATCGAAAAGCCCACCTTGTTGAGTCCAGAGAGGAGCCCATTTTCCTGTGCCTGCTCTGGACACGTATGCACAGGGGGTTTGCTGTGTCATTGATCTTGCATGTAGAAAGCGTTTCATGGGAACAGTTTATGGATGGGACACAATGAGCAGCTGCATTCCATTACCTCTTGAGCAGGTAACCCAGATGAGCAGCCACCAACACCGCCACCGAAGCCACAAAAGAGGGAATGGTGGGACCAATATGTGTCTGAAGAAGACATGGAGAAGCTGCAGATCAGTGGGAAGATGACTCTGCTGTACAACATCCTCCAGGAATGTGATGCCATTGGGGACAAAGTGTAAGCTGCTTTTCTGTGTGCAGTTTTCTGTTTGTGCCTGTACTGTTTGTTATTTGTGGGCCTGTGTTTTGTCTCAGCTTAACTGAGCAAGTTTTCAACATTGTGAGGCCTTCACACTGCAAAGAAAGCTGTTTGCCCTGTGGCAGTATTTAATTCTGTAGGAATTGAAAACTCTGTGGCAAAATAACTGCGACTCTTGTTCGTGACTAGTTTTGTCTGAAATGCTACTGGTTTTGTGTTATGTTTGATGCCACCTGACTTTCGAATTTCGAATTGTGGAAGCCAGCAGCTGCACGCGGTCGTGTGTATCCTTGTATTGTAAGCATCCGGCCTAGTAGTATTGCTTCCTGGCTTCAGTTTCTAGGACTGCATCTATTTTGCTATAGACATCAAAATTCTAACTGTGCATGACTGCATCATGGTGTGCATGTGTTCTGAGAACATGCAGCAGGTGTGGCATTGCTGCTTGCTGACCGTGAATGCTTTAGGCGGGCTAGAAGTTAAAGTGGCGTTCATTACTTTTCCTAGCACTTGCTTGGGCTGCCTGCTACTGCAGCACTCCATGCGCCAGTGTACCACACCATTACTTCTCCAGGAAATGTCAGCCATGTGCAGTTAGTCATTGTAAACACTGTGCTTGTTTCTGCTCCTTATTACCATATTTACTCGCGTAATGATCGCACTTTTTATCTAAAAAAATTGACGGAAATTTAGGGGTGCAATCATTATGCGGAGTAAATTTTGCACAAAAAATTTTTGAGCATCGAAAATGCAAAAAAGTTGCAGGTCAGACTTTTTACAGTAGCTATCACGATCGTAGCCAAAAATAGAAGTTGAGTAAGGCTTACCTTTGTAATAAATGCACACATTGCACAGGCACCACATGGACTGCACATTGCCCTTTTATTTTTTCTTATTCAAAAATTTATTCCGAGTCTGAATCCTCACTGTCGTTGCTGCACGAATCGTTGTCTGAAACGGCAGTGTCATCGCTGGGGGCATCTTAGTGGTCCCAAAGAAAGTCGTCTTCCATTCCATCCAGAGCGTTGGATATGCCAGTTTTCTTAAAACCCTTGGCCACTACCTGGTCGGGGATACCGCTCTACACTTCGACAATCCACGAGCAAAGCACACCCACGACGGACGGTCTTCTGATTTTGCCACTTGGTGTCAAATCATGTTCGCTCGCCGCCATCCAATCTGTGTAGAGCCTTCGAACGTTGTCCTTAAACGGTTCATCATCATCATCATCATCATCATCATCATTTATTATACCCTTAAAGGCCTCTGTTGAGGCATTACATAGGGGGGGGAGACAAAGCAAATGCAACTAAGAATAATACGTTAATACAACAAAACATAATGCAATACAATAAAATGAAAAACGATAAATCACAATACAACGTTGGTCAATAATGAAGGGCACAAGGCTGAATTAGGCGGTAACAACTACAACAACAACAAGAAAAATAATAAGTTAACTGGGTGAAGTTTGACAAGTGTCTTTTATTCAGTACAGTGATTAATTAATGCCTGTCGAAATTTAGTAGCGTCGCGCTCGTTAACAATGTAGTCGGGTAGCAGGTTCCAATTTTCTATTGCAGTTGGAAGAAAAGATTTATTAAATGCCAAGGTCGATCCATGTATACATTGAATGCTGAGGAGGTTAAACAGGCGGCGCGATGTTCTGATGGGAGCTAGTAATAATGTGTCACGAAGATCAGGAAAATTGTAATATAACTTATGAAAGAGGCAGAGTCGTGCGATTTTCCGTCGGAGCTCTAGTGGCGGGATGTTAAGTGAAGATTTAATACTGGTGATACTGCTGTGTCTATTGTAATTTGAGGATATAAAACGGGCTGCTCTGTTTTGAACGGCTTCTAAGGTGTTAATTAAGTATGCTTGGTGAGGATTCCATATAGCCGCTGCATAATCAAGTATGGTACGGGTGAATGTTTCGTATGCTAATTTTCGAACAGAAGGAGGGGCTAGGTACAGGGATCTTCGGATGAGGCCAAGTGATTTTGATGCTCTAGATGATAGATATAAGATGTGTTCCGACCAGGTTAATTTGCTGGAGATGGTGATTCCAAGGTACCGATATGATTGGACTTGGGTTACCGTGTTTGACAGGAGTGAATATGCAGATCTGATGTTGGAACGTTTTCGCGATACTTGCATGAATTGGCACTTTGAGACATTCAGCTGCATAAGCCAGTCGGAACACCACCGTTCTATTATGTGTAAGTCATTCTGAAGCGATAGTTGATCCCTGTTAGTGACAATGCGACGATAAAGGATGCAATCATCCGCAAAAAGCCGAATAGTGGATGAAACACCGGAAGGAAGGTCATTAATGAAGATTAGAAAAAGAAGTGGGCCAAGAACGGAACCTTGGGGAACGCCAGAGATAACGTTAGTAGTGCCTGAAGGATGATTGTCGATTACTGTGTATTGGGAGCGACCTGTTAAAAAGCAATGTATCCATGATAAAACGAGAGGATCAATGGACAGTCCGGAGAGTTTAGACATGAGGCGAAGATGGGGCACGCGATCGAAGGCTTTAGAAAAATCTAAAAAGATAATGTCAGTTTGGAATGAAGAGTCCATATTTAAGTGGAGGTCAGTGGTAAATTCAAATAGCTGAGTTTCACACGAAAAACCGGAACGGAAACCATGCTGCTTAGTAAAAAAGAAATTGTTCTGATCGAGGTGTGATGCAACATGTGAATATATGACGTGCTCTAGAAGCTTACAGGCAATGCATGTAAGAGATATTGGGCGATAATTTGAGGGATCTGATCTGTTACCTGCTGTAAACACCGGCACAACTTTGCTTATTTTCCAGTCTTTCGGAAGCAAACCCGTAGTCAATGACTGCTAGAAAATAACTTGAAGGAATAGGCTAGAACTTTCCTTAGTGCTCTTAAGAAATTTTGCAGGAATTCCGTCAGGGCCTGGTGCTTTCGACGTTTTAAGCCCATCAATTATTTTCACAATGCCTTCCGCTGCAATGTGAATGGGGGGCATTTGAGGAAAATTTGAATTGGGAACTGGTGGTATATTTTGAGGGGGCTCATGGGTGAACACCGATGAAAAATATGAATTCATTGTATCTGAGCGGAGTTCTGTGGGAACAGATGCACCACGTTCGTCAAACAAGGTGATGTCTCGTGAACGGTGAGTGTGTGGTGCCAGTATGGACCAAAATTTCTTTGGATTATTACGAATAATGTTCTTCAAGTCCTGATGAAAGAATTTCTTTTTACTGTGTCGTAATAACCGTGTATATTGGTGAAGACATGCCAGGTATTTTTGCCATTTAGAAGCGAAGGTAGAATTTTTCGCTTCACGGTAGAGGCGTTTCTTTTTATTCGATAGTCTTCTTAGTGTGTTGGAATACCACGGTTTCCTAGCATCACCGCGAATACGTATGAGGGGAACGTAAGCATCAATAAGCGATAAAATTTTATTTTTATAGAGTAGCCAGTTTTGATCTATTGTTCGAGCAGGAGAAGAATTTAGGAAGTACGGAAAATACTTATTAAGCTCGGAATTAATCTTAGCGAAATCGGCTCTTTTGTAACTACGGATGTATTTTATTGACGGTTGTTTCATGGGGATTGGAATAGAAAGATCACACAACAGCAATTTATGATCACTGAGGAAATCAACACATGACAGTGACCGGATAAAATCTGGATTTGATACCAGGATAAGGTCAAGAATATTAGTGCCCCGGGTTGCTATTTTAACTGTTTGCATGAGGTTAAATGTGAGTACCATGTCAAGAAATTCGTTGGACTGACGAGAAGGTGCATACAGATTGTTCCAGTCAATGTCTGGGAAGTTGAAATCCCCACAGACCACATGTTCAGCATTTGGAAAGCGAAAATGCAAGTTTGAAAGGACACTGCAAAGATCGTCAACAAAGGTACTATCGGAATCAGGCGCACGGTAGCAAGCTGCGAGGATAACAGTGCTAGAAGGTAGAGATATTCGGACGCATGTTATTTCGTGGCTACAAGTAATCTTGACTGGAAATGAAGGTATACTAGATTTTACAAAAACCAGCACTCCGCCTCCTCTGCGCCCAACCCTATCAAGCCTATGAATAGTGAATAAGTTTTCATCGTCAAGTAACTCGCTGTTATCAACGTCAGAATTCAGCCACGATTCTGTGAAAATGGCAATGTCGGTGTCGTTGTCATGAAGGAGGGTTTCAATGGCCTCTTTTTTGGATAAATAACTGCAGATGTTTGTGTACATTACTGACATGACCTTATGAGCAGGTATTCTATTCCGGCTAGACTGTTGGTGAGGGGGAGTGGAAAATGGAAGCGTAGCCGTCGGCAGTGAGCGCTATGATTTGACCTCTAAAACAGAATCGGATTCGGTATCGTAGATAAATTGCTTTTCATCGATGATAAGTTTGTCGAAACGCATCTTGAACTTGCCGTTACATTCCTTGCCAAAAGCGTACAATTTCTGGCGACAATTCAGTGACACATTGAGGGGCCGCAGCAATGACGTTAGGCCTCCCAGGATCACCGCAATGTCTGTGCGTAGCTTCTTAAGCTTAGCACATACGCTATCCACAAGATGGCATCTGAAGCTGTCCAAAACAAGAAGCGAGGGAAGCAGAAGCGCCCCTGGTCTTCGTCCCCAAACAGTCTTTATCCAGTCAACCATCAGTTCGGCAGTCATCCAGCCTTTAGTTTGAGCACGGGCATGGATGCCACGGGGAAAGTTTCCCTTCAGGACAGTCTTCTGTTTAAATATAACATATGGTGGCAGCTTCCACCCATCGGCCGTCACAGCAAGCATGACAGTGCATCGCTGCTTTTCTGCACACGATGTCTTCATGAGGACACTCCGAGCGCCCTTCTAGTTGACCGTCATGTTTCGGGGCATGTTGAAGGTTAACGGGGGCGTCTTGTATCCAACATTGTGCCCTTCTAGTTGACCGTCATGTTTCGGGGCATGTTGAAGGTTAACGGAGTTTGGCCGGCGTTTCCTATTTGCGACAAGAGGTAGCCGTGCTCTTTTCGCGGATCCTGGTGACAGAACGGTGAAAGTCTATTACCTTGCTTTCATACGCGGATGGGAGCCGCTGGCACAACGACGTCCGCGGCCTCAGGGAAAGTCTATTTCGTCGCATGAAGCGGGTAGTCCAACTGGAGCTAGCGCGGAAGTCCTTTGTGGCAATTCCCAGCTTTCTGGCAGCTGTGCGTACCTGTGTTTGAATCATTTCTAATGATACTGCACAACCATCTTTGCGCAGGTCCCTCACGTATTGAAGGACCGCCTCTTAAACATGAGGAAACTTGCCCGTTTTGGGTCCGCGAAAAGCCCGGCGAGTTATGTTCGTAGCCATCAGCTTTTCACGCTGCTTTTTCCAGTACCGTATTCGAATTTCGTCGACACTGAAATGTCTGGCGGCAGCACGATTGGAATGCTCCAGCGCATAATCAATATCCTTGAGCTTGAATGCAGCCGTGAAACTTGTATACCGCCCCATGGTCAAATGGCACCGACACGCACACACACGATCACAAAGCTCTCTGCAGACTTTCAAAATGGCATACACGAGCTTTTGTAGACCATAGAGGAAGGAAAGAAACTCCATTTCCATGCGAGTTTTTATATTATTTTTGTCAAGAATTATGGGAACGCGTTTGCTGCCGGATGACTGCAGGTCAACCAATAGGCGGCCGCTGCTGTAGCAGTGTGGGACATCACAACAAAAATGGCGGCTGACAGAGCAAGCCGAACGTAGCGCGGCAAGTTCGCGGTGCGATCATTACGTAGGGAGTAAAAAGAACAGAATTTCGAGGACAAAATTCAGGGGTGCAATCATTTTGCGAGTAAATACGATACTTAAATTGGGGCCTTGCATGCTATATGGTCAAGGATGGAGTGCCATGATATTCATGCATGCAGCAGAGGAAGAGAGTACAGCCAATTCCAGATATATCGGATTATTGCTTGTAATGAACTGTCAGAATATCCCCTTGAAAATCCCATGCAAGTGTATAGCAGTGCTGTTCGTGTTTGTCCAACTCCCGTTCAGCGGAACATTCGATACTATATCCAACAGCGTGCCACGTCCCTGCAAGTGGTTCTTCTCCTGATGGCCCTCCCAGCCTCCACGGTGGCTCTGTGGTTATGGCGTTCGGCTGCTGGCTCGAAAGATGCGGGTTCAATCCCGACCGCGGTGGTCGATTTTCTGTGGAGGCGAAACTCTAGAGGTCCATGTACTGTGTGATGTCAGTGCACGTTAAAGAACCCCAGGCGGTCGAAATTTCCGGAGCCCTTCGCTACGGCGTCCCTCACAGCCTGAGCCATTTTCGGACGTTAAACCCCCATAAATCAAACCTAATGGCCCTTCCATGATCGCCTTTTGCGAACGGCGCCAGGTCGGCTGCGTGGCCCTTGACATCTGCCAGAAGCACTAGCATTGTAAAACCGCGTGGTGAGGTGACCGTGGAGTGTGCTTGAACGTGGCCTTTGGTCTGGCCTGCTTATTTTCAGTGCACCAGTTTTCATGCAGTGAAGCCAGCCTAGCTAATTGAAAGCTTTCAGCGACTTTCACGTGGCCTTCTTCGCTAGAAGGTGGCGCGGAAAGCAGCTGTGCCCTAATTGAGGTAATATTGCGCTTGTAGTCTGCTGGTAACAGAATTAGACCTCTTATATTTGGCAGTGGCTTTTTCCAAAGCACCGTTTGCTGCGGCTTCAATGCGAAGTGAGCTAGGCCTGGCGACACCCAGCTAACAGTACGCTGCCAGTGTGCCCGGGGGCAGTACGTTGCTGCATGAAGCGCAGCTAGCATCAGTGTGCTGTATCCACACATCTGGGATACAAGTAACCTTATCTGTTGCCTTGCTTATTATATTGAATTATTGATAAACCAAACTATTTTACAATTCCATTCAAGTTCAATATATCCAGGATCGACCGTGTATGTTCAAGGGAACTGTATGTGTGAGAGTACATGATAGAGAGAGAGCTGCATCTTACATTAAACCGGCTGTAACTCTTGACACAGTGGTGTGGTAAGTTATGGAAAATGATTTTCGTACTTGTTTGAAACAAGTTAGGGTATTTGGACTGCTGAAAGTGTCACTAGCCAATTGCACTTTAAAGTCAAGACACAAACTTGGGTGAACTTGTTGATGTGGGGCATTGTTCTGAGACTTAATCCCTCTGTTTCTGCTGCAGGATCCTGTTCAGCCAGAGCCTGCTGACACTGAACATGGTAGAGAAGCTGCTCGAACAGTGTGATGAGCGGGCAGCCTTAGTGGACCCCGAGACGGCCCTGGTGGACCCCAAAGACCCGTGGCGCGACTGCCATAACACATGGGTTGCAGGCATCGACTACTTCCGCATGGACGGTTCTACCTCGGTGGACCTTCGAGCGCGCTGGATCGAAATGTTCAACGACGAAGAAAATCCCCGTGGCCGCCTTTTCCTCATCTCAACCAAGGCTGGCTCACTGGGCACCAACCTGGTGGGCGCCAATCGTGTGGTGCTGATGGATGCCTCGTGGAACCCGACGGATGACGTGCAGGCCATCTTCCGGGTGTACCGGTTCGGACAGAAGAAACCAGTCTTCATTTACCGCCTGCTTGCACAGGTACTGCAGCTGCTTTCTGTGTCGAGAGAATATTCAGGAGTGCATGTTGTTTGGCGAGTCGGTCGTACATCGTTGAGTAAAGGAACTGCGCAAAATAATACAAACAACTGGTGCATGGCAGCCTCAACAATCAGGTTGATAGGTTGCTGAGGGCTGGGTTCTCTTTTCCAGTTGTCGTTGCTGTGGCGGAAAAGCTACTACGGAGATTGAAAGCGAGAGCACCCCAGGAAGGTCCCGTCCGAGGAAAAATCAGGCCAACAGTTGTTCCCTACATACACAGGGCATCACACAACTTGAAGAACGTAGCTGATCGCTACGACGTGCCAGTGGTATTTTCTGCCCCGCGCAAATTGGCCTCACTCTGCCCTCGGATTGCTGCCCGAGAAAGGAGCGTGCGAGGTTGCAAGAAGCGTCGCGCCACTGAGTTCGTCAAGTGCTCGGAGGGGGTTGTTTACGAGATCCCCCTGACATGTGGAAAAGCTTACATCGGTCAAACAGGCCGATGTGTAAATGACCGGCTGAGGGAACACCAGCTTTCAGTTAAGACCGGAAAAGGATCTAATCTGCCCTTTCACTGTAGCGCATGCCCTTCGGCTACACGTGATAACCCATGCCTGCCTTTGCTGCAGAAAACGAGCATTTTGAGGCGTAGCCGTGACCAGATGGCGCGTGAACTTGCTGAGGCTTTTTTCATTAGGAACAAAAGAGATGATTGCGTGAGTGATACCTCGATAAGACTTTATCAGACAGAATGCAGATTTCTGGCTTGCGCTTAGTGACTGACATGGTGGTGTGGAAGCTATAAGTATGCGCTGTTGTTCTGAATAAACCCAGTCGCGAGTCTGCGCCCGTCCTTGTGCCCTTCTCGTCCATGTTTGTATTATTTTGCGCAGTTCCTTTACTCAAAGAGAATATTCCATTACTGATGAACCTCATAGCTACTACAAAGCCGAAAGGACCCTGCTGTTTCATCTTTAGGACCATTGTTTTCTTTTAGGTATAGATGACCTTGGCCACATTTCGTTTCATGGGCCCTTTAGCATCCTAAAGCTATGAGCTATGAGCTATGTGTGAGCTATGAGAGGGACTCTGTTGGATGGCTCTAGACTAATTTCAGCTACGTAGGATTCTTTAACAAACAATGACATTGCGCAGCACACCGAGGTTTTTTCGTTTCTCCGCCATAGAAATGTGGTCACTGTGGCCAGGGCTCAATCCCGTGTTCTATGGATCAGCAGCTGAATGCCAAAGCCGCCGAGCCACTGCAGATGGGCCTCATGTCTTGATTGTTTAAAATGATATGATAGAGCCACCAGAATTGGCAGCATGGTTAATGACTTTCTCTAGGACACCTAAATCTTTCTCTTTTTATCAAGTTTTTTTTTCTGTCTGATTTGGAACGGATGGCTTACATTCTTCATGTTCTGCATAATCATCATCATCATCTTAACTATGTTCGCTGCAGGACAAAGGCTTCTTTCAAATTTCTTCGATTAATGGGGGGGACACGGTGTCCGGAAGTGAATATGTATTTTTATTTTTTGGTGCAGAGCAATGAAATTTCACACGCTTATTGGGAAGTCTACTGAATGCTGAAAATACAAAATTTCACTGAAATATCCTAAATAGCTGTGACATTATGAATTGTTATATGCTTCATTGCTGTACTAAAATTGCAGAACCTGGTCTGGCAACAAAACATGGTACAGTAGAACCCTTCTACACTTGAACCCCGCTACGGCAAAATTCACGGGGTTCGCAAAAAAATTCGTTGACGTGGAAATTTCGTTGTGCCGAAATTGGCCAAAAAAACTAGGAGCTGGCTGCACTGTTCAAAAATATCATTTACAAAAAATTCGGTCATCTTGGCTTGCGTCTTTTTAGTGGACATGAGCGTCGTGGTGCGAGTTATACACTCGGCCAACAACTGCATCGCGATGTCGTCGTCATGCGCACCGATGAAAGCACGAATGGTGTCAAATGCGTCCATCACATGCAATGCAGATGGCAGGGCTGGTGCATCTTGCACGTCGCTCTCATCTTCGGACGAGGCGTCTTTCTTCCTGCCGCTTGAGGCCTCTCGGATTATACATGCTTTATCATGCAAAGAAAGGAACTTGCGCTTTTTGCATGGCGTTGCCATGCTGGCATCGAGTCTAGCACACTAACACAAATGAAACACCGGACAATCACACTTTGTCGGGCTGGGTCTGCTGCGCTTCTCTGCCGATATGACGGATGGCGTTGAATAGCGCCACCCATTCGCACTCTACGCACTATGGGGCACACATCGATTCCAGCAAGTGTTTTCGGTGAAATTGGAACGTCATGAACGTACGGACGGGCAATGTTATGCTTGTTTTGTCGTAAAATAAATGTTAAGCCCATCTCCACTGAATAAAAATTTCGCTGAAGCGGAAACGCACTTGAAAAGGTAATTCGTTGTGGTGAGAAGTAGCATGCATTGTTTTCTATGGCTAGCTGACTGGGAATCTGAAATATTCCGTTGAAGCGGCGTTCGTTGTAGCGGGGTTCCACTGTATAGTAAAGTAGCTCGGACCAGCAAACATCCTTTACTATGTCGCAGTCTTTACTAGTATATCAGTTGTTGGTGATGGCAGGGCTTTGACTATGCTCCTCTATGGCTGCTTACGAATAGTGAAGTGTCGCTTTATGAAGCAAACACTCGGAAATGCCTTACATCCTGCTCATATCGCCCCTTTATGTGATAGTTATTTATTATCAGTTATCACATGTTGTTATGTTTTTGACATCATTTACATCTTGTGGAAGTACCACATTTACATGAATGCAATGTAGTGTGGCTACAAAAATAGTTTGATTCCATGTGAAAACCAAACCTTTCCGTGATCACGGCGGTGTCCTCTGTGGCTTCAGTGTCATTTAAGAGGAGTAGTGAAGAAGTGCGCGTGACAAAGTCAAGTGTGGCAAAACTGCCTACACAGTTCCGCCACGCCTCCTCTTCTTGCCAATGGTTCTCCGTGCTTCACGCTGCCGTGCTACGAACGCACGCAGTTTTCTTGCATTTTCTACCCCTACTGCACTTTGACTGGCTTTCCTTTGTCAGCGACTCGCGCCGCCTTCTTCCTACGTTCATAGCCAGCTGTTCACTATTTCCGGGCACGCGGCGCGCTTCGCCTCAAAGCCTCAAGGTCTTCGAGAAGTTGGCTTCTCCTAGCGGCTCTCTAGCTTGGTGGTGAAGCCACCTTAACGAGCACATTCGTATCTCTCTGTGTCGCGATCTTACTTCGCGTGTTCTGCGACGTCGTCGTTCCGCTGGAAGTAAGCACGTTACTACGGCCAGACGCTCTTTTCTAAAGCCGTTTCTCCGACAAAAAATTACTACTATAACAAAATAATGTACACAAAAAATGCACACTCCTCTCTGGAAGGCAAAATGCGACTGCAGCTTCACTTTACTAGATCTGAGTTTTTACTGTAACCGAGTTTACTATAGCGGGGTTCTACTGTAGAAGCCTACAATCGTTCTTGAGTTTCAGCCAAAGGATTGGTTTATACAGTGACATTCTCCAAATATTTTTAGCAGCCTAATTTATTTCTACTCGGAGTGCTATGTCCAGGGGCCAGATTAAGTAACTGTCAATTAGGAAAATTGTCAAAAACTTGTCACAGAGGTGTCAATAAGCCTCGCTCCTATTGATTGGTCGTGGCCGGCGGCCATATTGCCTTTTTGCGTCATGGGTGGCTGCAGATGATGTCACGGATGTGGCAGAAGTGGTGATGTTGCACACCTAATTATGCAGGCGGAAATTGACACTTTTTTGTGACAGTCTCGAGGCGGTCAATTTGACCGTTGCGTTATTGACAGAAAATGGCGGCGGTGTACGCGGCGATACGACTGAGGCGGCTGCGCTGGCGCAAGCAACGACGAAGGAGGGTGCACAAAGACGCGTTCGACTTGCTGGACGAGCTGTTTCGACGCCTTTTTCGACTGGCGAAGCAGACTGTGGAGTGGCTATGCGCCGAACTCGTTGATGAACTGGGAGGTTTGCGTGCGAGTGCGCTGTCGGTGCGGCGGCAGGTGCTGTGTGCACTGTGGTTCTTTGCTACCGGCGGCTTTCAAGCTGCCGTTGGTAATGAGGCGTACGTCTGCATCGCACAACCGGCGGTGAGCAAATGCGTACAGCGGGTGTTGGAGGCAGTTTGTAAAGTTAGTGCGCAGAAGGGGTGGGTGCCATCGTCACCTCTGTGACACACAGCTACATATAAATAAGACACGCTTATGCTGGCAAAGAACTTTATTTTTCCCAGCAAATCGCACTTCGTGGTCGTCTTCTGTTCCCCAATGGGAAAGAAACAAACAACCACTCGTCACATGCTGCAACACCTCACCTTTTGCCATTTTTGTCATCGATCTGAAGAACCGAAAAACACAGACTTCAACAAGTTGTCTTTGTCGATTTCGTACCAAGCGCTTCTTGCAAGTTCGCTCGGTAGGCACGTAGCCATCACTGCATTCGTTGAAATTTTTCTGCGCACTTAGGTCAACCGCACAGTAGCTTGATTCCAGACGCCGCGCAAAAAACCAATAACACGGCGTGAAACAGCTGCTTTCATGCAAAGCGGCATTTTTACTTTCGTCAGCACACCCCCGCGGCACCGAAAGTTACCCACCAGCCAATTTATTAACACAACTTTGAACGCTTTTTGTATTGCTTAATATTTTCTAACTTTAAACACAAAGTTTTGGCAAAATAAAATATTAGTTATTTTCATCGTTGCTCATTTCTTATTTCTTTTTACAAAGAATTAAGCAGACGATCCCTCGAGTGCTCTCGGGGTGCCGCCCTGCTGTAATTGGCTGATTCCTCGTTGCGTCACGTAGTGATGTCTCATCGTGTCGTCATTTTGACGTCACTGTCAATAACTTGTGACAGAATTTGTCACAGTTGCGTAATCTGCAGCGGCAGCTTCCCCTGAAACGGCACAACACACTATGCCATTCCAATCTTTAAATCTCGTCAGCCACCCTTCACTGCACGAGAAACATTCGATGCCAAGCTGCAGAATAAATTCTCCTGCTTTCGCGCGAATGAGTGGCCCGCTGATCGGAATGTTTTCACTGCGGGCTCTCCGCGGCCAAACGACTAGGAACTTCTCCAGATCTTTGTGGTTGGCCACCCGCAGTCGTTTTCTTTGAGGGCCAAAGCATGATGTCCCGAAAGCCTGCCGCAGCTTATCCTTGTCCTGAAGTATCCTCGTGAGGCTGCTCTTGGGGACGGCGTACTTCGTCGCAAGCACCGTTTTTGTGAAGCTACCACACTCGTAGTCGTTGATTATCTCCATCTTCCTTTCCAACGTAAGGGCATTGTGAGGTCGCTTCTGCGCTGCTATCGGATGCTGACTTCACGACGAAATGTCGCAGACGACGCTGAACAGCAGATGTAAGGCTTAAGCCTAGCTGAACACAACTGCAAGCACACCGTGACACAGAAAGCAAGCGATGCGGTTGCAGTGTGCGAGAAAACTGGAAACGTCCAGGGAAGGGGGGGGGGGGGGGCAGGGCAGTGATGCGTACCGCGATGGGGCTGCGCGTGCACGTCAAGTTGCGGTTTCGAGTCTATTTTGGGTTCCGTTTATATGGTGGTTGAAAAATTGGAGTTCCGGTTAAGGAGATTTTTTTTTTTTTACATTGCCTTATTAAAAACCAACCAACTTGCGAGTCGTTTGTTCCATTTAAGCGTTGATTCCATTTAACCGATTTCCGTTTATCGAGATTCTACTGTACATGAAAATCCATGAAGCCATTGTCATCCTATGCTTTCTGGAAAGCAGAGCAGTTGGGTCAAAAGACACTTTTGAGAGAACTGGCATTTTCACAGACATTTCAGACATTTTTTTTTTGGCTATTTAGTATCACAAAGACGTTTTTTAAAGTCACTTCTGGCTGTGTTCATGGAAAATTTTTCGGGATGTAATTTTAAAGACTTTACAGATACCAAATCTGGTGTTTTCTAAAATTTGTTAGTTTTTTGTTTAGATTTTTGCGATTTGATCTTTATGTCCCCCCTTTAATTAACTCTGTCCTGTGCTAGCTGCGGCCAGCTTATCCCCGCAGACTTCCTAATCTCATCCGCCCATCTGGCTTTCTGCTGCACCCCACTACACTTGCCTTCTCTGGGATGGCTCTCCGTTGCCTTGAACATGTATGCAGATATGTAGTTTACTGCAGATTGGATTAGTTGCCACAGTAATATTAAGGATTCCTCATGGGTTTTTTTCTTCTATTAAGAAGAATGGTTAAAACGACGGCAAGAGATCACGAAGCACGGATCTTATTTGTTGCCTGTAAGTCCAAGTGTTGTTCAGTAGGTGTGTGTAGAGTCATTGACTCATACCGCTGTTCTTGCCTGCTTTCTCGACAAGATGGTGGAAAGCTGTGGTTGGCCTTATTCTGGCTTTTTTGCTTCTCAGGGGACAATGGAAGAGAAGATCTACGACCGTCAGGTGACCAAGCAGTCGCTCTCGTGCCGTGTGGTCGATGAGCAGCAGATCGAGCGGCACTTCAATGCCGCCGACCTCCAGGAGCTGTACAAATTTGATCCAGATAAGAAGAGCAATCGGCCCACACCCATGTTGCCTAAGGTATGCACCACTTTTGCACATGCTTTTAAAGTGTTGCGCTTGAAATTCGTGCCGAGCTTTTCTGTACAGTCCAGCCCACTAATAATGGCCGCATTTGTAACGAATGCTTGCTTATTACGAACGAATTTGAATGAACGGTCAGCATATGTATTAGGGCAATGGCATTGCATCTCAGATACAACGAACCAGTGTGGCCTCACACCTCTGTTATAGGGAATGAGGAGGCACTGAGAACTGGGCCCTGGAGCAGAAAACCTCCATTTTTCTCTGGAGCAGAAAGCGATGACCACCTCCAAGTGCCCATGACATCACCTCCCCCCTTTCTAATGAAAGAATGCAACCCCAAAAAAGCAAAAAAAAAAATTACAAGCTGTATGGAATGACTACAAATCATTTTCTCAGATACGGCTGTCGAAAACGCATGCCTTGAAAGAAGCTGATGAAAAGTGCAGTAAGCTTTGAGTTACCATCCTTCAATGCCTGAGCATGGAAGGCAGCAACTAGCGGGCACCGTGCGAAGAATAGCAAGACGCAGGGCTTTTGAAGCTACATGCTCGTGCGCATGACACAAAGGACTGGACAATGCATGACATTTTGATTGATGAGTTTGCCACTAGGCATGCATTTGCGGAGTGGCTTCAGAAAAAAAAAAATTGGAAGATCCTGTTCGCATTCGACAACCGTGCGGCGCACCATGTGCTGACTTTTCTGACTGCGGCAACCACGCACTTTACCAACTAACGCAATGAGCCAGAGCTGCTACTTGACATCAGCATAATTCACATGCTCGAGGCATTCTATCGGCGCCCCGTCACCAGTGCATACTGAGCAATTAATAATAATGATAGCAATAATGATAGCAATTGACTGACAAGGTGCCGACATCAGGTGACTGCGACGTGCATCAGCAGTTGCTTCCGTAAGGCAGAATTTGTGATCCAAGGAGCGATGCCGGATGCTGTTGAACACCTTCGTTATTGATCACCTACGTTATCGAGCACATGCTTGTTGGTGGCTTTATTTAGAGTGAATTTTTTTCCGGGGGGAGGCCAGCGTGGGGTGCGGGTCCGGGTGCTGACATATACGAAGCAACATACACTATACCTATATTGCGCATTATGACCTTTGTGGAGTTCTTTAAGTCGCGCTCGCGAAATCCCCGCGTAATTTGCGCACCCCCTTCTTCGAGCCCTAATTTCTGTAAAAGTGCTCAAATTATGCGCATAAATACGTTATGTGCCGCTTTCATAAAGCAGCTTGTGGGCAGCAACGCTGTCGGTGAGGGGCATGTGACTGCTTGGAGAGTGCTTCAGTAGGGTCTAGCTTGAATAAACACACGCACATAACAAGTTTACACTGTGTGACTATTTTTGCTGTAACACGGGCAGTCCACTTAGTACGAACCTCAGATACAACGAACACAATCCACACAACTGTCAGGTTCGTTATTAGTGGGCTCGACTGTAATGCCATAGGAAAGTATGCTAAATGCTAGGCTCCCATTTGGCTGCCTGTGTAAATAAGAACTGTTACAGATAACTTCATTTTGTTAGCCATACTAGTGATATCCGGACTTCTGCTCAGACAGAAGTGTCTCATGCAGCCTTGTGAAAAACACATTCCTTTCGACCCAGCTTGCTTCTCAAAGGAAATGTAGTTCTAGATACTGAATAAGTCTATAGATTTGTGAAAGAAGCAGATGTTCTAAACAAACTTTAACACTTTGGACATTTAGTTCCTCTGCTCCAACAGAGAGCCATACCGTATTTACTTGTGTAACTTGCGCAATTTTTTTTTTTCATTAAGGCCTCAAAAAGAGGTGCGCAAGTGACGTGAAAATTTTCTGAACCCGTCCTAAAAACTTCAAAGGTCATAACGTGCAGTATATACTGCGCAGACCATTTATAATGTAACCGCTTATAATGCGGGACCGCTTTGTATGCGCCTTTTTGTGACAACCGCTTTGCTTCCCATAGAGTTCAATGTATTGGCGTAGCGCTTAATATGCGGCAGCGCGCAACCAAAGACTGTGTGTAGTGCGGTTTTCTGAAAGCCTGGCGGCCCACGTACCGGCGCGGGCCCATGGGTACCAGCGGGCGTGAGGAGTGTGGTCCCCAGATTGCACAAGAAGGGAGCAACAGGCGGGGTGGGGGAGCGTTGTCAGCGTGATTCAATGCAAGGCTGAAGGCAGGAGAGGATAGAAAAAAAATTCCCAAAGCAGGCGTTTTTCCTCTCACTCTCCGATGCGCCTCCGTTGGGCACACGGATTGGACAAAACCGGGAAGCATGTGATGGCACGGCCAGACAAGCGTTCTGGAGCGGTGGCCGCAACCTCATGGCATGACACTGCAAGCGCTGCTTGTACCACGCGCACGTGCGGCAGTGTCTTGTCACGCCTGAGTCCATGAGAGCAATATGTGTCGTCGCGTGTAGCGAAAAGTTGACAACGTTGGCGTTCAGTTGAAAACGTGAGCAAGTTTACCAGCCTCGGCTGTGTTCAGTTCCTATGGCATGTGCACCTCCGAAAGCCAGGAAACGGCAAGCTCTTTAAACCAAGCAGAGCATTGTGAGGCACGTCGAGAGCGGTTTTAAAAAGGCTACGGTGGCAAAAATGTATGGTGCCGCCGACACTACTGTGTCTGCCATTTGGAAGAACAGCGACAAGTTGCGACAACAGCTGCAGGAAGACTCCGCATTGCTTGCAAGGAAGTGGATTCGTGCGTCTAAGTACGAAGATGTCGCCGTTTTGTTTGCACGGTTTCGCGAGGTCCGTACCCAGAGCGTTCCTGTAAGTGGCTCGATATTGCAAGCCGAGGCCAGGTGCCTTGCAAACATTTTGGGGCATGATGGTTTCAACCCATTGAACGGCTGTATTCAGCGTTTCAAGGACCGGCACGCGATAAGCTCGTCGTCGTCTACCCCGATGGCGTTGTGTGTGAAGTAGCCGCCACAGTTGAAGACGTCGTGATAGCGGTGTGCAGTCGCAATGAGCCTCTATCTGAGGATGAGCCTGACGAAGTGAGTCAAAGTGCAGCAGAAGTTTCATGCAAAGACGCGCTCGACGGTTGCAACGAACTGCGCCTCTACTACACTCAGAGAAACCTCAGCGAGCAAGCACTCAAGTGCCTCACTGTTTTTGAAGATGAAGCCCTTAGCAATGCAGTTCAGTCGCAGCGCCAGACTAAATAACATTGTTCTTTCATTCATTACCATGCTTCAACAAAAAGATTAAAAAACGTCTTTGTTGCCTGTGATTGCAGTGTTGTGCGTCCGATGCGTTGTCAAGTACACTTTGAAAGGTAGGCTGGCTGTTCTAAAAATGAGAATGCATGGAAAAGCTGCGTTTTGGTTACAGTGCAGTACTGTTTATAATGCAGGATTTTCGCGACACCCGTGGTATGCGTTATAAGCGGTCTATGCTGTACTGTATATTGCCGCCTATACGTAGACCACCCCCATCTTGCACCCCTCACAGGCCAAAAATAAAGTTGACTCCAAATTTAACATGCAT
Organism: Amblyomma americanum; assembly: GCF_052857255.1. Taxonomy (NCBI): domain Eukaryota; kingdom Metazoa; phylum Arthropoda; class Arachnida; order Ixodida; family Ixodidae; genus Amblyomma; species Amblyomma americanum. The sequence continues at coordinate 121,243,113 of NC_135500.1, forward strand.
ACCCCTCGCACCACACCCCACGTTATCTAGTTCCCCGCCGGATGGCATAACGGCGTGTGCGCAGCTCAAAAGCAATAAAAGCACAATGATACAATCGCAAAGCCAGCGATGGGAGGCAAAGGAGATGACGGTTGATAAAACGATGCCTTCGCGTGTGGCTGAGCAAGTTAGCGGCAAACCGAACAGCCAACTTTTTGTTAGTTTCGGATATGGATGCGTACGCAACTGTTCGTCCAGGAAAGCGGCCGCCAGTGGGAGTGAGCCGGGTAAACAGCGCGCTTTTCGTGCCTTCGTTACTCGCACAGTTCACAACCACACACAGCGATACGGCCACACCAATCTTCCCACTGGCATAGCAGAGAGCGCAAAATGTGCAATTAGTTTATTTTTTTTTTTAAATCCAGGTAAAAAGTTGGGGGGTGTGAAAATTATGCACGGGGGCAAATTGCGCGAGTAAATACAGTATTTACCCTGTGTTGGGTGCATTATAGCATAGCCACTAAAATGAACACAACGGCAACTGTCACAGGAACACTGTGAAGATCTGTTGCTGCTGCTGCTGCTGAACGAGTGCGTCTCCCCTTGAGGTCCCCGTGCTCCATTTTGTTTTCCTCTCTTTCTGCAGGATCGGCTTCTTGCAGAGCTGCTGATTCGCAACAAGGACTGGATTGTGACCTACCATGAGCACGACTCTTTGCTTCAGAATGTCACTTCAGAGGAACTGACCGAGGAAGAACGCAAGTTGGCCTGGGAAGAATACAAGGATGAGCGCGAGGGAAAGATTAACAGTTTGAATGACGTCCGTGAGTCTGCATTGCATTCTTTTTTTTTCCCTGGTTGCAGTGATGCTCTGCTTTTCTGGAAAATGGCAACCCCAGTCCAGTCATAGTAATCTGGTTATTGCATAAGCATGCATGATGGCAACCTTGGTGGCTGAGGCATAGGATGGCACATGTGTCAATCTGTTGGTTTTCTTGGCATCGGTTTTTCCTTCTAAAACAATAATTTAGCTGTATCAAGTAACAATCATCTACAGTTATAATATTTTTGTTAAGAGGAATTCTCGGATAAGGTGAACAGTGCGAGACCAACTGGTTGGTTTTCAATAGGAGTCAACTGAAATATAATCCGCTTAGGGCGAACTGTTTCATGTGTGCTTTGGTTAAGACAAACTTCGCAGCGACTGCCGTTGTTCAAAGGCACTAGTGGGGCATCCTTGTGTCTCTCTCAGGGAAGGAAGAGGCTTATAAAACTTCTGTGGAAGAAAGCGCACCCCTACAAGACAGCTTCTGCATACCTTTCACATAAATGTGTAGGGAAGCTGTCTCGCAAGAATGCGCTTTTTTGGGGGGAAGCTTCCTTGGTGGTGCACAAAATGGAGAGCCCCTTCAAGTATGCCTGTGCTCAGTGCGGAGATCTGACCACGTGCACCAATGCACGTGCCCCAAGTGCCGTGCGTTGCCTCCAGCGTACTACAGGCGCGTAGGCATCGAGTGCACATTCTCTTTGTCTTGGGGCTCAAAGTTTGGTCACAAGATGTGCAACTTATGCACCAGCACAGTTTAGCTCAGTACAGAGATGGCCAGATACCAGTGCCGCGTAATCATTACCTCCGGCAAACGGAAAGTCATGTGGGGCTCCTACATTTAGAGTTAATAGCAGCTACGCTGTGGAAGGCACGAAAGGGATGCACAGCTACCCAGTGGAGAGAAAGAAGAAATCAGAAATAAAGATTTAAAAAAATCACTCTTATAAAAGAACGTGAAAAGGGGTTATTGAAAAAATAAAATTTTACCGCTGCAGTTTTCAAGTAAGATTCAATGAAAAGAGTTCAACTTAAGGACAGCGCAGCGAGCGACGGAAAAAAAATCATAAGTGCAACGTTGAGATAGAAAGAGGGCAGAGTCGGTCAAAGATCAAACACGGGTTAATGGCATCCTGGTCGGAATCAAGCTTTGGCATGTCATGTAATGCGAAGGCAATATAGCCGATGATCTCTAAAGGTTACAAAGTGGATTCCAATGGAAGGGAAGTGTAGTAGGGGGCGGCAGAAAGTTACGTGGCTGGATGAGATAAGGAAGTTTGCGGAGATCAGGTGGCTGCAGCTGGCACAGGACAGGGTTATTTGGAAAGGTATGGGAGGTGCTTTTGTCCTGCAGCGAGTGTAGTCAGGCTGGTGATGATGAATGTGAGCTTGTTTTAAGCCCTCACTCTTCAGCTCACTTCATGCATAGTGAAATAAATGCTCTATTTGCCAATACCCTCTTTCTGAAAGGTCATTTTTTTACTGTTTTCAAGTAACTTTTATTTGGAACCATCTTGCATGCTCACATATCTTTTAACATGAACTCCTGATAACACGCACACATTTTCATGGTCCGTACCCGCCGTGGTGGTTCACTGGTTTTGGCGCTCGGCTGCTGACCTGAAAGACGCAGGTTCGATCTCGGCCGCGGCAGTTGAATTTTGATGGAGGCAAAATTCTTGAGGCCCGTGTACTCAGCGATGTCAGTGCACGTTAAAGAACCCCACGTGGTCGAAATTTCAGGAGCTCTTCACTACGGTGTCTCTCGTAGCCTTAGTCGCTTTAGGACGTTAAACCCCCATAAACCAAACCAAACCATTTTCATGGTCCCTTAAAGTTTATCCTAAAGAGCATCTGCTGTATATTTTTTTGGTTTGAGTTCTGTTATAGCTTTAAACTGATGTAGCTTTTTTACCCTTGGCATTACACATGGCTTTATTTTTAGGGGCAGAGGGGAGACAAGTTATCTTGCTAGGGGGCAGTCAACAGGGCTAGTGAGCACTGCCCAACACAAGAACTAAGATTGCAGGAAGTTTGTAAATGTGTATAAGTGCTGCAATGCTACCAGCTTGCCAGTGCAGTCAATGTGAAACCATTTTGCATAAGCTTGCGCATGCTTTCTGTCCCCAGCCGCCATGATGGCTCAGTGGTTATGGCACTAGGCTGCTGACCCGAAAAACGCTAGTTCGATCCTGGCCGCAGAGGTGGAATTTCGATTGATGCAAAATTCTAAAGGCCCGTGTACTGTGCGATGTCAGTGTGCATTAAAGAACCCCAAGGGGCCAAAATTTCCGGAGCCCTTCACTACGGCGTCTGTCATAGCCTGAGTAACTTTGCATGTTAACCCTTTGACACGCTATGTACACAATTGTGTACAAAGCAAACCCGCAGCTTTTCTTGAGTGATTGCACCTAGCAGTGATTTCTTTATTTCAGATTATTTTTGCATCTTTCATGTGGTAAATAGGGTGGTTTTTTTATACTGTAATAGGGAATATAGTCAGTAAAATTTTGCGAAGCAGCGAGCACGGCGGCATGTCATCCGCCATTGTTGTGAAGACATATTTTGCCACCAATAGAAACATCATTCCTTTTTGGTCACAATTTCAAGCATAATGTGCACATTTGAAATACAAATTATTGCCACAATCCTTCGGGTGTTTACTTGATAGTTCACAGCATTTCGATGTCACTATTTTCATCAGTTATGGCACTTTGTATGAAATTTTGCACATCCCTGCAGTAAAATAACTGTACTAGTATTTAGCGCTGGCAAACTAAAAGATGGTCATTTGAAATGGTCTTTTTAATGCCTGAATACACTGTTTAGGCAGGAAAACGTTCCTTTTCAATGAAACAAAAAATGGCGTTTCAAAGGGTTCAACCTCCCCAAAAACCACAGCTTCCTGTCCCCTGACTGTGAATCACGCCCACTGCATTTTGATTCTAAAATGCACACAACTTCAGCTGTCCCAAAATAGGAGCACCTTTGGAACTTGCCACAATATGGCATTTCCATGCCATATAGCAGGCTGCACCTAGAGCTCTAGTTGAGCAGCCATGCTTGCAGCAACTATTCTTGAGCTTTCTGGGAAGCAGCAATTTAAGCCACATGCTACTGTGTTAGCGCTAACCTTTATAAGCAGGCAGGGTCAACAAAGAGCTTGGCGTGGATGACACCTCTCACATATTTTTAGAAGCTGGTGTCACTTGAAGAGAAGTCGAGAATGGTTCCTAGAGGAAAGTGTCGTGTGCTTGTTTCTCTGGTGCTGCAGGTTTATTTTAGGGCTGTGCTGCGACATGTACTTTTTGTTGTATGGCAGTTGTGTCCTTGCAAGTTACAGCTGGGTTAAGGGTGACAGACTGGAATTCAACGGAAGGGAGGCTTAGGCAGCAGAAAGTTAGGTGGGCGGATGAGATTAAGGTGTTTGCAGGGAGTGGGTGGTCACAGCTGGCACAGGACAGGGTTAATGGGACAGGCCTTTTTCCTGCGGTGGGCGTAGTCAGGTTGATGGTGAGGATGATGTAGAGGTTCCACGTGTACAGTAAGGTAGAAAAGTTGGTGGGTTCATTATGTTGCTACCGTCAACAGAGGTTGAGGCGAATGTTTTCTTCCCAGCTATTGTTCTGTTCTGTGTTGCATGAATCTCTGGGTAACAGACATTTCTCCTCTCTGTGTGTCACTGCAGTTGGAATTGAGACACAGGGCACTGGGCAGACCTTCAGGCTCGCTCTGGACCTCAATCAGATGATGGCCGACATAAAAGCCAAGGTAAGTGCACCAGTATCTCTCGGCATACATTCCACCTCCTGCCATTGCTTGGGCTGGCCTATCTTCTCAAATAACATGCATCAGGTACATGTTTCTCTGCAAGTTGTCTTGTTAAATTGAAGATTAGCTAAATCGAAAAAAAAGTCAGTTATATCTGAGAGTGGGAGAGGAGCAGGTGGTTAGTATGGTGGTTAACGATTAGTACAGTATGTACATATATAAATTGGGCCATTGTAAATTAGCTTGGGTGTACTTTATTAGCAAAAAAATAAACAAAAAAATCTCCTGGCTTGGTGTTTAGTATCCAATAACTGCCATTTCTTTGAATAGAATGTTACTATAGAGTCCAGTAAACTACTTCAAGACATTTTCTGGCTTTGTTTGTAGTGTTACTGCTGAGCCTGAATGTAGTGAAGTAATGAAACTTGACAAAACTTAGCAAAACTTAGCAATACATGCGTTCACATGCTATGTTTATGGACATTCTGCTCATAGCCATGTGGGCTTTATTGTTATTTGATTGATTCTTGCAGTTTGGCTGAATGTTAGAGAAACTCAGTACTAGCCATAAATGACTAGTGTAGTGAGTTGCTTTTAACAAGGTCGATCACCACAACGCCTTTGTTACATGGATTTCACAAATACACGCCTTTCAGTGGGAATGCCATCAGGAAACTAAAAAACTTGATAATCCGAAGTGATTTGCTATGTGGTGTTTTATATATCTGGGTTTGAGTGTACCCACCGTTAATGCGTAACTCGTTCCACGCTTCGGCCACATCGGACGGAGTAGCAAGGTCTTCCTCCTCGTCGTTGGCACCAGCCTGTGCATTTTTGGCTATTCCGGCCTTTAAAAAGTAATTCGTGTTAACTTCTGCCCTGACCTCTTGCCAGGAGGCAGCAAGCATCTCTACTGCTTGATAAATGTCAATCTTCATCTCCCATTCCAGACGGATATCGAGAAGAATCTTCAGGATTAGTCAGCGCTGGTAACAGCATTTAAAACTGTTAAGGACCCCCTTTGTCCAGGGGTTGTATTAGGGACATGCAGTTGGCTGGGAAGTAGTGCAGTTCGATGTTTGACAACTGCAAGCCTTCGACATGGTGCGCTGAGCAATTGTCCAGCAGTAGGCAGAATTGAGGCCTTGCCACTTGACGTCTTGATTACATTTTTTTAACCACTCAGAAAATATTACCGAGTCATCCACGCTTTGGAGTTCACCCATACTTCACGGGCATTCGCTTCTTTCCCTTAAAACACCTGGGACGCGCACTTTTTCCAACAATTAGCGGGACTTGTCTGTGCTGTCGAGGTTGGCGCTCTGCAGAATCGTTATGCGAAGCTTGCTCTGCTTTCCGCCGCGGCAGTCATCGCCGTTTAAGGCTAGCGTGCGCCCCAGAAGCATTTGATAAAATAGAGCTGTCTTGTCGGCATTGTAGATTTCGGCCGCCTTGAAACGACTCAGAATTCCAGGCAGCTTGTCAGCTGCCCACGAAGCAGCAGCTTCGCTGTCTGCAGAGGCAGATTCGCCGCTGATGACTCTTCCGACAACACCGTGCCGGCTCTTGAATCCCTGCAGCCACCCATTGCTTCTTGAAGTCGTCATGGCCCAAGATGCGCGCAAAATCCTTTGCCTTCTGTTTTAATCATGCCATTTATGGGCACATTTCTGGCTCGCCTGTCCAGAAAACACATGAACACTGCCTTCTCCGCATCAGCGTATGTGGACAGCTTGTCTTTTTTTCCTCGAGCTTGTTCCCGACTCCACTGCGTGTCTGATGCTGTACTTCGCACTCAAAATCGTTGATGGGTGCTCGCTGGAATGCTGAAGCGGACGGCGATGTCCTTCTTCTCGCCCGCGAAGACTGCATTTAAAATTTCAAGTTTATCTTCAAAAAACAAATTTTTTCATTTTCTGGCAGTAGTACTCATCACGACCAACTGACGACGCAGTTACAAGCGGAGATGCACAATTATACGCTGACAGGCAGACCTAGCAGCTCCAAAACAAGGCGGACGAACCACCACCAGAACACAGCTGACACACGCACACGTGCAGACGCAGGACAACGCGCAAAGTGGCGAATACAACCCGTCGTCGTCCTTCTCCCTCCCCCCGCTCTGGTAATGAAAGAACGCGGCCATCAGCGTTGCTTTTAAAGTGAATTCTTAAAAAGAAAAGTGTCTAAGCCGTTGAAATACAGTTTTAGCATAGCGCAATCTGTGTTCCATTGCCATGAACCATATCTGCGCTGTCTGTGCATTAATGACCCTGAGGAGTGCACACCTGCCACTGCACAAGTGTAGTTAGGTCCCTGCTGAAGCAGATCACGATAGCGAATCGCGTTGCGCTTTTTCTTTCCAAACATCGTTATTAGGAACGGCAAAAGATGGCACACGGTTGCACGTCATTTTTTGCTGTATATAAGTCGCATCGACAAAAAATTTAAAAATGTGACTTGTCCGCAGGAAAATACGGTAGATACTGTATTTACCCCCCCCCCCCCCCCCCTTAAAATCGCATGTCAGGAAAACTTGGAGATTGCTTAAGCATTGCCTTTAACAGTAGAACGCGATAGCTTTATCTGGCCGCCACTGCTTATCGTCAGCCACTATCGACAGCCACGTGCTCGTCCACAGTTGCGCCATCATCCTCACTAGTGCTGCCGTTGTTGTTGCTGCTGCGATCCCACAGCACGTTCTAATGTCATCGTCTGCAAAATTCTGCACTTCGCAAACAGCCACCACACCTGTGTCGCCTGTTTCGAGACATCGAACTTTCGGCCCGGTGTAGTTGTTCATTTCTTCGGCATAAAAAATGATGGCTATCTAGAATGTAGCCATGAACGAGTGCCAGACGCTTGCCGGACCAAGAGCACAAATGACAATTGACGAAGCACTATATTAAAAGCAGGCAAAAGCGTGGCCAGCATTCATCAAATGCATCAAACAGAGCTAAGAAAAAGAAACTACACATGAGCGGCATCGGCTCTTCCATCAGCTGCTAACACTCCCTGGAAGCGTTGCCTATCCAAGTGGCCAAGATTATAACAATAACTCTTCCATCAACTATTGACACTCCCTTGAACGCAAAGTGCGCATTGGAAGTAAAAAATATATATATAAAATACTGTCTCGCATATATCCGTGGACACCTGAACCATGTCTAACGGAAGGGATAACCCACACCCTCCTTCATCCCTTCCCTTATGGGGCATATTGGGTGTCTATTATATATATATATATATATATATATATATATATATATATAGCACATTATTTCCTTTCCTCAAAAACCAATTATTAATTTTCATTTTTTGAACAAGCACACAAAATAGCCAAATGCTACTGGGTAGAGCCATAGAGCAAACACTAAATTGCAACCACATTTGTAGCATCTCTGACATCTCATTTGTCTTGCCTTTATTTATGGTGTCATGCTTTGGTTTCGTCCAGCCCCTCACCTTGGATTTTCAAGGTTTTAAAAAATGGGTCGACTTACAATCATGTAAGTATGGTATCTGCGCCACACAGTCATTTTTCTGCACCAAAAGACACTTTTCAGACTTAGGCCAATCACATCACTGTAATGTGATGACAATCCTTTATAGATTTTTGGTATGACACCTTGTTTATGCTTTACTGACTTAGCGCCGAAACAGACAGCACGCAGTAAGAGAGACTGGACAAGCATCGTTTTGTGGACAAGCTGTGGGATAAGCTGTGTGCTGTCTGTTTTGATGCTAAGTCTTTACGAAAATATGCACCAACTAGCCACCAGCAAGTATTACTATGCCTACTGACTTTGTAAAAAAATGAAACCAAACAAAAAAAAATGTTGTGAGAAAAAAGTGGCTGTCGGTTTAGCATTGCTAAGCAGGAAATATTGTGCAAAAGCACGGTGGGTCACCCAAATTTCAGGGGTGAGCCCACCCCATTCTGGGGTGCCCCACATCTGTTCCAAAGGTGGTTAAACTCAGTTTTAAAGTTTTTGGGGTGGGCCAGCTCCATGTTGAGAGTAGGTCAAGCCTGTCTTCACCTGAGCACACCCAGATTCTCCGGCAGTCAAATTCGGCCACTCCAAGGCCAATCTCAGGCGTCTTAACCATATTTTGGACATGCCTCCTGTGCCATACCATGTGTTGCCATCCTTACCCTTCCTTCGCTTCAGAGTCAAATTTCACATGGTTCTTGCCATATTTGGGTATGGGCCACGTTAAGGACATGCCATATATACGGGAACCCGCCGTTTTAGTTTTTATCTATTTTGGCCAAGGTCAAATTTCGGGAGTTCCATGCCATATTTGGGCATAGACCATGTCACGATATGCCATAATCACATCCCCAACCTTCAGGGCCATTGCCAAATCTCCTCACAGCTTTTTTTACAGCTGCTCCAAATTGAGTCACGTGTCCTGCCAGAAGGCTTCACACATCCCACGGCTTTTGCCGAGTATGCAGCTAGAAGTGCTTTCGCACTAAAAAAAAAAATAATAATTATATTTTCATCATGTATGCATTCAGAAATGTGGTTAAGGTTGAACTAGTCTTTTACCACATTTTTTAAGCCTGCAGGCTTTCCATATGAGGTGCAGAAGAGAGAAAAAAATTGTTGGAAAAAAAGAATTCTTCAGATATAATGCTGAAATTCTGTGCACTTAAAGGTGCCCCGAAACACATAATCAGTGCATTATTTTGCCTGTTGGTTGCATAGAATGAGTTATAGTGATGCTATTAGCATCAGTCGTATCGCATATACTCCTGTCTTTAATATTTTAATTAGCTCACAAAAACAAATTTATGGCACTGACGGTATCACCATACAGTGGCGGTTTTTAGCAGTGGATATGAAATCATTGGGTGGGCGCTTGATGAGTGGACAAACAGTAAATATACTGCAACTTGTGTTAATAAATAGAGATACGTTTTGTCAAGTTTTTGCATTTTATATTACATCAACAAAACCAACTTCTTTACCTTAGATAAAAGTGCTGTAAATTAAGTAACACAGAAATATACCACCAGAGGCCCTGGCTATTTTTTTGCTCTGGAGGACTCTGCGCCTCTCTCTACACATCCTACGACCTAGCACTCAACGCCTATGGCTACTCTCTATGCATCTGAGAACGGCTTTGTGGAATCGATCCGATCGAGCCATTGCACTCTACAAGTGTTCTTTTCGGTCCCAAGGAAGGATGCAAAGAAAAAAGTCATTCGTTTCACATTTAGCAGTGCACATTGTCGGCTTGTGGAGGATCACCGGGCGGCGGTGCCAGATGGCGCCACGCTCCATCAACAGCGCGCGCCTTGCTCGCCGTGACCACTCAGTGCGATCCTATTGGTGGGCCATGGTACGCGGTAAGCAGTAGCGCTACACTAGAAGTATCTAGTATCTTGCACAGGCCGTCACTCCGTCGCAGTATCTCGCGCTCGAGTGTGGATCCATAAGTCGGGGAATGTCACTGATCAGTGTTTCCTTCTGCATCGTCGACCTGACGATGAAGCATTGCTGGGTCAGCTGGGCATTTACGTGGTTGTTGTAACCATGAAAATGACGCTGCCAGTCTTGGCAAGAACGAGTTACAGAGATTAGGCTACCATGATGTGCAAACTTCTGCGACATGCTCAGATAGGCTGTTTTGATTGGTCCCGTCCCGTGTCGTCATTGGGAGAGTGAAATGGGAATGGGAAGCCCCACAAAAATCGAGTTGAGGGCAGAATTTTATTTGCTTGTATTTTGAAATTTCTTGAATTCTTGATTGAAATTTCTTGATTGAATAACTCCCGTTCCTATGCACAGATTCCTGTAATTCTTTTGAAGTCAGCATCTGTGTGATATAAAGAATCCATCCAAAGTATAACCGGCATCCGTTCAAGCAGTGTTTCGCAGCTCCTTTAAGTTTGAAAGCTTTATTACTAACATTGAAAAAAAAATGTTCATCAAATCCCATCAAGAAATAAGAAAGTTGAACCCGCACCCCTCCTTAGATGCCGTCATACAATTTGTGCCATAGCCAGAGTGATAAATGCAGTACTGTAATTGCTTATGTGATAAACCTACCCCCTTCCCCCCAACTTTGGAAGCCAAGGAGTTGAATTTTTTTTTTCCTCACATAATAAACACTCCCCTTCCTTTTAAGGCACAGTCTGCTGTTGATGATGACATCGAACACAAGCAGACGTCCCTTTTGGAATGGAAAAAGAACTAGGCAGTACTGTAAAGTGCTGTCTGTTGAACATCAGGACTACTGTACCTATGTACCTCACTCTAGGGTGTGAAGAGTCAGTAAGATTGTTCCGTGTGGAATCTGACAACCAAGAAGCCATGCCTGGTCACAGAGGGTTCTCTGTTCAATCTGTCATATTTGTATTGCAGCAACGTGTATCCGCTGTGCTTTTCTCTGAATGCTGTAAGTTGTGCTAGAGTGAACTCTAGTTGTGCTCTCTTTCAACAGCATTATGGGCTAATACATGATAAAACATGGTGATTTAAAATTAAAAGTTGACTACTCTCGAGCTCAGAAACTATGGTGAAGAGTGCGTTTTGTTTTATTTAGAAGCTGAGTCATGCTGAATGCCGTATTTATTTCACCAGCCTACTTTTTGTACCGTTTCTGCCCCTTCAGATTTTCTGTGAATATTTTGCCCTGCATAATAAATGCACCTTCAAATTTAAAAAAAAAAAAATTGGTGGTGGGGAAGTGCCTTAGTGCAAGTAGCCACTATTTTTTTTTTTAATGTGGCTGTTTGGGCTGGTTTCCACGTTTACTGCGACTTACTCGCACCCGCATCCTCCGTTATTCTCGAGGCGGCTGTGGAGTACACGATATCAGCCTGATCACTTGACATTGACAATGGGAACAATTGCTGGCGGAAATGTGGCACTCCTTGTTACTCGTTGCCTCGCCTTTGTTCTTATGCCATTCTGCCATGAGTTTTCACAGCTCATGCGCTGCAATCCTGCATGATCATCTTTTGGGAGCACGGAACCTCTAGCCTGACCTGTTACCATGATACTTCTTCCTCTGTTCACCGATGCAGTGTCCGTACCTGACTCCCAACCAACTCATCGATCAGCTGAAGAGGGCTTTATTTGCCTACCGTCACGAATTCCAAAACCGGCAGTTGAAAGCTTTCGAGAAAAGGGCTGAGGTGAGATTTCCTAGAGGGCTGCCAGCCAGTTCCTTATCATTGACCCTTTAACTGCTATTTCCATTGCTGCATTCTCCGCTCGACATTTCAGTTCCTCAAACTCAAGCAGCTGGTGCCCAACGAGATCATCGCACAGCTCACAGAGTCTGGTCTGGCCATCCAGCAGCTGAACCAAGTCCTCTCCAAGTTGGATGCACTAGGAAAGGTAACTAATATGGACTAAAGTCTCTAGATAGGGCACTAGGTACGTTTGTCAGTAAGTAGCGACAAGTTAGCCAAGCGTCTGCCATTTTACGCCCAACTTGCTCACCCAAAGGCTGCATTAATAACCACTACAGTAGAGCCCTGCTATAGTTAACTGAAACTGCATTCCATTTCGCTTTCCATAAACTACTGCATTTGTTTTTTTTTTTCGTAAAGACATCTTTAATGAAGAAATGGTTGTACTTCCCATGGAATGATGACATTGATTCAAACTCGTAATGCCGAAAGCCAAAAAGTACTCTGTCAGTGTATAAACAGAGTATATTGTGGTCTCTCAGTGTTATGAGGTAAGTACTAGGGGTAGGGAAACATAGTTGAGGGTTCGAGATGTTCAAGTGGACTGGCACGGTCAGGACCTTTGCTGAGCATTGGTGGTTGGCACAAGGAGAGCTCTTTGGAGAGGTCTTTGCACCACAGTGGTTTTTATGGGAACAGAGAGGACACATTGAAGTTGGCCTGTATCGACAGATTACCACATAACAGTGACAGAGATGCTACTTTCACTAAAAACGAAGCTTTTATAAGCTAGAAAAGGTGATAATAATAAAAAACAGGTTCCGCCACCACCAGCCATTCTCGCAAGCAAACTGCGGTGATGTCAGGACACTTTTTCTCTCGCGGATCCCTGAGGCTAGACTATGTCGCCATTCACTTCCAAGTGGTGACGGAGTCCTCTTCAGTCTTGATGTCACGAGCTTGAACTGAGTGGTAGGAAAATTTTTCCTTGCAATTTTCTTGGCATTAAATGCGTCTTTTGCTGCAGCGCAAACATCAGCGCAGCTAGAAAGAGTGTTATACAACCGATTTTGTAACTAAATACAAACAATGAATGGAGTCTTCCTCTGTGCCCCTTGAACCGAATCAATAGCAATGATGTTGATGAAACCCTTACTTTATTTGCAGCCACAACAGCAGCAGCCTCAACAGCAGCCTCAACAGCAGCAGTGGCAGCAGCAGCAGCAGCAGCAGCAGCAGCGGGCGCAGTACTACCAACAGCAGGCCTACATGCAACAACAGCGTACGTATTCACGAGTGCAGCCCCAGTACACTCAGCAGCAGCAGGCCCAGTACCAGCAGCAGGCACGGGCAGCACAGCAGCAAGCGAGGACAAGGCTGCCAGAGCCCAACGAAATCTACATAAAAGCATACAACTATGCCGTCCATCGAGGTATTGCAGCACAAATGGCACACGAATATGCCTTGACCCAGCAGAAGTTGGCGTACCAGCAATATATGAGGCAGTTTGGAGCCACCGTGGAGCCTGTGTCCGTGCCTGTGATCTCCGAAGTGGACGATGACACACACGTTGCAGGCTCGTCCACTGCAGCGGCAGGAGCGGGAGGAACGCGACAGCCGTCGTCGTCATCAGTGGTCATCACCGAGGTGATAGATTGAAACTGACTAATGCCGTTTGACTTGCTAGCATATGCATAACTGCCTGTGTGTGGCTGTCATACTGCAAGGAGGAGCTCTTTTGGCTTTCTGAGCTTCTGTCGGCATCTTGTGATTTTGGAAGTAATTGACTGAAGTTGCTGCATTTCATTTATAATGGACACAGCTGGCGTCATTGTTACAGCGCCTCAGCAGTGTTAGCCATAAACACATTGGCCAAGTGTATTGGGCGCTGTGTTTTGCTGTTGTACCATTCGTGCTAAACTAAGTAGGCACAGAGTCATATGTATAAGGTTCCAGTGTAAGAAAGTGTTTCTGCAGCTCTGTGAATAATGTGTGACATCTAATACTATACATCTTTTGAGGCATACTCCTTTCTTGAAGTTGTGGTCATATATATGTGAATGTCCATGCTGTTCATATGAGGTTGAAAGGCATTTCAAGGGCGCAGTTAAGAGCCCTTTCACTGGTTGTCTAAAGCGGTGGGCAACATTGTTATGGTGACACTACTAAGAAAGAATCTCCCACGCACTTAGTTGCTTTGTTACTGTATTGTATGCACATTTGATTGCTCTCACGTGAAGAGCAGAAGTGTTGTTTATGCTCGCATACACCGTACAGTTCTTTGTAGTGTTTGTTTAGTTCCTGTTTCCATTTTTTTTTTTTCAGCATTCTAAAGGGTGTTCTATCTGTGGAATTTTAGCTGAGATTCATGAGAAATATTTAATTCGTGACAATTTAACATAAGGCAGTATTATTGGCAGCAGCTTACTCAACTAGGGAGTATTTTTGTTTGGCAAAGTGTGTTTCTGTAGCACTGGAGGTACATAAGTTTCCCAATTGAAAATTCTAGTATGTCAGAAGATATCCCAGGTAGTACAAATACTGGCAAGACGGCTTTAATACTGAAGCTTTTATCTTCATACCAAAGAAAGCTATGGAAACAGGAGTTATATGAGATTACAAGTGCTTGTGCACGCTCATTGTGAATTCGGCTATGCCAATTCTGTAATCATAGCAACAGTGAATGAGTAAGCACCTTTAAAGCAGGAAGGGGTCCATACTGCACACATTTTAATTCTAATGTGCTTTACTTACCACATGTAAAAGCATTTCGAATAAACCTGCTTCTTTGATATTGGGCTACTTCAGGTTTCTGTGCATCTGATTAAACTTTGCTTGTACTTCCTGTGATAGAAAAGGCAATTTGATTAAATCTGGTCATAAATTATTTAGGCACACAAAAATACTTGCATTGTGTGGCTGCCACCAATAATATTTGTTTCATTGTTGTGAACTTTGCCAGTCCTTTGCTAGCGTGGGCTAAGGTGCATGGCATGGAGATTTTATGTTGCAAATTTAGGAAATGTGAATTTGAACCCGCTTTGCATCTAGATACTGAGTTCCAATAAGTTTGGATCTATGCTTTACGTAACTGTACGAGCTTCATCTATTGCACTCCTTGCCACATTTTTTTTTTCTTTTAGTTTTAAATGATTTTTGTATTTGTGCATTTGTAAGCAGTATATTGTCTTTTTTTTTTATCACAAGGGTTTGTGCTATAGGGGAATGTCTGTTTGTAAATATTCTGGTGAAGCCACAGAGTATCAGCATTTGATGAAAAGATCATTTGGTGATGCTTAGCCTGACAGCTTTGTCTACACAGTATGCTTGCTGCAGTGTTGAGAAACCTGTTTAATTTTTTTTTCTTACGAAAAGACATGCGAAGTGTGAAAGTTATATATATATGTCTTTTTTTACTATTATTCAAAAGAAAACTCTTGTTTCAGTTCTGTGTGGCACACATTTGTAACAGCCCAAAACTGCAATTGGAAGTTTTTGTCGCAGAAGCCTGGCTGTTTGACTTTTTACTTCATTTAGTGATTTACGTTCCTGTATTTCTGGGACTCATGCAAGCAAGCATGTATGTGTTTTTAGGTAAAGCACACAGTACTGTGTGTGATTTGATCAATAAAGTACCGTGGGTATTGCAGAGAGTAGCATTTTTTTTTTCACTTATGAAGACCAGTTCCGTTCAGGAATTTTTGTGACAGTGATGCATGTTGTAAGTGCAGACAGATTTTATTGCACATTTTCAGGGTAACCTTTATGGCTAAGTTACTAAAGGTTATATGCCTCTATTTTATATCTGTTGCAACCAGTGGTCCTTAAAAGCATCAGCGTGTTTCTCACAGACGTTGAGAGGTGTCAGCAGCGTAGAAATGATTGATCAGCTTAGTGCAAAGCAGTGACTCACACTGTTAAAAAGATTTTCAGTATCGTTCTCAACAGTCGTGCGTCTTCTGGGGTCTAAAATATACTTGAGGGAACAAAACGCATGTCTAAGTGGAACTTGGAGGCGCCAGCAAGGCACCAAACTGTTGTATCAAGGATGGCCTATGCTGCAATGAATGATTTTAAAAGCCTTGCCAGCAGATTACTTACAAAGTATCGCTAAGGACATCTGCGGGCACACATCTGCCAATTAGCTGCAACCCAAATCGCGCTACGATGCGCTAGAAGACGCATGGCAGTTTGTCCGAGTTTTATAAAAGCACAATCTGCTATTAAGACAGGAGTGAGTGTTGCGATCCTATATTTAGAAGCCTGACAACAAAGAAAAGGGGAGAAAGTCGGTTCCACGTGACACGTTTTAGGGTCTGTTCTTGTCCTACACATGCGGCTGACTTTGGCGTGCTTGAAAAGAGAGAGGAAAAGGAAGGCTTCTATAGAACTTGGCCAACACCATCTAGAGTCGGCTCGGCTTGAATAGGCAGGCTTCATTACGTAACGCTGCCTGGATCTTTCCTCCATAGCGGGCGCACTTCTGCCACTGCGCAAGCGCAGTTTGGTCAAGATGGCTCATCGCGCAGTCCCTTAACTCTCTAGCCCATAGAGCTTTCCTTCCTTCATGCCCTCGCCATACCAGTAAAATAAAGTTCATTCCATGCAGGTTCATTCAAAGCTCTTAAGAAAAATCTGTGACAGCCACCTATTACTGCGCCTGGGCATATATTTTTGAGGCCGTTGCAGCTGTAAACACACTAAGAAGTTGCACAGTTGCCATGATACTGGGTGCATAGTGCCAAGAGACGACGCTAGTGTCAGGATCCTGTGCACCAACCGTCATTTGCTTCACATCGTGCTCATGCAGCGCTACTCTGCGAGTTTGATGCATATGCAGAGGCTGGACAGCCACCATTTTGATACAAACACGATTTTCTGCATATTGCTGCCCCAAATTAAATTGGCTGAAACTGTGCCAAAGGCCAGACGAGCCCATCCAACACATAGGAGGTGTTGGCCTGATGCGGTTTTACACCAAGCATGTTACGACTTTCTGGTTCTTGTGGCAGCCTGCGAATGTTCAAGATTTTGAATAGTTTGCGAATATAGCGGTTGGTATTCGATTCAATCCGCACCGCACTTTAATTATACGACTCGTCTGAGTATTTGGAAATTGCATAATTTCTTGTCTATCGAACTCGCTGCTCACCATCACGGCGGTTCCATATGGCGCTCGCTTAGTTGCAGCATCTCGCACTTGTCACACTAGATAACAACTTGCTCTCTCTTCGTAGCATCGTTAGCCATCACCTTGAAAAAGCTCATGTGCGTAATGTTAGGCCTCGTATGAAGCCAGTGCGTTGACGTCCTTCGAGAGCCGGTGCAGTTGGCACAGGCGCTGTGCACTTGTGGGTTAGAAAACTACACAGCACGTGGAGGAAGGAAAGAACTCAGGAGAGACTGTTACATCACATTTTTTGAAGCCGGCTCTCCCGTGCGTCCCCCCTACTTGGCCGTTGTCTCAGTGTGCTTGCGTATGCAGAGCAGACAGTGCAGCAGATGATGCCGGCGGCCAAATACTCCCAGTAGTCTTTGGGAAAGCATGTGACTTCCGGCACACTTTCTGGCGTGCAGCTCGGATAGCGAAGGCCTCTCCAGAGTTTTCTTTCCTCCATGATACAGCACCACGCGGCATGTCATAGTGTCAGACCACCACTTCATCGGCGGGTAGCAGAAGATGCATAGGCAAAGCAGGCCTACTAGTGCCTCGCAGCCGTGGCCTCGTGGTAGAGCACCCGCCTCGGCTACGGGAGGTGGTGGGTTCGACTCCCGCCACCGGCCGGTTACCCACCGGTTTCCTCAAAATGGGTGCAAGCCATTCCCCGGCCTGGTGCTCGACTTCTCAGGGTGCATGGTTTGGAAAAGGAGCCCGCGCCATCAAATCCTAACACTGTGTGAGGCCGAGTTCAAGGCACTCATTGCAATCATTTGCAATCATTTTCGATCACTGTATTAACAGAGGCGACGCGCAGCGAAACAGTTGTTGAGAGGGTGACGGAATGGGCAATTAAAGTTGTATCCTGGCTGAGGCCGGTTCGCAGTGACAGCTCTTCCATCGTACCTGATTTTAAGCTGCAGGTGACACGGAGTAGTTTCGCAATTCCTGCTCTGAAAGAATGAAGCTTAGTCACGGGTTAGATCGAGACACTCTCTTCTTTCTACATTTTCTACATGCCTGCTCTCTCGGTCTGCGCAACAGACTTTGTCCTCGCCTAGCTTCACGTCCAGGAACATATGCGGTGCGCCTCGGCCATATTGGTGTGAGGTACAGGGTGCATCAAATGTTCCCAGGCTGCAGCATCTGCTGTTCAGCAGTTCTGCTGGCACTTACGACCTCCATGAAGCTGCGAAGGTTCTTAGAGGTGAGAATGATACTTCTACCCCTTACAAAGGTTTTGAGGTGCGGTACACCGCCCACTTGAAACCTTTTTAACCCATTGGAATGTCCAATTAGAATCTCAAGAATGAATTGGATTTACCCGACAGGTTTTGGAAATTCCAGTTGGTACCAAGATTCCAATTTTTGTCACTTCTCTCAGTTGGAATCTTCGAAACCAGTTGGATAATCCAAATCAACCATTTGGATTGCGATGTTCATTTGAGTCCATTGGATCCAATTGGAACCAACTGAAACCAATTGGAACTCCCATTTGGTTCTGTATTTTTTTCCTTTTGACGGTGGGGTGACGCAGGCGCCCTTCTACACGGCTCAAAAGAAAATTTCTCGATAGGGCCTCTTTCAAATGTTTTATCAGTCATCTCTAGGCGAATCAGTCATGTATAACCTGCTCATCACCTCTCCAATGCCGTCTACGCCCCCCACCGCAAGAACTATACTGCTCATTCTCGGATCTTTTTTCGTCACATCATCCCGAGACTGGAATGATCTACCACAGGACGCCGTGCATCATATCAACGCCATCCATTTTAGCACACTATCAAGACCATTGTTTAACTGCCACGCCCATCCCTCATCTAATGCTTCATACCAGGAGCCTTTGAGGTATCAAATAAAAAAGAAAGCAAGCCCTGGGAAATGGGAACTTTTGAAGTACCCTGAACCCAAGGGTTCGTAGCATAAGCTCAGTTGTGACCTGCATGCTGTGTCAAACACTGGCTAATGGCACTTTATTTTTTACTTTCCACATGCTAGCTTTTCAAAATCCGAATCTCGATATGAAAATCATTCGAGATAAGCGGTGGCAATCGCAGCATGTTCTACTGGTTTATTGTGCGGCGTGAAAAACCCGACGTTCTGGGGCATGCTAGTTAGTTTTAACAAAGGTTTCCAACACGTGCTTGTGCTCTTGAGTTCCAGGTCCGCCCTGCACTCTTCCACATTTCGTGGGGTTGTGGGGACAAACCGAACAACCTGCAGGTGGAAAACACGATTTTTTGAGCGGTGGGAGGCGCTGCTGACCAGCGGGCCTTCATCCAGCAGGGCAGCTCAAGCCAGTGGAGCCAAGGACTCCATCCACAAGCTCGAACATCCTTTCCTCTTGAGTTGGTCCTACAGTGGTTGGTCCAAAATGCTGATGTTGCTGAGCCGGAGTACCCGGGTTCGAACCCGACCGCGGCAGCCGCGAGGTGAAACGCAAAAGGTGCCCGTGTGCTGTGCGATGTCAGCGCCCGCTGAAGATCCCCAGGTGGTCGAAATTTCCGGAGCCCTCCATGACGTAGCGTAAATGTGGCGAGTTCCAGTATTCGCGGCTGAGGGACAGGACTGCAGGTATACGAGTCAAGAAGCCCTAACGTTATACCCCACTAAGTGCAAAAACTGCTTTGTTTAGCAATTTGTGAAGATTATTCATGAATATAGCAATACTTTCCTAGCGTTTGACAATTTCTTTCCCAACAATCGCCTTCGATAACGCTGGCTGCAAGAAGCTGTCTATTGTGAGGGTCATCGGACAGGCGACCTGCATAATCTCTGTAGGCATGATTGATTGAACAACTTTTATTTCCATCAGAAAAGACGTTTCTCCACGCCTCTGGCACGCAGGCCTGGGAGACGGGGAGTTGCGCGTCCGTGGTTAGAGGCTGGCTGGCACTGTCCTTGACCGGTAGCGGCCTCTTCCGCCACATGGATGGCGGTGCGCTGGAGCTCGGGGTCTGAGCTTCTTAGAGTCTCCCAGCTTCTCTACTATCAATATTTTTGCCCTCCCCATGAGAATTTGGGCATTCCCAAATTATGTGGTCGAGGGTCCCTCTCGCCCCACAGTGTGCATCGATCATGTGACCTAAGCTCTGGGTACACGTTGTAAGCTTATACCACATGGCTTACATTCAACGTAACATTTACAGACTCAAGTTGGTTCACTGCGTGTGTCCTACAAAGTCATACTATACAAGTCATATCTTACAAGTCATACTATAGCGGTTCTGGTTGCGGGTACTCCTTGAAATGTTCAATGATTCTCATACGCTTGAACCTTGCATTGCGCGACATTGCAGCATAGGAGCTTTATTTTTTTTAAAAGGAAATGGCTCAGGAATTGCCTCGCATCTCTGTGCACAGCTGCGCCGTAAGGGAAGGTGGAAGAGAAAGAAAAAATTGGCGGTGGTTTAGCTCTGGTTAAACTCAGAGTGACGCGATAGCTACAGCTGGCTGAGCGGAACTTGGTCACGTGACCAACCACGTGATCAGACGCGGCGCGGCGCTGCCGGCAGCTGCTCCGCACCACGTGACAGCGTGGCGGCGCCGCCACGCTAAAGGCTCGAAATGCTACCGTAATGTAGCTATCGCTCCAAAAGAGAGAAAGCGGTGTGGAGGACCCCGGAATAATTTTGCCCACCTCGGGACCTTTAACGTGCACTGACATCGCTCAGCACACGAGCGCCTTTTGCGCTTCGAAACGCGGCCGGGATATACAACCGGCGTCCTCGGGCTCAGCAGTAGAGCGCAGAAACCACTGAGCCGCCGCGGCGGGCAACCTTTTACCGCGCTGAAGAAATGATCATGACCTCCGTAACGTCTTAGCTGAGAGGGCGTCGATAACAATGAAGGAATGCGCCCCATTTCCTCTCGCGTGGCATGCAGAAAACTCTCAAGGAGAGCAACAGACGAGTTGCCCGACTGACGTTAACAGCAGGGCTCGCGTGAGGATCCAGCCAGACAGAGAGGGAACGACGGGCATAGTCTCGCGCCGTTCCAGGAATGCCTCGAAATGGTTTTTTAAGTACTTATGCGCTACCAGTGTTCCGCGCAGACTCCATTTGCGTCGGTGCGTTTATACGTTTGCTGATCACACCGTTGAAACGCCGCGCCGGAAGCGGCGATAGTTATTTGGGCGTGCTCGGTCCACTTGTCGCGTCTTCGGGAGACGAGTGCTTAGGTGCGAAGAAATGTGTGCAGTGATAGCGAAGCGGAGACGCTCTTCAGGGCTCCACCATTCAGGGGAGGGACGGAGAGCCCGCGTTCAACCGCTGTGTCCGCCCGTCGCTGGTCATGTATTCTTTTAGCCAGTAGTTTTCTTATGCTTTCCTCAATAACTCGAAGTGGATTGCAAATCAATTCGCTTTGAAAGTGGCCTTATTAATACTCTTGGTGTTGGTAGGACCAAAGGGAAGTTCGAGTTAAGCGAATTCGAATTGGCAAGATTTCATTTCCCTCGTTGGTTGATTATCTCGCGCTGCGTGAGAAGGCCGCCGTAAATAATAGGACCGTTCGAACTTGCAGCCGCTCGCGGCCAAGTCTCGTCACTCCTGTGCCTTCTGTAGTGCTGCACTGAACAGGCGGAGTATGCGTGGCTTCAAGGTTCAGTTTTGCTGCCATCCACGCGAGGGGTATGAGCTGCGTTCATTTCATACCAAACACACACTTTGTGGAAGTGGAGGCTGGGCCGGAAAGAATGTCGTAATAGTTTTCGCGCGCCCGCGACGACTTGTAAGTAATGCTGCTGAAGGCGCTGTATTACATATACATAGAGTGTGCAAACTGTGTCAGTGGCTCTCATTCCATGGCGATGAGACAGGTCTCGACGCTTTCTGCAGGGCGATCCACGGTGCGCCAAAAGTAAAAGAGAAAAAATTAGCTGTGGTTTAAACTTTGGTTAACCCTTTTGAGAAGCGAAAGCTTCCTTTGCATGGCTATGTACACAAACGCCACACACCTGAAATTCCCGATGGGGCAGTGGCCACCTGCCACGGTGGGCAGATTGTGATGACGTCAGTAGGTCACATGACCTGTCACGTGCCTGCACTGACGCTGCCCTCTTGGAAACCTAGCGTAGTGAAGCTTTCGCTTCAAAATGGCACGACCCGCCGCGGCGGCTCAGTGGTTAGCGCGCTCGGCTACTGAGCCGGAGTTCCCTGGTTGGAACCCTGTCGCGGCGGCTGCGTTTTAATTGAGGTTTCGGTTTTGGGGGAAAGGAAATGGTACAGTATCTGTCTCACATAACGGCGGACACCTGAACCGCACCGCAAGGGAATGGATAAAGGAGGGAGTGAAAGAAGAAAGGAAGCTGAAGACCTGAAGGCGAAACGCAAAAGGCGCCCTCGTGCTGTGCGATGTCAGTGCCCGTTAAAGGTCCCCAGGTGATCGAAATTATTCCGGAGTCCTCCACTACGGCACCTCTTCCTTTCTTCTTTCACTCCCTCCTTTATCACTTCCCTTACGGCGCGGTTCAGGTGTCCGCCGAGATGTGAGACGATACTGCACCATTTCCTTTCCCCAACAACCAATTTCATTTTTTTTTAATGGCAAGAA
Organism: Amblyomma americanum; assembly: GCF_052857255.1. Classification (NCBI taxonomy): domain Eukaryota; kingdom Metazoa; phylum Arthropoda; class Arachnida; order Ixodida; family Ixodidae; genus Amblyomma; species Amblyomma americanum. The sequence goes on from NC_135500.1 coordinate 121,265,553, forward strand.
ATTCGATTCTTATAACGCACGCACGTGCGTGAACTGTATGCACGACGCACAAAGCGTTTTCTGTACTCATAAGCGCGCCGCGGACGAGTATACAGGACAAGGCGCACACATGTAGAGTAGTGGAGATGCGCTTTTACGCATCGAATGTGTTGGACGACACTAACGGTCTATTCAGGCGTGCTGAGGGCTGGTTGTAATCGTGAGTAGTGACAGCAACTCTCCACGAAAGAACGACGCGAATATGTGTGGTTGTGATTCGTGTCGTTACAACTATGCGAAGACGTTAATAGACCGACTCAAAACGTGGCTAAGCGATGGCTGCACCACTGCTGATTGGTTTGCCAAGTACACCTGGGTGCGGAGCCGACCGCGCCGAATGCATGCTCTGTGTTCCTATATACGCAGACGTAGCGTCGTGAATTGCTTCTTTCCGTGGCGTTTCCGTCGTGATATTAGCAGCACCGGCTGCTGATTCACTTTTATTTGGGTGAGTGTTCAAACGTTCAAAAAACGCGCCGGAGGCACGATTTACTTGTCCCAAGCTCGGCAGGCAACACGACCGCCAGAGCGGTGTTTAATTACATCTCGTGTCGACAAGTCAATTAATTATTATTCCTACATCCTATATTTTTATTTGAAAAAAGTATTCGAAACAACCGGCGCGTCATCAAGAATAGTCAGACTGGTTACTGTGTTTTCGCGCTTATTTGCAAGTAATTCTCATGCGTTCTGAGTGCAAGGTGGTGGCGTATTAGGGGTGCTTGCTGAGTGTGGTTTCAGTAAATATTTCTGGCCGTGTACCAAAGCGCTTAGGCTTTATGCGCCGTAGAATTCGTCGAAGGCGAAGTGCTCGCTTTATCGCGTTTCATCAATTTACGACTATGTATATGCTGTTCCAAGAGAGGACAAGCGTAGCAGGGGGCGGCAGAAAGTTAGGTGGGCTGATGAGATTTATTTATTAATTTTCGAATACTGCAGGCCCTTTGATACAAGGCAGAAAAAAATGACAGTGGCGGATCGAACAAGGGAGACAGGTTTAGGCACAAATAAATACACAATACAATTTCATTATTACAGAAGCATCACGGTGGGAATGATGTTGGATCAAGGAGATTGACCTGTTCTAAGAAAGATTCGACTGCGTTGCAGTTCACAACAGTAGATGGTAGTTTATTCCAGTAACAGATAGGTGAAGGGAACAGGGAATATTTGTGAACATTGATGTGGCTCATGGGTTGACGAAGTGCTTTCATATTGTTAGTGCTTGAGCAGTGGAGGAATGGTTGCTGAAGGTATGTTTCTTTTGTTATGTTGAAATGTCCGTGGTAAAGTAGGTGCAAGAACTCCAGTCTTGATACTACTCTGCGCTGAGCTAAGCTGTGTAGATATCTGCTTTCTTTACTAGGTTAGAGATGCTGGAGTGCCCGGAATAGTTGGAGTATACAAAGCTGCAAGGTTTTGAATTCGTTCTAATCTGACTATTAAATATTTCTGGTGGGGACTCCAAATAATAGCGTAGATTAAGAAGTCTGCGGGCACAGGGTGGCCGCAGCTGACATAGTACAGGGTTAATTGGAGAGATATGGGAGAGGCCTTTGGCCTGCAGTAGGCGTACTCAGGCTAATGATGATGACGACATGCTGTGAAATCAGTCGACGGCACAAGTGCATATATATCTTGTATGCCGAAACGGCTGTAGTGCCACTGTGGTTATCTGGTAGAATTAACCGCGCATTCCTAAAAGAAAATTTAGTGAATTCGGCCAATGGAGCGATATATACTTGGTGCTTCACTTAAGACGTTCTGCAATTTAGAAAGAAAAAAAAGGCCTTTTGCGTTGGAAGAGTGCTTTTTCGGCGTAGCATTTTCAGCGGTGTAGCGCATCGGAATACGGCTCTAGAAACGCATCTAATGGTGGTTGATGCCATTCCCGTATTTTCTTTTTCACGCGTCATTTCTTTCTCAACCTCAGCAAACGCGTCAGCTACAAGCGCATTCGCACACAACAGACTGGCTTGTTTACCTCAACACTTTTTTCGGGAAATATAGTGATCATGTATCAGTGGGGTCATCAAATATGCGAAAGAAAAAAGGTACAAGGAATAAAGCATAACTTAGAATAATGAAATCTAAAGTCTGACGAAAACTCGTCTGGTCGGGTAGAAGATTCATGTATAAGGGAACGCCGAGCAAAGGTTGTTATTAAAACGAAGACGTTTCGGCTTCCATACGGAAGTGATCAAGGCTTCCGTATGGAAGCCGAAACGTCTTCGTTTTAACAACAACCTTTGGTCGGCGTACCTTTCTTTATACATGAACTTAGAATAACGGGGGTGGGGGAGGAGGGGGGGGGGGGGTCGCCGTTTTATTGTTGCCTGTGTGCAGGTGGCCGGTTTTCATCATGTATGAGTCTTAGTTTCTTGTCAATGCTTGTCATTATCTCCGCAAACTTAGGCACACGTGTGCACGCTTGTGCCACGAGAACATACCCTTGATTATACAAATACACCAAAGATTAGATTAGGACAGCTTGGGTTTTCCCAAACGCAACTCTCATTTCCTGGGAGGCCTGACATTGGCGTGCACGGTTATACTGAATCATTTGTCAAGCCGTGAGCGAAAAACAACGCTCTCTTCCTGCGGCCACACGCGCATTACATTGACGGCTTGAAAGCGCCGGGCGCCACTTATACGTCTCTGTCGAACGTCCGAGTGCGGAATAGAATTAAAGGACGCCGATAGCGCAGAAGCCTAGGCTTATCTGCAGTCAAATCGACCACCGCCGTGGCTTCGTCGGCGGCGGATGGGCGTATCTGCGGCCGGGATCTCCCCGCGCGTGGATCGGGGGAAACGTGTGATGCGGCTTTAATTGGAAAGTCGAGCGCCAGATGTCGCTCTCGTCCCGCTAGATAGACAGTGAGGTTGAAGCCGCGAGGCCCTGAGCATCGCCCGTCAATCTTCTGCGCATTCCAGGGGAGGAATACGCTTCCGTGTGCGCTGTGTTGCGAAATCTGTCGCAGAAGTAATTTCGTCTTTATCTACTCTAATAGCGCCCTTGACGGCGCCACTTGTTCGTTTCGTCAACTAGTGCGTTCTTGTTCAGTGCATATGTGACGTTAAGCTGGTCGTGACGTCACAATTGCGCTGCGGTTACCCTGTTGCTTTGAGCGCTGATGGAAGCACTGCTAAGCCTACAGCAGGAGACAGAACGACATTGCGCTGAGCTATGCCCCACCGCAACTCGCCTCAGCTGTAGTGAGGAAAGATGATGCGCAGGCATCTAAGCATGCCTGTAACGAGATTCTGTCTTCTGCGCTTCAAATGCCTGCCAATATCTCATAATGAATATCCTCCTAGCCGGCGCGATGGCACAGTGGTTATTGTGCTTAGCTGCTGGCCCGAAAGGCGCGCGTTCGATCCTGGCCGCGGCGGTCGCATTTTGATGAAGGCGAAATACTGGAGACCCGTGTACTGTGTGACGTCATTGCACGTTAAAGAACCGCAGGTAGTCGAAAGTGTCCGGAGCTCTCCTCTACGGCGTTCCTCGCAGCCTGAGTAGCTTTGGGATGTTAAACCCCATAAAGGAAGCAATGCATAATCTCCTGCTGTGTATACTATACTTGTAGTTGTACGTCTTGAAACTTGGAAAACACCCTGGCGCAAAAATATAGACGAAATCTAAGGTCTGACGAAATCTCGTCTGGTCGGGTAGTAAGTAACTCATTTCAACAGAAAAAAGGCAGACGCCGACCGTCTGCCTTTTTTCTGTTGAAATGAGTTACACAATATAGACGACGGACAGGCGCCACCTTCTGTTTATCGCACGACAAAAGCACACACATACATATAGCCTCAGGGTATACGCCCACTTTCACTCCACGTGCCTTATCAAAGCCGTGACTTATCGCCTCGCATTATCATCTTTGCACAGGAAATCGTACTCCGCCGCATACAATTTGACTGACGTGTCACTCACGCACAAGGCTGCCTTTTTCTTTATATGAAAGGCTAACCCTTGATCTGTGGGATGTCCTATATAGGGCAAATGGGGAGGTGCATTAACAAACGCCTTGGGGAACATGACAAAAAGGAAGAAAATAATTAAGATAAATATGCCAATTTGGTCAGCCATGTTAACACATGCAAGTGTGAACCTCGACTGGAAAAGGCGAGGATTCTAGGCAGAAGCAAGATCAAGCAGGTGAGGGTATTATTGGAAGCATTTCACATAAAGAAGGCAGCCTTGTGCTTTAGTGATCGGTCAGTCAAATTGTATGCGGCGGAGTACGATTTTCTGTGCAAAGATGATAGTGCGAGGCGGTAAGGCACATGGAGTGAAAGTGGGCGTATACCTTGAGGCTGCAAATGTATGTGCTTCCTCGTGCAATAAACAGAAGTTGGCGTCTGTCCGTCGTCTCTATACTGTGTGTTTGAATATTTTTATTTATTTTTTTTGCGCCAGGGTGTTTTCCAAGTTTCAAGATGCTAAACCAACTAGGCCGGCAACGTGCTTTACTTGATAATGATTATGGATTTTTATGGGGCTAGAGCATCTATGGCACAAGGTATTTTCGACTTCTCGAGGTGGGGTCAAAGACCCGTTTTCCCAAGCGTTTCACCCTAAATAGGCCGAGCACCGGACCAGGGGAAAGCTTGTGCCCATTGTATCACCGGTGGGTATACCCGGCGGCACTGGGGATCGAGTCCCGCACCTCCTCAACCACTTGGCCACCGCTGCGGTGAACGGCAACATGCTCTTTCTGAGCTACATTTATAGTTGTACGTACTTATGGTACATGCACTTCTAGGTGGGGCACACAACGTCAGTGATGACCTAGAAACAGCCGGCTGATAGATCGTGTGGCTTCGAGATAGGTTCCGACGTTACAAGTTCCACTATCTTTTCAAAGTGGCTTAATTGTGCACGCTCCTTCACGAAACTGTATCACTGCGTACGCTCGAAGGGCGTTTTGCGAAACCCTGTACAGATATGCAATCGCATCCAAAGTCACGAGCAGCAACGGTTCTGGCTCACTAGTTGTGGCAGAAAAATGAAAGATGAAAAGGAAGGCGGAGATATCTGCCGCTCGTGATATCTTTCTTGATTATATAAGAGCAGCAGATAATTTAGTGGCCACTGAAGAATATGGCTGGCTGCGCCACTGATAAGTACAATTATAAGTTGAAAAATACGCCATTCGCGTTTTGTGCTAGAAATGATCTTGTATCATTTCTCATGCGAATCATATTTTCGGAGTCTCCATAACGTGAATCGAAGAGGGTGTGTTTGGATGACCGCGCGTGTACGCGTGCGCTGTGAAAAGATCTACCATATATATCCACTGTGCTTTCGGCGTATTTTTTTTTAAGTCGCTCGTGCTCACCGTACGTAGAATATCATAAAATATATGCGGGTGATTAAAAAAGAAAAGAAGAGAGATGAAAGCTCATCCTGGAGGGCAAGTACGACTAGCAGTGAAACGGTCAACACAGTGAGTTCCAAGAGTTTGTTTATGAGACGTGCCGCGGGCTCTATCCGACTCACAGCAAGACAGGACAGTTAATGGCCTATCTTTTCTTGAATAAGATTTCACAGTTGATAGCCTCTGGCTTGTTTTTTTTTTTCTATTTTCTATGTCGCTTATTTTGGCTGGTGGATGTACCATTCATAGGCGACAGAGTTCTCTACTCCTCGAGGGCATTTGTAAACGCATCAGGCATAGAAGTAAGATGATGTGGATGTGAACTAGAAGTTAAGGGCTCCTCGCCTCACCAGCACGAGAACTTTCGCCTACTTTACACTACGCCGCGGCGGAAGAAAACGCGCGCGCAAAAAAAAAAAAAAAAGAAGCGCGCAGATCTCAATAGGGGACAGGAAAAACACTGGCTCCGGCGGGAACGCGGCCGTTGCCGTCTCTGCGGCGTCAAAGGAGGCGGCGGGGCCCCCTGTGGGCAAATAAACGTGCCTCTTTCCCCGCCGCTCGTTTTCTATGGTATACGACCAAGTGTTATCACATCCCATCCGATCGGGCTGCGCCTCACAGTCGGTGCTTTGCTCTTCCTAACCCTGGCAGCGAAGCAGTATGAAACTGTTGCCGGACGTATAAGGCCCATACGTGACTGCAGTCTCACGGATGTAGGCCAATCAGGGACAGTTCTTGAATGCCACAGCAGCTTCGTGAGGTTCGGCCCGTAGTCAGTTGGCGCCATCTCTGTAGCTTGCAGAGCGCTGCACAGTTCTCTGGTGCGAGACGCCGCGCTCGCGACGGCCCGCGTGTCGGTCGAAAGTGGATAGTGTTTGCAGGTGGCTGGGCTTCCGGACTTGTAGTGGCGGCCCTCGTTTGGAAGCTTCTCCTTTATTTGTTGCCCCGCTGTTCTAAGTCGTTGACCCTTTCTTTGCGTTCGCTTCGGCGATGAGTGCTAGGCTGCTCCACATCCAGAGGGCCTCCGGAGCTGTGTATTCAGCATTTCCGGCAAAGTCTGCTTGCTGTAGGGTGCGCAGATGTCGACAAGATCGTCGCAAGCAGCCGTTTAATTTGTATCGGCTGCTGCTTCGCTTTGTGCGATTGAAAACCGTCTTCTTCTCTATCGAACGCTGCGCCTATTCAACTAACCACAGGGAGGGGCGTTATGTGGCTTAGTAGGCGCGTTTGTTTCCTGTCTGTTTCTCTCTTCGTCCCTTGTTGTTCACGCGGTTACAATGTGCATTCAAGTACTAACCGCCAACTAGCCCGCCCTTCCTTGTCATATTAGTTTGGAAAACACTTTTGGGGAATCTATTCTATTGACACAGTGTGGAACAAATAAAGCGGCGATTATTGGAGCCGAGAATAGTAGTCATTTACTGCACAGTTTGTCGGCATCGCCACAGGAACTATACCTGATGCCAGCAGTCAAGCTTCCAAAGCTGTTCGTGTGTTAGAACGGCGCACGATTTGCCGATTGCCTTAGGCATCGTATGAACATCGGTCCACAAGCACGGTTGCCGAAATGAAGCAACGCCTGGGTTGATTAGGATACCTCCATGCTTTGGCACCTCCATATAGGGTGGTGGTATAAGCACTGCTCGTTCGGGAGACACTTTTTGTTTCGGAAGGACTGCGTATACACCTCGGGTACGGACGTAAATCTGCTAAATTTCTGTCTGAAATAAGATTCATGTGCCTGAAAAGAAAGGGAAATGATAGGTGTAAGCTAAGAGACAGGAAGAGGGCAGAGTGGGTGAGGCAACAAACCCAAGTTAATTACATCCTATTCGAAATCAAAACGAAGAAATGAGCATGTAATTCGAAGGCAAGATAACCGATGGTCGTTAAAGGTAACACAGTGGACTCCAAGAGAATTAAGGCAAACGTAGCAGGGGGTGGCAGAAAGTGAGCTGGGCGGATGAGATTAGGGAGTCTGCGGGATTAGGGTTGTCTCAGGTGGCGCAGGACGGTGTTAATTGTAGGGATATGGGACAGGCATCCGTCTGCATGCAGGGGACGTAGTTAGGCTGACGGTGATGATGATGATGCCTGGCAGCAGATCTCGTGGCCCGGACAGCCGAAAGTGCAGACGTAAGAATGATTATGCTGCGCCGAAAACTGAGCCTATGACTAAAAATAGCGTAGTTGCGATCAACTACATAAACGGCCGCGAAGCTGAGCGCACACCGCGGAACCCTGAAGCGATCACCAAAGCAACACTGTCTCGAGCAATCAGTGCCTCTCGCAGACGACTTCGCTTCCCTTGCAGTCAGAGCTCGCCACTAAGTTAGCAACTACGATGGTGGCAACAGTGTGTTCATTCATCTTGACCGACGAGTAAGAGCGGGATGAAGATAACAAAGCTGAAGACAAGCTCTGCCAATGAGTCCGTCGAAGTTTCACCTGCGGGGCCTTCACTGCGCACGAGAATGAACGAACGAATGAATGTACTACTAACTGAAAAAGGAAGAGGCCTGAAGCAGTTGAGTGCAATGGGGTATAAGCGCACGTGAAAGAAATACTGAATTCAGTTAGATCAATTTAGCCTCATCTTATCCGTGATCTTTTGCTCGACTCTCAGGCGTAGAAGTGACTGCGCGATGGCTGTACGTACAGCGCCTGGGCAGTTTGATTCTCGTAACCGCGGCTGTACCAGCGGGATAAGTGTCACGCTCCGCGCCCATGACACTACAGTCTGATACAGACCAAGAACGAAGCGGAAGACTGCCCTCAAAGGATGCCCTCCTATCCACGGCGTGTACTGATTTTCATTGCCTCGCAGTTAATACGATTAAGCAGTGGTTATTCCCTTTTCATCTGCCACCCCTTGGTATTTCACGCTAGCAGGTCCAAGGGGATGGGTCAGTGGGGAAGAATTGGTCGACGCCGTTGGTTGGAGGGTCTCCTTTGAGGAGCGTTTTCCGCTTTGTTCTTGACTTGTATCTGACAACAGAAAAGTAGCTTCTTCGAGGATTCCGTGCTTACAGCGCTGGGCACGAAATATGATTGTGCTGTTTATCGAGCAATAACGAACCCTACTGACCATTTCACCTTACAAAACGATCTTACTGGCATGCAGGACTGGTGTAACACTTGGCTCATGTCACTAAATGTCCCAAAAACTGTCTTCATGCCCATCCACCGTCGTCGTAAGAACGTTGTGCCTGATTATAACGTTAATAACATTGATATCGCAAAAACTGAATCATTTAAATATCTCGGTGTGCAAATCTCGCGTGACCTAACTTGAACATGTCACGTTAACCGAACAATAAATTCTGCTAACCGTGCTCTAGGTTATATACGCCTTAACTTTTCCCTCGCTTCTCCCCCTATTAAACAACTTGCTTTCCAAATGTTTGTGTGACCCAAGCTGGAGTATGCGAATGCTATTTTTGGCCCACACCACAGTAACCTTACTAACGCCCTCGAGTCGGTTCAGAACCGTGCAACTCGATTCATTTTGTTCAATTATTACTATGATTCCAGCATCTCAGCGCTTAATGCCCAAATAAACTTACCCTCTCTAGCCTCACTCCGTATAGGATAGCGCGTCTTAGCCTTTTCCATAATTTTTTTCATTCTTTGCCTTCTGATGTCCATTACATAAAAAGAGCCCACCGCATCGCCCGCTCCAGCCACCGTAATGCAGTGTGTCCCCCGCAAGCCCATAATTCTTCTTGCGCACAGCACTAGACAGGAATGGCCTGCCCACAGAAGTTGCCGCCATCCCCGACCCAGTAACATTCAAGCGGATCATCGAAACAATTCATTGTGATTTCTATTGAAATTTTTTGTCTTGTAATGCCCACTCCTTCGTGTAATGTCTCAACATGAGACCCTTGAGGAATGAAATAAACGAATATATGTGCGGCATAAAATGAGATAAGAGGCTAAATACTTTTGGGGGACGCATGCGTCTGTTTTTTTGAGTTACGAGTTTATTTAAATATTCAGTGCTTTGCCTTAGGTGTTTAAATGGGAGCTCTCTCTCTTTAGTATCCATCCTATGCCTAAGTGCGGAAAAAAAAAAAGAAGCAAGCTTCTGTGTCAGTCGATAGAATGCTTGTGCGTTTTGGAACAGGGAGGTGAACTGTTCAGTACTCAGCCCGAAAAGGAGTGCATGATCTTGTTTTTCTGATGACAGACGACGGGTCATATGTTAGTGGTGGCTTAGCAAGGTCTGCGAGGTTCTACAAAACTATGGAGATTCTGCGAGAGCCGCGAGATTCTGCGGGAACTTGGCTGACGCTGAATCTAAAAGGAACACCTAGAAAAGTGTGGAACTGAAAACAATGGCAGCGCGTCACTTTCGGTTTACATTTCTCGACCAGCTAAAGACAGCCGAACAAAACGCCAGTGACGCGGTCTCCGCCACTGACGCAGCCGCGGGCCAGCCATAGTTGCGCACACCTCTGTCCATGCCGACCTCCGTCGCCGGTGCAGCACTATACGCTACTACGCGTTTTGCGGTGCGGCTGCGTTTCCGGGCATAGACCGACTGAACTCGCTCAATCTCCCGGGGGGCCTGTCTTCTCTCGGGAATGATTCGACCTGACACGTACTACAAGTCAGCTTCGGCCGCCCTGGCGGCGGTGTCAAGCGCGCTCGATAGGGGGTAGATGGAGAAGGGAGCCGAGGGAGAGAGCAAACCTTTATTACGAGAGGGAGCTCCGCGCAGTTCGCTCTGCTCGGAACCGACTCGGCGCATCGGCGCGGCAATCTTCTCCCCTTCCCCCTTCCTTTCCCCGCGCGCTCTCCCCATGTTCGTTCCCTCCGCTCCCTTCCCGCCCGGCAGACGTGTTTTCTGCGGAAAGAGCATGAGTTCACCTCGAGGGCGCCACCACTCTATGCCGACACCGGCCGCGCCGCCGGGGCTTTGAAACTGCGACGCTCTCAGGAAACACAACTCAAGGGGGAGCGAACGCCGGTGGCACCAAGCGTCCGAACGAGGTGGGGGCGGGATCCTCTGCAGCGTTTTCCACGCGTGCAGTAAACCAACGCAACGCGTGCCCTCTAGCCGAGTCCGTTTCCGGATCGCGTTTTGCGCTCGCGCGTAAACCTTTTATGTGGGCGGGCGCGACGCCATGCCTTCGAGGGGACGTGTATATCGTCGGCAGCGGCGGAAAACGGCCTTTGGAGGATCGAAGAGGAAACTGAAAACCGCGTCGACGTTACAACGCCAGGGAGTGGGAAAAGAAAAACGACGGGATGCCAAGGAGAGAAAAACGGTTATTGCCGTCCGCGCGTCGGGAGGCCAGCAGACGACTGTGCGCGCTAATGAGCGGCTGGGCTGACCGCAGTCTTTTTAGCAGCGGTGTGCTGTGCGGAGCCGCTTGCCATGCACCGATCACTTGCAGCTGCGGCCTCCATTGGGATATGCCTGTTTAGTTTTGAGGACAGAGTCCTGCTTCGACGGCTGCATGCGTGTGAAGTGACATCACAGATTCTGGTTCGTCCTCTTAGCTCCTTTGTGATGGCTTTGCGATGCATGCAAGATAGCGGCCGCGGGTGTCGGATGTGGGTTCGATGCTTTAGTGTTGAGATGACCGCAGGATGGGCAAGGTTTTCACTGCAGTACATTGGATAATCCTCCACAAAGCTTCCGCGCAGCCCTGTTGCTTGAGATCTGCATTATTCAGCTTGTTTTGCACCGTGCTAAAACTGCGCGAAAAAGGACGAGGACGGCTGTCATACACCTACGACACAATAAACAGTCCAAGACTGAAAGCCTGCGGCTGTCAAGAGATTGCTGTATTTGGTCGTTAGATTCTTTTCTCCCAGTTTGGACTCAGTGCAGTAGTGAACCGATTGAAGCCTTCGTTGGTTTACCGCAGTAGAGAAAGAGATAGAAAGAAAAAAACTTTACTTTCCACCTCATGCTGGTATCTTCCTCATGGGGGTGGAGCCCTTAGTTCAGGGCGCCATTGGTTCGCGCCGTCGCTGCTCCTGCGGGGGCCTGAGTTGGCCAGAGCGCAGTCTCCTAGGACGAAGTTGTGGGCAGAGGAATAGGGGTGTTGCCAGGAGAGTGCGGCCACTCCGAGGTACAGTGGTATACTCTGGGCTTTGCTCCGCAGAAGGGACAGGAAAGGGGATATCGGGTGGGGAGAAAATGAAAATTGGTTTTGGGGGAAAGGAAACGGCGTAGTATCTGCCTCATATATCGGCGGACACATGAACCGCGCCGTAAGGGAAGGGATAAAGGAGGAAGTGAAAGAAGAAAGGAAGAAAGAGGTACCATAGTGTAGGGCTCCGGAATAATTTCGACCACCTGGGGATCTTTCTCTAACGTGCACTGACATCGCGCGCGCGCGCGCGCGCACACACACACAACACACACACACACACACACACACACACACACACACACACACACACACACACACACACACACACACACACACACACACACACACACACACACGCACGCACGCACGCACGCACGCACACAAGCACGCACGCACACACGCACACACACACACACACACACACACACACACGCGCGCGCACGCACGCACACACGCACGCACACACACGCGCACACACACACACACACACACACACACACACACACACACACACACACACACACACACACACACACACACACACACACTCTCTCTCTCTCTCTCTCTCTCTCCCGCGTTCCTCCCTTCCCTTGGGGCGCTGTTGAGGTGTTCACCGAGTAGTTAGGAAGCTACTGTGCGATTTCCTTTCCTCAAAAAACAACACTGAAGACATATTATACACCTTAACTGTGTACACCAGCCTCAGTAAGTTCCTTAATAGCAGTAAGAAATCTTTACATGCTTCTAAGGAAATCAGTTTGGAAACAAATTTATAAACTCCTGAAAGATCTGAAAAGTAATATATTCAGCACTTAACAATGCCGATATTAAAAAAATTAATGACATATTAAGTGAAGAGTTTTGCTTTCAACGAGACCACCTTTGCGACCTCTAAGTAAAGTCGTGTGGAGAGGAATATGAATGCAGCGGTTCTTTAGCGGTACACCCACGTGACGGTGGCACTTTTATTTAAATTTAACGAAATACAACGGATGAACGAGGCGTGCCGTAAAATATGTTTAGGCCATACTGTATGGCACCTGCATGCAGCTTGATCACTCTGTGAAAAGCTTCGACCAGATATACCTCGAATGAATATACACACGCCGAATCGATCCTACCGTGGTCCTGAAAATTTTGATGTCTGCGAAGTGCGCTGAAGAGCAGAAGATAAGGTTTTCTCACATGAAAATGGCGTCGAGCACAGGAACTGCGTGGCAGCATGGCTCGCCCGCTCTAACTCAAGCAGCGCAATTGGCAAGGAGCTGGTTAAGCATCTTGTCACTGAGACCGCTTACTGGACAGAGGTGTTGAAGTGCGTGGTCGTTGTAGTTAAGCGCAACCTAGCCTTTAGGGGCAGTGAGGAGATTTTTGGTTCACCGAGAAATGGCAATTATATGGGAGTGCTTGAGGCCATTGCCAAGTATTGATATTTAGGAGCACATCAAACGCTACGGGAACAAAGGTGACCCATCGTATCTGTCAAAAACCATTTGTGATGAATTCATCGAGCATATGGCAAAGGCTGTCAAGGAACGTCTCGTTGACGAAGTGAAACGCGCAAAATACTTCTCTTTAATTGTTGATTCGACTCCAGACCTTACGTTGATCAGCTGTCGGTTGTTTTACGATACTATTTAAATGGGAAAGTGTACGAACGCTTTCTTGGATTTGTTCCAATCGAATCGCATACCGGCTTGTATCTTTTCGATACCGTTATGTCCCTCTTGACGACCAATGGCATCTCAATTGATGATTGTAGGGGCCAAGCTTATGTAAATAAGTTGAGTTGGTTATATTAGGGTAGTATCTCCTGCTGTGTGCAATGTTCAAGCGTGCCGATGTAGTTCAGCAATTATTTTGGTGCTTCGCCTGGGTTGGACAGCTCTCGCGATGGTGGCCGGTCAGCTAGCGCTCGGGCTATCGCATTTGACTGGGCAGAGCGGCAAGCTGGACTAGTTCGTGGACGTTCATCTTGTAAATGCATTTGCTGTGCAAGAGAGAGATAAAACATTTATTTCATTGAAGTGTTCTACGAGTCAGGTAGGCGGACTCCTCAGTTCAGGACTCCGGTGGCTTGGGCGGATGCCTGGACCAGTCTTATGATGCGACACTGGTCCTCCAGACCATTGCTGGTCAGGGCTGCCTCCCACTGCTCGTATGATGTCTGTAATGTTTTTAGATGAGGTGGTTTTTGGGGACAATTCCAGGAAATGTGAAACAGCGTAGGCTTATCGCCGCACCATGGACAGAAGGGGCGGTATTTGGAAGGGTGAATGAAGCTGTACAAGTACAGGTTAGGGAAGGTATTCGTTTGTATTCGCCTCCAAAATGTGGCTTCTTCTGTGGTGAGTTTAATGTGGGGAGGGGCATATATTCTACGATCTAATCTAAGCATCTCCACCCGTTCCCCATAGTTTGATGGTAGAGGGGTGAGGTACGGGCAAGGATCCGCTCGGTTTGTTAGCTCACGAGCTAGATCGTTTGCCGCCTCGTTGCCTTCAAGACCTGAATGGCCCGGGGTCCAAGTAATGGTATGGGGGCGTTGAAGTGTAGGTGAGAGGCCCGACGGTATGAGTAGAACCGCTGTCATTTTTGGGACTCTCCCTGTAACGTAATATTGACAGGCTCGCTTCGAGTCACTTATTATGTGAGCTGATTTGTCCGCCAGATCACAATGCCTTATGGCAAGGGCTTCCGCCGCGACAGGATCCTCAGCCCGGAGTGAAACACTCGTCAGTAGTTGAAAATTGTGCTCAAGGGCGACTGCAACAAAGATGCTCGGTTCAGTGTACGCCGCCACGTCTACATAGACTGCTTTGTGATCTGACTCTAGACGCCGGCGTAGATGAGTGACCCTAGCCCTAGGACGCGCACAATCCTGTCCGCTTCTTTTTCTATTGCCTGTGTTTTTTTAGCGCAGTAACCCCATTTGTTATCACTTACAAATAAATTATTCAACTATATCAAACACAGCATAGCCGTTTTCATCCTCCTGCGAGAGGGCTAACCAAACGCGAGGAGCATTGGCTCCTTCGCTTATGTTATACCAGATTACCAACACGGTGCTGTGCCCGGCAGTGCTGCAATATTTAATCCGGCTTTTAACGGGGACTGCCCGCATTGTGGATGCGCGTTATGAGACGTGTACCACATGGTGTGGGCATGCCCCCCCCCCCCCCCCCCCCCCCCCTAACCCTGCTTACCCCCCTTCCCCCTCACCTACCGGAGAGAGCTGGGAGGCTGCCCTGCTTGGCTGATTTACGTTAGAGAGCCAAAGAGCTCGCGTGGCTAGGGCCCGAGCTGCCGCGGAAGCCACAGGGGTCCCGCACTAGGGACCCCTCCTATATTTTGTAAAGGGCTGGCCCTTATGGCCAGTCCCCACTTTCTCTTGTAAATAGCCTTGAATAAATGTTTTCCACCACCACCGCCACCCCATTTACAAGACTGGGGAGTTCCTTTCCTCAAAAAACCAATCTTTTATTTGGTGAAACATAGTAGGCCAGTGCCCAGCGCGGAATACGAGGCACCGGGTCTAATTACTCTTCTTGCCTCTTGTTTCTCCCACGCTGGGCACAGCTTAATAGTTTGCGATGTCACAATGCATTGTCACATGGACATAAAAAAAAAAAACGAGGGCAATGACAAACGTTTCTCTATGTTAACATCCGGCGTCATTTCTGCGTTCGTGTTACAGAGCAGAGCTACAGAAACCAAGGAGGGACAGCAGACTTTGTAAAATGAAACAGAGGAAATCCCGACTGTAACTATAACGCTCGTATATGCATGGCATGTAGCGAACGATACGAAACGCGTGGTTCCCAGTAAAAGCGAGTGGATTTCCTCCTTGGCAGCGGGACACTGGGAGGCAGTGTGACTGCCCAACGGCGCGGCCAGCCCATTAGCGACGGAAAAAAAAAAAGGCTCGCGCTCATCAAGGAGGGTGGCACAGTGGGCGCACGTTGAGCTCACTTGCCGACCCGTGTCGACTCGGCGCGCGACCCGACACGCGGCGCGCTCGCGTGTCGGTGCTCTCCTCGTGGCGGAAGTGTCCTTTGCCGTCCTCCGCTTCTTGCTCCTCACCCCCCCAACACGGTCACTGAAACCCACGCAACCATGCTGGATTGTACGCAGCGCGAAAGAGGCAGGCCTACGGATTTCACAAAGCGTTGTGCATCCTGAAGTATCGAGGCAGGCTTCCCAAGAAAACTCGGAGTGGTCGTCTGTGGGCTCTACCTGCATAGAGACCGAGCACCCTTTTCGAGAGAGCAGTAGTGGCCAGGCTGTTTGGGAAGAGCGTCGATGTGAATGCCTTGGTATCAGTTTTCTCGAAGGTGTATTGTAAAGAAGAAGCGCCATGATGTAACCGAAAATTCCCCCAATTAAAACCAAAGTTTCCGATTTCAGGCCTATTTCTCTCTCTCTATCTCTCTCACTGCAGCAGCTTGGGAACTCTGTTAATTTGGAAAAGTGAGAGAATTTTGATTCTTTAAATTTCCTGAAACTCCGTAAAAAATTCTCTTTTCGTTAGATTTAACCCCTCAAATTTTATGAAAAATGGAAATTTCCGTATTGAAAAAGCTGCATCTCCCTGGCTACGTTTGTGGTCGAGCTGACGGCCTAGCTCTGTTATAGGCCAGGATATACGCAGCGAAAGCGCGGAGACTTCTGCATCGGAGGAGTCATTAACTAGATGCGCCTTTATTCGTGGCCAAAGCTTGAGCCTTCGTGGCGGTGGTGGTGGTGGTGAAAACATTTATTACGGATGAATAGGAGGTATGTTTGGATCAGCCCGTAAGGGACCGATCCGTACAAGCACTAGGTGGAGGTCCCTAGTATGGGACCCCAGTGGCGGTTGCCGCCGCCCGGGCGCGCCCGACTAAGGCTTGTTGGGCCTGTAAGTCGTGGCAGCCGAGCAGGGTCGCCTCCCAGTCCTCCCGGGTTGGGTTGGGGATGGGGGGAATAGCGGGGTTGGAGGGGCAGGCCCAAACCATGTGATAGGTGTCAGAGGACACTGCACTACAGTGTGGGCAGCTGCCACTAAAGGAGGGGTCAAAATGTTTTAGCGCTGCCGGGCACAGCAATGTATTGGTGAGAAGGCGGAGAAGCAGCCGCTCATCCGCCTTCTTCAGGCCTTTACATGGACTGGGGTAAAGGCGATGACAATTTTGATAATATGTTGTAATATCTTTGAATGTATAGACCGGATTAAAATCGGGTTCCTGATCGGATGGGGAGGAGAAAACAGCCCGGTGAGAGAGCGCGCGGGCGGCTGCGTCTGCTGCCTCGTTTCCTGCCAACCCCTGATGAGCAGGGGCCCATATGAGGTAACGGTGTGCGGGGTCCGTATCCCGTATGCAATTTTGGTATATTCGATAGGCTAGGAAGGGAGTGCAGCCTTGTTCGACGTTCCGACAGGCCCCTCGCGAGTCGGTGATTATGTATTTTGAATTGGAATGTGAGGCCGCGAGAGCAATCGCGACCTCTTCTGCTTGTGTTACACTGCGGGCTCTGAAAGTTAGGCCGTTAACTGTGTTGCTGTTGTGAACTACCGCGGCCGTGTACCATCCCCCGTGGTGAGGGCCGGAGGCGTCCACGTAGTAGACACCTGTTTTGTTGCCATAATATCTGGCTAGCGCTTCCGCTCGTGCCAGGCGCCGACCATTATGGTCTTCGTGTGACATGTTTGCTGGAAGAGGCCGCACGTGGAGGGCACGTCTCCACAGTTCCGGTATGCGAAACCTGTCTTCCATTGGAGGGGTGTGTTGGATATGGAGTCGAGTAAGAAGGCGGCGACCCGACTTCGTTAGCGACAGGCGCGTGTACTGGTTTGTAAGGTGCGCCTCCCGGAGCTCCCGGAAAGTGTTCACCACCCCAAGAGCCATAAGCCGGCTGTTTGAAGTAGTGATGGGGAGGTCAACGGCACGTTTAACAATTTTGCGAAGGATAACCTCAAGGGCGTCCTCCTCTTGTTTCCGTAGGTGGAGATAAGGAGTCGAATAGAGAATTCGACTAGTTACGAAGGCGTTTGCCAGCCGCAAGGCATCCTTACTTCGTAACCCTCCGCGTTTGTTGGAAACCCGGCGGACCATGCGGCCCACCTGGTCCCCCACCTTACGGAGTTTGGCCAATGTAGTGTCTGGCCGCCTGTGTTTGTGGATGTAGAGTCCGAGTACCCGTATCTCGTCACTTTCGCGTATGGGACCGCTCTCAAGAGAGAGAGATATTTTAGTTGTGCACTTCTGTGAGGGGCGGAGGTGCACAAATTCTGATTTTTGAGGGGGACATTGAAGACCGCAGCGGCGGGCGTAGCGGTCTACTATCGTCGCCGCTGTTTGCAGGCTGGTTTCAATGTCTCCTGTGCTGCCCTGTGTCGGAGTGGTAGGCCCTGGTTTGATTCCGAGCCTGGGCACAGGTTTTTTTTATTATTCAGAGAGTGTGCGGAGGGTTTCAGTGGCTCTCATAGATGTCACCAACGAATACGTTGGTTAGCGGTTAAGCGCAGGCTCTGTTAAGGCGCGTTTATACTCCGGCGTAACGCGCGCGCGCGCGCTGCACGGCGACGCTACGTCGGCCAAAGCGAGACCCTCTATACTCCAACTGCGCTTGACCGCCGACGCGTTCGGCGGCTTCGGCGCACTCTGACCGCACTGGCGGGGAAATTGGAGGATGTATCTATTGCGCGCCAAGTGCGCCAGCCGCCGCCGGCCCGGCCGGACCGGTTCGGCTCCGCGGCGAGGCGCGCGTTGTGACGTCATGTGCCTCCTCGGAGCACCGCCGCGGCGAAATCGCAAGTTCGCGCCCAGTAAAGCTTTCGCTTTAAAATCACCGATTGAAGACCACTCTTGCGGCGTTGCTCTCGTGCTAATGCCGACTCAACCCAAAGCAGCGCCTTGAACGGGGCAGTCGGTTGGCGTAAATTCTGAGGCAGGTGGTTAGCGCATACGTTATGTCACGTATAGAGAAACGCGCACAAATGCAATGCGGTTTGTGGAGATTAGCGTCCCGAAGCGACGTGTTTGAGGTTTCAGGGACGTCGCATAGCGGAGGGTTCAGGGTATGATTTAGAACACTTGGGGCTCTTTAGCGTACGCACTGACATATCGCACGCCACACGGACGCTTTTGTGTTTCACCTGCCTGAAAACGAGGCTGCCACTATCGGGCTCGATCCCGTGACGTTGGTTGTGCAGCCGAACGCCCATGCCACTGAACGCCTGTCCGGGTAGGAAACATGTGCAGGTCCAGAGTATGAAGACACATCACTTTATCGCCTGTTTATACTTAATGTGGAGTAGCATACACTGCGCCGCATTTTCAGCGACCAACTTATTTCAGGCTGCCCGATCACCATCTGCCCTAATAGAGCCGTCAAATAAAGTGTAATAAAAATAAAAATAAATCTACTGGTTGGCTGTGACTTCTTTGCGCAGAGCCCAAAAGGAATGTTGAAAGAGCAACACCTCCGCTCCAGCAGAGGGGTGTCGCGACCCGCGGGGATGCCGCTCGGGTACCGCACTGGACAATAGGACCCTTTGAGTAGCAGTTTCCCGCTCCGCTCAAGCGAGCGTCACCGGGCATTGGAAATACGATAGTCGGGCGCTGTCGCGTGCTGATTTATGCCATGCCTCTTCCTTCCCGCGTGCCCTCATAGGCAAGCCTAATGCTGGCGGCACAGTTGCGGATAAAGAAAGAAAAAAACTGACAAAAGGCATATAAAGAGAGAAAAAGGGAAACATGGGGGTGTGTGCGAAGCGCAAAAACTGTGGGCGGAACCGAGTAAAGAGAGCAAGGCACGATAATCGGGCACCGCGGAATAGAAGCTGGCCGTTGTTACCGAATTCCAGTCAACACGCGCGTGCTCTGTTAGAGGGAACACGCTGCTTGACTAATAACCTCGGCCGCGGCGCGCGCGGGTCGTGCCTGCGAAGGTTTCGCCGCATTAGCGACGCGTTCCGGTATGCTGCAGCTGTGATGGAGCCGCCCCCTCCCTCCCTCTCTCCCCTCTCTCTCTCTCTCTCTCTCTCTCTCTCTTTCCTCCCTCCTCCTAACCCAAAGCAGAGAAGAAAAATGCGGACCGGTTTCTATCCTCTAGGAGCTGTAGCGTATATGGAATGGATTTCGGCGTTAAAGATCCCCAGGTGGTCGAAATTACTCCGGAGCCCTCCACTCCGGCACCTCTTCTCTCCTTTCTTCTTTCAGTCCCTCCTTTATCCCCTCCCTTACGGCGCGGTTCAGGTGTCCAACGATATATGAGACAGATACTGCGCCATTTCCTTTCCCCCCAAAAAACCAATTAAATTAAGTTAGGCGACTCGCAACGCAGGACGGCGAGATGTTGATTATGTCTCTGCTTATAACCCGCCGCGGTGGCTCAGTGGTTAGGGCGCTCGACTACTGATCCGGAGTTCCCGGGTTCGAACCCGACCGCGGCGGCTGCGTTTTTATGGAGGAAAAACGCTAAGGCGCCCGTGTGCTGTGCGATGTCAGTGCACGTTAAAGATCCCCAGGTGGTCGAAATTATTCCGGAGCCCTCCACTACGGCACCTCTTCCTTCCTTTCTTCTTTCACTCCCTCCTTTATCCCTTCCCTTAAGGCACGGTTCAGGTGTCCGACGATACATGAGACAGATACTGCGCCATTTCCTTTCCCCAAAAAACCAATTATATATATCTCTGCTTATACTATATATAAACGCAGCCTATCGGCGCTTTCTCAGATAGAGTTCATACGCGAATATCGGGGCTTTGTTATTGATTCCTGTATCCCTGTATGCATAAATACGCTACTCCTACACAGTTTATAACAGATAATCTTACCGTGTGAGCTGCGGGCGACCGGCTCAGAAATGTAGTGTTTCGAGTAACACTGACATCAACCGGTGTGCACCGCACGCAGCGTGAGGTCTACGAACTTCTGTGATGTTCAGCGTGCAGTGCAGATTCCAGAAGTTACACAATGGCTCGCGGGTGGAAAATTAAATGGCCTTCTGAGCACACGTGATCACTATTTGTGCTTACATCAGTGTCGTCATAAGATGCTGGCGTTGGTTGTCATAACTTCTTTATTTACTTCCTAGAATCGTAACTGACCCTTTTAGTGTAATAAAAATACTCAGATACACTCATTGTCAAAATGTGATCAATAATTTATCGCGTGCTGCAGCAGTTGAGGTTCTGCTCGATGGTGCAACGTCCACTCATTGCATAAAAACAAACTCGGAATTCAAAGAAGGCGGCTGCGCTTTATGGAGGAAAAACGCCAAGGCGCCCGTGTGCTGTGCGATGTCATTGCACGTTGAAGATCCCCAGGTGGTCGGAATTATTCCGGAGCCCTCCACTACGGCACCTCTTTCTTCCTTTCTTCTTTCACTCCCTCCTTAATCCCTTCCCTTACGGCGCGGTTCAGGTGTCCAACGATATCTGAGACAGATACTGCGCCATTTCACTTCCCCGAAAAACAATTATTATTATTATTATTATTATTATTCAAAGAAGGGGTGAGAATCAATAGTTGTTGCACTCGTCTCTAGTTTCGACGGTTTCGCCAGAGACATCATGCTCCCGTCGGGTGCCTCCACCGTCGGCACTGTGTTCAGCGCCACCAGTGGCCAGTTTTGCGTCCGAAGTGGGATAGCGCCCCGTAGGAATACATACAAAAAAGTTTTAAAAGCATTTTATAATTTCACTGTGTACCTATGATGTGCCTTGGTGGAGAAAAGCCGAGTGCATCCTAGAACAGATTGCGGAAGTCTGAAGCATCATTTTTCGAAGGTGATGTATATTTAAAATGCCGGAATAAGTGCACGTGGGAGCCACACCCTTCGGGGGATGCCGGACAGGGGCGCGACCCATAGAAACACACGCAAACACAACTTTTCGAATATTTTGCTGGTCTCGCAGAGTACCCATGGAAACAGCCATTCGTTGACAGTTGTTGAATGCTTTTAAGAAGACTGCGACAAAGCATGCGAGGTCATTTCGAAGCTATCTTTTTAAACGCAATAATAATAATAGTAATAATAATAATAATAATAATAATAATAATAATAATAATAATAATAATAATTGCTTTTGGGGAAAAGGAAATGGCGCAGTATCTGTCTCATATATCGTTGGACACCTGAACCGCGCCGTAAGGGAAGGGATAAAGGAGGGAGTGAAAGAAGAAAGGAAGAAAGAGGTGCCGTAGTGGAGGGCTCCGGAATAATTTCGACCACCTGGGGATCTTTAACGTGCACTGACATCGCACAGCACACGGGCGCCTTAGCGTTTTTCCTCCATAAAAACGCAGCCGCCGCGGTCGGGTTCGAACCCGGGAACTCCGGAGCAGTAGCCGAGCGCCCTAACCACTGAGACACTGCGGCGGGTTAAAACGCCACGATAAATGTTTTTTTTTTTTGTGAAGCCGCTCTCTCAGCTGTTGTTTCTCCGAATTGCACAAGCTTCTCGTGGAGTCCAATATGCTGCCACGTGCGATTGCGTTTAACCTACACAGCCTATAGATAGTTCACGAAAAGCAGTTCTCAAACGGCACGATAAGCGAACGAAAGCAAACCGCGCACCATTGCAGACGACGGCGCAGACGGTATACCCCCGGCCGTCTCCGGCGTTGCGAGAGCCTCCTATGTGGACGCAGTGGGATATTGGCCGGTCATTGTCGTGGCAAGTTTCTTTCGAGGTGGAAACTTGACTAAATGCTTTAAGGTTTTTGAACTCAGTCACGTCTACGGCTCGAGGGAAAGAGTGACAGAAGATAGGAGTGCAGTAGCGGCGTCGTCAGCTACAGGCCGATGACAAACTATATGCGGGCAAGGAAACAAATGGGTGTTATTCTGATTTATTATATTGTACCGCTTCAAAGAACAGGTGTAACAAGAACGCAGCCTTCTACAGTTCTATGAATACAGCAAGAGACGCATGTGTGTTGGAAATAATTATGAAATAAAATTATAACAAGAGGCTTACTTCTGAGTATTCGAACGAGTTGAATCCAACGTTTTCGCCGCTGCTGCGTCATCGGAAAGCGGTAAAACTCGGTCTCCGTGGAAAATTCCGATAACTGCTGCGGTAGATCAACAAAGCAGCAATTAACTTTAATCTTTTTGGAGTCCATATAGGGGCGTTAAAGAAACTCCACAACGGGCCTCAATTCGCTGCTCACCTACCGCGCACAGCGAATTGCCCGTCAACATCCCACTCCGGACGCTCGCGCCGGCGCTAGAGGCGCGCGAATCGCTCCGGAGTTAGATTGGTTAGACGCGCACGGTGCCTACAGCGCTGTAGTCCGTCCTGGAGGTTTCTGGAATGAAACTTCTACTCACGCGTTTCCCAGGGCTTCTTAGTGCCAAACATTGCCAAATACCATTGCAGATCTAGGCTATCTCATCACTGGGAGTGCTACACTGCATGGAATTGAAGACTGTCTTGATCGAGTTCTTAAATGGCGCGTCCAGTATTACGTCTGATCAGCATATGGCCCCCAACTCTATATTGTTGGCTTCCAATCAAGCACAAAATTATGTATTCGCTGTGAAACGCAAAGCGAAAGTTTTTTTTCGACAGTCTTGTTTAGATATGGGCGAAGTAGTCTAGTGGCTGTAACGTCTATAATAGGCGTTCGGAACGTTGAACGATAGAGCGTAAACAGCCAGCACTTCTGATGAAAACTGACTTTTTTCTTTTCGTCTTGCATATTCAGTTTCGCGCCGAAAGAGCACGCCATCACCAAAAATCTTTGGTAATGCAGCAAGTTTGTCTTCACCGCAGGAAACGTGCAACATTTAGAGGGCATTGACCACCGAGACACTCGACGCATTCGCTACAGCGAACACATGACGACGGTCGTTGCGATGCGTGCGTCGGTTTACGATCTAATTATAGGGCCATATTGTTTCCGGGAGCGCCAGGACATGGCGTTTGCACCAACGCACACACGCACCGGACTGGAAGAGCAAAAGTTTATGCAGAACGCCCCGACGCATCCTCGGATGCACTACGTGGCCTAGCGAGCTTCTATTTCGGACTCACATTCCGGTTCCCGATCAAACAACGTCCTTCGCGGCTGATTAGCTTGTCAGCACCGCGCTGATTCGTAAACCAACAGAGCGTCTCGAGCCGGGGTCCGTGGAGGCCCGCCCCAACGGAGTCGGCCGCCATTTTGACGCTGCGCTCCACCCCCAGGGGCCGCCGTTTACGGTTCTCACTCAACGCGTAGCGGCCGCGCCGCGACCCACGGAACCTGCGGTGTCTGCGCCCCAAGAGCCCTCCATTTTCTTTTTTTTTTTGCCTTTGTGTGTATTGTTCTCCGAGGCAGGCCATGCGGAGCGCCCATTGCTTTTCGTACTTGGCTGCGAGTTGCGCAAAAAATACCGTTTGCTCGGCTTCGGACGCAGGAGCGCTGCAGTCCCGGATGCTTCGTTTGTTTGCAGCCGTGAGCCCAACGTAAACAAGCTCGTCGCGGCCGCTTGTGTCGGTAAAAAAAAAAAAAAGCCTTGGCGCTGTTTCTCTCTCCCTCCTTCTCTGCTTAGATGACTCTATAGTGCACGCACGGACGATCGATGACGATATTTCTTTTCGTGCGCGCTCTGTTCTTCTTTCGCTCTCTTCTGTTTTGTGCGCTAATGTTCGCCGCCGTCTTTCTCGCCGTGTAGCACAATTCGTAGGTGTACACACCCGGAAGAAATAAAAGTGGCGGCTAATGCGCATAAACACGGTATGTATATAGGTGCCCGTATGTCGCTTCCTTCTTCTTCGCGCATCTCTCATATATATATATATATATATATATATATATATATATATATATATATATATATATGTGTGTGTGTGTGTGTGTGTGTGTGTGTGTGTGTGTGTGTGTGTGTGTGTGTGTGTGTGTGTGTGTGTGTGTGTGTGTGTACAACGTCTGCGGTCCAGCTTTCAGCGCCAGGGAAATCGTCGGAACAAATTCTGTTTCGCATGTGCATCGGGAACCGAAGAGACTAGTGACGTGGTGGCACCCATGAGTTTGCTGTTGAGTGTGGAACGAGCTTCGGTTTCGGGAGTCGTTTCTATCCCCTGCGTTGGTTGTAGCGCTTCAGGCTTATATATGTCCGCGTCAAAGAGCGCGGGAACCGCTAATTATTTCGAGTTTCTGCAGTGCTGTTGCAGCTTGCATCATAATCATCATATACACCACCAACACCATCATCACCATGATTCAGCTTGCGTGCGCTCCATCCCTCTACTATAGGTATGCAAGATGTCCTGTCCCGCAGGCGCCAGCCGCGACCATCGTGTACGTATAACAACAGCAGCGCGTGTGTTGCGTAAATGTGGACGAAAATGAGACAAGGGGTGGAAAAACAGGATGGCGGTATATAGACAAGCGCTAACAAGAGGCTGACAAGAGTAGGAGCTGAGTGGGTTGTAAGGAAGGTCAGTGCGCTTGTGTGGAAACAATATGAAGTTTTTATGACGGTACAGCCGTGTCAGTGGGAATGCCTGTGATCGGCAGTCAACGGGCTCGGTGAGCGGGCGCATTGGATCACCATACAGCTGTACAGCGTGGTGGCTCAGTGGTTAGAGCGCTCGGCTACTGATCCGGAATACCCGGGTTCGAACCCGACCGCGGAAACTGCGTTTTTATGGAGGCAAAACGCTAAGGCGCCCGTGTGGTGTGCGATGGCAGAACACGTTAAAGATTCCCAGGTGGTGGAAATTATTCCGGAGCTCTCCACTACGGCACCTCTTTCTTCCTTTCTTCTTTCACTCCCTCCTTTATCCCTTCCCTTACGGCGCGGTTCGGGTGTCCGCCGTTATGTGAGACAGATACTGCGCCATTTCCTTTCCCCAAAAACCAATTACCGCGTGCAACGCCCTCGCACATGACACTGGCTCACACATTTTTATGTTCGATGCAGAAGTAAATATAAATGTTATTCCTCGGATAGAATCAAGTGTTCTTTTCCGTATAATGTTCATGCCAGTAGATTTCTGCTCATAAGGAAGCGGATATACCGGCTGCAAGTATACGAGACAAGAACACAAGGGGGCGAAAGAATGGGAGTCGCTTTGACACGGATGGTGCATGGTATACAAGTTAGAACAGCGGGAGAAGGCATACGACACGCACGGCACTGTTCCTTCTTCAGCCTGCGTAAGCGCTGTTATCACCTGCAAAAGAATCGGAGCCTGGCGTGGGACAAGAACAACCTGCTTGGGGAGAACTGAAAGCGGCCTTCCTTCTGCAGCGCATGAACTGTGCCTGTCAGTCATAATTGTCATCAGCAGCTAAAGTGCGAGACGCCTGACTGACTGCATGTGTTCGATCGTACACATAGCCTGCTCTGAGGTGCTCTTTCAATTTCAACGTGTACCCGCGCGCGTGAACATTTTCGTTCATTTTGTTTTTTCTTGTGTGGGAATCACTTGTTCTTCACTTCTTTTGCTAGACGTGGGATCCCTGGCTTGCCTCTCTCCCAGGTTGAGGTCTGCATGTCCCGGCTCGAAGGGCAATGTTTCAGAAGTTCGCAGTCTTTCAGCCAGCACAGCAGGACGGGTCCGTGCGGCTGAAGCGACGTTGGCTCCGAACGAGGCAGGCGTGCAGCGCACGCATGCAGTGCGTACCGCGGAAGCTGCTCTCATTGAAGAGGGGGGCGCAAGTGGTGGTCACCTGCTAAAGTCAACGAGGCGTGGCGTGGGAAACGGCCTGCTCTGGGCGGCCGCCTAACGACCCGGGCGGAGACCGGTGATCGGTGCTGGCACTGGCGCCGCATACTGCCGCTTACCGTGGACGCCGAGCTGTGCGCACAGTGGACACCCCGTATAATGTGACTATTTGACGGTGCAAACAGATGCTACATTAACCTCGGTGGGGCTTCACGATGAAATAGATAGATGGCCTGTTTCGGTGCATATACGAGATCCTACCTTCCCTATATATGCAAACAAGGAAATAATCATTGTAATAGCGCAATCGCCAGGGACTAGAAGGTTTTAATGCAGTCGAGAAGTGATTTCTGTCATATTTTTTGATGAAAAAATGAGAAACAGAAGCATGGCATCGACCAGTATAATGAATTTATTGCCAAATAAGGCGAGTATTTCGTTCAAATGCCGGCGTTCTTTCTTTTTTTTTCTTCTCTGGCAAAAAAGTAGAAGATAAAAACTGGCACTTATGGGGATAAAACCCACGACCTATACACGCCAAGACCGCGTTAGAATATTGAGGAGCGCAGGCAACTGACCTGCGTCTCTAGCATTGAACTGCTCAGCGGTTTCAACTGCAGCTTATGCTGTCATGCTTTTATATCCCACTCGTTATGCGATGCATGCGTCTATTATAAATATAATGCACGGCACAGTCTTTCGACGCATCGCTCGCGACAAATATTATTGCGGATACTCTTCGGTTCTGTGAACTGCGCAGAGGACAACAAATCCACGTGTGTTGCCGGGGCGCATCGAGTCTGGAAAGCATCGCACTCCGAACAGAATTCCCGACATATTACAGACGCTATGCCGCCATCTCTTACCAATATAGCACAGGGAGATACTTGTTTACAAATATACACGCGGTGTAAATACTCACTTCCTGTACCTCTTTACCATATATACCGGCAGCTTTTGCTCAAAAAATGAGCATGCCTGTTATCCACTGCATACCTGTCAATCAATGGCGAAGTCACGACACTGCATGGTTACTATAATGTCTACACATCAACACTATAACCAAATTTTCAGTCTTCACTCTCGTTAGCCGCTATGCAACAAAGCGTTCAGACGGGTCTGCAAACGCGGTTCCAATATAGACATCTACACTAAACGGCGTCGACCGCGCTCACGATGTCACAGGGGACAATGGGCGGGTAGGCGGGCAGCGGTCAAGCGGTCCTCGCAGCCCAAGCTCTGCGCGCTGGCAGTGTATATATAGCCTGCGGCCGACTAATGGTCTCCACAAATGCACCAGGGTCACCTTTTCGCTCCTCCTTATGCCTTACATGCACAAGGGCCAGTCTTCAGAAGTTCTCATTCAGGGGGGGGCGATTGTCGCCGCTGCCGCCGACTCTGCAGCATCAACAGCATCAGAAGCAATGGCGGGGAGGGTGTTGTTAGATGGATTTCAGTCTGAACGGCATCCCCCCTTTCTCTCTGACGCTTAGCGTGTACTGCGCATGGTATACGCCCCCGTGTTTGCGTGTCGCATACCAGAGACCGTGCGCACCTTATTCAGCGTCACGCCACCGCGGTTACGTGGAATGCCATCAGCGCGGTCCGCCGTTGGGCGAGCTACGGCGTTTGGGAAATAACACTGCGCGAGCAGCTGGCAGATATGAAGCATTAGCGTTGCAGAAACCATGTGCGCGAGTGGTGGGCGCGTATATATGAGACAACACAAATCGCTTAGCCTGTGTTTGCGCTTCTTTTTTTCTTGTGCGTGGCGAATGGATGCGCTCGAATTCGTGCACGATGCACGTGCTTGGAAGCGGTTCTTTTTTTTAAGACGGAGTGAATAATACCGGTTTGATATTGCATGTATCTGCACCTTCGGCTTCGCTGTCTGGCTGCTTGAAAGAACCGTCTGCCAAAACAGACACAGTGTGTATACTGTGGCGTGGAAAACTGTGACTGGCAGTCCTCTGAAGGCGGCCGCGGTGCAAGAGCGTCAACATATTGTGGACAGACGGTCCGGCTCGCTTTCTTCAAATGGGCAGGCTGTGTTAATAATTTGCTGGTTCCTTAGAAATGGCTTTCTTAGTCACGCTGGTTTGACTTTCCACGACAGTAGTGAAGAAACGCTGCTGCAAGTTTACCCGTATATACGTTTTCGCGTTGGCTCCGCTCTAGTAAAAGAAAAGATTAAATCGTGTGAGCGTATTTGGCATCTTTAATCATTACGGGCCAAAGCAAGGTATACGTTCAATTTTGAACTCCGTGCGAGTTCTTCAGCGTGCATGGAATCTCAGTGAGCGTGGAATGTTTGTATATCGATCACCTCCGCCGATATGCGGCCGCCGTGGCTGCAGGGTCGAAACGCGCGTGCTGTGCGGTCGACGCCATATATCCGCCTTTGTCACCTTATAATGAACGGAAGGTTACACCGTTGAACCGACCATACTTGAAAGGCGCAATGCTTGGCAACCATTATTACGTAGGTCCGGCACGCTGTGGCAGATTTTTTTTTTTTTCAGCGCCGGCACAGCACGTGCAGTAAAGATTGGAACAAAAACACTGTTAGAGGTGGCCCTTTGTTTCCGCAAAGGAAGGCCTTTCCACGGTGCCGTCATCGTATAGCCGCTCGCAGGATGTCGGCGCCACGCTGACGTCTCCTTGAAGGCTCATATATCTGTTGAGGTCAGGGGAGACGTAGTTGGAGAATTCCGTCCATGCAGGCTGGAGGTTCCAATTCCCAACAACACGCGCACATTTCTCATATTTACGTCCTGTTTTTGGCGCTAAAAAAGTGTCTAAATGCATCGCCAACTCCAACGAGCTATTTATCCTCTCAGATGCGCGTATACTTTCCTGGTTGCATAAAAATTTATTTCTTACGATGGTTTTCTTTGCCGTGACAATAATGAGGAAATATTGCTGCTTTTTCATGAGTACATGGTGTGTGTATATATATATATATATATATATATATATATATATATATATATATATATATATATATATATATATATATATATATATATATATATATATATATATATATATATATATATATATATATATATATATATATATATATATATATATATATATATATATATTAGGAGTGTATATAAACGAAATGAAACCGAGAGAGGGACGGAATTGGCCATGCATCTCCGTTGCTTGTGCACCTTCCTGTGCAACGCCACTTGTTCTGCAGAAACACTGGTCCGTAACTTTTAATGCGAAAGCACCAATCCGGTGGTCCTAACTCGATCAAAATCGTCTAACGTCTGCCTGCCCGCCCGCTTGTGATTCTGCGCGAGCCACAAGGGCAAGACGGCGTGCGCATGCACTCTAAACACGAATACGCCTATATGGGAGTAGAAAAGGACTAAGCTTGCTCTCTTTTTACTCCTTTCTGTTTAGAGTGCGCACATATGCGTCGACCGAGACAGTATACATGCAACTCGTATTATATGACATCATCACCTTCCCTCTGCACTCTACCTCTTCTTTCCCTTCCCTTTCCATTTCTCCTAGTGTAACCCTTCTCTCTCACTCTGTCCCTGAATGATGCATGAGGCATGGAGACATAATAATAATAATTGTTTTTTTGGGGGAAAGGAAATGGCGCAGTATCTGTCTCATATATCTTTGGACACCGGAACCGCGCCTTAAGGGAAGGGATAAGGGAGGGAGTGAAAGAAGAAAGGAAGAATGAGGTGCCGTAGTGGAGGGCTCCGGAACAATTTCGACCACCTGGGGATCTTTAACGTGCACTGACATCGCACAGCACACGGGCGCCTTAGCTTTCTTCCTCCATAAAAACGCAGCCGCCGCGGTCGGGTTCGAACCCGGGAACTCCGGATCAGTAGTCGAGCGCCCTAACCACTGAGCCACCGCGGCGGGGGCATGGAGACATAGAGGGTCTCGAAATTTGTTGCCACAAACATTCGCGCGCGCAGCGATATGCTGCGTGCGTGTTGCATGCAATAGAAACCCTACAAGCAGCTGCTGAACGAACAAGACTTCGTGCCGGAAAAGGATGGCTAAGGCGTCTGTTTATAAAATACGTTTTTTTTTCTTCTTTCCTTTCGCACCATAGTTTTACTTTGTGCCAGTCATCAAGAAAAACGCGCGCGTAACAAAGTATAAGCACGAGCACGAATGGATAAGATGGAAAAAAGATAAAGAGGAAAAAAGATAACGATAAGAAAGCTTAGGAAATAAACGCTTCTCTGGGTGGACGCGTCCACTTTTATGTCTCGCCGTGCTCCCTTTTACGACGTCGTGTCGCGCGACCGACGCCCCCATGGGTGCGCGCGCGACTCTTCCGGCCGTCCGACGAGGTCTCCGTCTCATGACGGCGACCCTCCTCTGCAGCCGCGGCTTGTAGGCGACTTTGCCGAACCTGATGCGCGCACTCCGCACTCGTAAATCACCACTCCGCGCGGTGAAATATGCCTTCTGCCTCGACTGACAAGGAGCGAGCTGTCTGCGAGAGAAAGCACACACAAAAAAAGAAAGGATGAAGCTCGTCTGTACGAGGAAAGACGACAAGCGTCGAATTAGCAAAAAAGTAAAATGAGGTCCGGAAGGGAGGGGGGTTAGAATAAATGTTACGAAGGCTGACTTTGCGCAGGATTAAACGCAACAGCCTAGCTCTAAGCGAGTATCGTTACGTGTGAATTGGCAGCGATCGAAGGCAGCGCAACATACCAAGCACTTATGAGACAGGAACTATAGCCAAGAACCGATGTGGTGATCCTTTCGGCCAGGCTATGCGAGAACTTACTGTTTCCTCAAGTAATTCGCGCAGCTTTCTAGTTTTTGCCCTTTATAACACAGTTAAGTGCGCAGAAGATGTTCTCACGAACTTGCTGCTGTGAAAGCAAATATGCCATTCAACGATGCGTCTCATATCATTATACGTCCCTTTTTTTTATTAGTAGAGGGTAGCCAACCGTGGCACCCTTCGGGTTAACATTCCTGCCTTTCCTCTTCTTTATCTCTCACTCTCTCGCTGTAGAGTTTGATGTCTGATGTTTTGCAGATGTTTTTGCCTTGCAGTGAATTCCCCTCGGCTGACGACAATAATGCAGATGTCTAATCAAGCGTCTCTGGAGACAGCAGAAACATCGTTATAACAGCCACAAACGTGTAGAGAACCCTGATTTGGTTTTCCCGTTCACTCCTGCGCGAAGCCACACGAGCCCAAAGACAGACTGCGAGGGGTGTCCTTCATACAGACTACACTATACCAGCACATTATTGTCCTAATGTGAAGAAAGCTGCGCGATTAAGATGACGTCAGTTTCCAGAGATAGTACATCTCATTCTATGAGTAGAGTATACGCTTTCCTATATACGCGCGTGAGCACCAGTTTCATACAAATGGCTTCAACTCACTTAGAGAATACTATCATAAAGGACGCTGTTATTTAGAGCCACTGGCCAAAATCATGGTGCAGGACAGGCGGTACGGGCCATTGTGACCTTTTGACAAGTGGTGCGGACAGGTGGCCTGAATTTTCGATCCTGAGAACATTTGCGTTCGCCGATGCTCGTCGCGATATGCTCGCGGCCTATAAGGCGCAGGGCATACTATACCAGACTCCATCAAGACGCTATTGTGGCCGCAGGGCAGTGCGCTCACTCGTGAGCGAACTTTGGTGAGCCTCTGTGCATTCCTCGAACACACGGGCTTGACGTCCCGTCTGTTCTCCGTCAGGTAGTTACACGCAGTGACCGAACGCTCCGCGAGTTCTACCTTGAACGATTAATAACTGGACGCCCCACTCCAGTTGTAACCTACACAGTGCTGTGCGCGTGTGTGATTTAATTCCTCTAAAATGAACTAATCACGCGCACAACCTGGACACATTTCTTATTGTGTAAATAGTTTGTACATATTACTTCTCCCCCTATCCTCTCTTCCTGTCCCCTCACCTCTTTCATTTCATTTCTCCGTTCTGCTTACTATCCTTTATTTCCGCTGCCCCAGCTCAGGTGCTTCAGTATCGATGGCAGATGCCGGGGCTAGCAAAAATCTTTTCCTTCCTTTTTACTATTATTTTTAATAAAACCACTACCACCACCACCACATTTGCTGTCCATGCATGTTTGAAGAGCCATCTCTTTTTTCGCCTCCTTCGTCAACACCAATATTCCTTTTCTTCACCTTCCCTTGCTTTTCCTCTATACCCCCTAGGTTATCGCTAAGGTTTTCCTCAATTAATCATCCCCTTCTCTCTCTTATACACAATGCTTTTAGTACGACAAAGCCTCGCTAGCTGTTTGAGCGGGCTAAGGTTCGAAAGGACGCTCAGTTGTGCAGGTAGCTGTATATTTTACAAACCAACTTCGGGTAGACTTTGCTGTCCTATACTGCTTGGTCTTTAGTTTCTTCCTGCTTATAATGAGCAGTGCTTATAATGTACAGTGGCCTCACTGATTGTCAAATGTGAAGTGCTCAAAGGACGTTTTTTAAAGCAATGTATGCAGCCCCAAACAGCAGCAGGCACTACTAACGCGTAATGATAGGATGCGTTTCTCGCGAATACGCAGCAACAATTAACATGTGGTGCGCATTACAAACACGGTGGTAAACCTCTGTGGACCCTTCATCGTTCAAGTCTCGTTCCAAGCACCAATCATTTCCATTCGATTTTACTGCATCAATGAAAGTACCACGGCATGTTTTCGCTCGCTTCTCCTTTGCTTTTACATAGCGCAAATGATAGCATTACCTTGAAAGCCTTCAAAACTTTGTCACCCTCTTGGTGAATAATAATAGTAATTGGTTTTTGGGGAAAGTAAATGGCGCAGTATCTGTCTCATATATCGTTGGACACCTGAACCGCGCTGTAAGGGAAGGGATAAAGGAGGGAGTGAAAGAAGAAAGGAAGGAAGAGGTGCCGTAGTGGAGGGCTCCGGAAAAATTTCGACCACCTGGGGATCTTTAACGTGCACTGACATCGCACAGCAAACGGGCGGCTTAGCGTTTTGCATCCATAAAAACGCAGCCGCCGCGGTCGGGTTCGCACCCGGGAACTCCAGATCAGTAGTCGAGCGCCCTAACCACTGAGCCACTGCGGCGAGTATCCTCTTGGTGATGTTTTCTTGCTCACGCATTGCAGGGTGCCATCCGAAACATTACAGCAAAGCTTTTTTTTTTTTTTGCTTTCGTCAAACGCAAATTCAATGTTTTTAATGTTCCTCCACTTGTAACGTTTCTGAAACGTTACAATGAGTGTTGGAATTAAGCATCTAAATAACATAAAAGCACCATTTTCTATAGTGACAACTTAGTCCTGCAAGAGCATGCAGGCTTGCCATTTGTGAAGGCACACAACTTAATCAAAGCTTTTGCAAGGACCAACGAAGAAGGCGACACTTGAGCTCCACAATACAGCACAACATGAAACTCGTTCACACTGACCTTCCGAACGAATATCATGGAGTCAAGTTTATATGATGAAGGATGTCCCCCATGAGTGATAGTGGCGAATGGGTAATACGCAAATATTTGTGACAAAATAATGAGCAGTGCATGCAATCTATGCCAGGCACAATATAATAGATTTAGCTGCAAACTATACTACTAGTTGAAGAGTAGAGAGAGATTAAACATTTATTTATTTATTTTATACTGCGGAATCGCTTGACTTCAAGCAGGGGATTGTGGGTGGGGTCCTCAGTCCGAGACTCCAGTGGTTGCTGCCGACGCTTTGGCGATGGCGACTATAGCGCCTCCTGGTCTTCCAGGGTGCCACTGGCCAGCGTCACCTCGCACACTGCTCTAGCGCCGCGTTGTGTGGCTTTAAGTGGTTCGATTTAGCTGAGCATGTCCATGTAATGTGCGTGAATGTGGCAATTTCGCCACACCAAGGACATGTATCTGCGTATAATGTTGGGTGAATGCGATGTAGGTGGTGAAGATTGGGGAAAGTAAGTGTTTGGATGCGTCTTAGCGGGTAGGCGTCCGCCGGGGAAAGTTTCAAGAAGTGTAACGACAGTGCAAAAAGTTTTGAGCCATCATGCTTTAAATATATTTTAATGTTGCCTAATAGTTATGATTTGATCACTGTAACAACTTTTCTGACAGCATTAAACAATGCTTAGTTGGAACATCGAACTAATTTTATGATACAACAAATAACATTATTTGATAATTTCTAACATTATAAAAGCGTTTTAAGTCAGTATTGGCGCAATGTTTGCGATGAATACTAAACGAACCTTTACAATATAACAGAAAACGTTATTTGTTTATTTTTTACGTAAACGTAACGTACGGTGCGATAATAACGTTACTACAACTTACATTACAATTTGATAGTGTAAGGTGGGGTTTATTCTGAGAAGCTTCCTAACGGGAGCAGGGCCAACAGCGGGTCAGCTAGTCCAGCCGAGAGCGTGTGCCAGGCGATGACCATGCAGCTCGCGCATATGCTCGTCGTCTTCTTTACAATAGTATTATTCTAATGTTAGTTACTGTACCTGGGCTAATGCTGAAACCAAGATCTATTAGCGACATTGTGTAGCGTTATTTGGAAGCTCGTCTACGATGTCGAGGACATTAATACTTCCAGTGAGCTTGCGAGAACTAGCCAACCCTTCGTAAGTGTAGCCAACCCATTTTTCTTTTGACGTTGCCGCCTCTGCCTTGAAAAATAAATCCGCGGCCTGGCAAGTTCGTGAGAACACCGCACGAATCATGTCGTGCGTTGGCTACAGAACCGAAAGCCTATGGAATGTATCTGCTCACATCGCTTCGCTTGTTGCTGCATAGTGTCATTGCTTACGCGCGGCATGAAATGGCAGATACGTTATCACAAACCACTCGAATATGACACCGCGGACGAGGCGCACTTGACACTGAATGATAAATTATACCTATCGCCAAATGCCCTCATCCAGGACTGTTAGCACTTGCACGGCAGGTATACCCATAGTGAACAGAGCAAAGTTTTCCCTCACCGCAACAAAAGTTGGCATCTGCAAAGGAAACGGCAGCTACTCCACGCGGAGTTCTGAAAAGGAATTAGAATCAGCTGAAGGAAATGACGGAGAATGAACGGGTGCGTATGCAATGCGAACGATTTGTTCCGTTCAGCCAGCTCATTTCATTTAATTTAATTCATTTCATTCATTTAATTCATTAATTTAATTCATTAATTTAATCAGTTTAATTTAATTTATCGGCGTAACAGAGAGGAGTAGGTAACTAACAATATATACATCTGTAATAGGCAGATTAATTAAGATGATTATACACAGCAGACTTGAAGGCGTCGGGTGCAGTGATGGACACGCCTCGCATTCGGGAGGTGCTGGGTTCGATCCTCAGTGGCTTTGGGGAGGCGCCGGTTTTCTAATGGGTACAAGGTTTCCGTCAGCACGGTAATCGGCTTTTCTGGTGTGAAATGTTTGGGCAAAGGGTCTTGGATCAAGCCTTTGTTTTGACGGGCCAGTGATTCATCCCGCCACCAACCATCCCTAAATCCGCCTCGTGTGGCAAAAGACCACATGTGGCCCTTTTTGATGATGAATTGATTAATGGACGATCTCTTCGTTGCTCTACCGTATTATCTACTAGTTTCATGGTTGGCTAAAAGAAAAAAAAAAGTAGTTATGTTGCTTCCTCTCCTTTTTCCTTCGGGCTCCAAAGTTGTTGCCTTTGGCTCATCGATATGTCGGCACCGGATCCATCACTGCGGTTATTGCAAGACACGCGACGTCTTTTGAACCGCAGAAGAACAGGGGAAAAAGAAAGGCGGAGAGGTGGGTGGGGAAGTCGGTGATGGCACGCGGACTCACACGAACCGAAGAAAGCGATCGGTGCCACCGGCGTTGCCCCGGGGCAGCATTCGTCTGGTCCCTCTGCCCCCAGGAAAGCAATAACTCAGCCGGTGGTATATACTACCAGGACTGAGGAGGAGCGAGAGGCTCCTTTTCCTCCGCTTTTCCGTCTATACTCGGGGAGCAGTGGCAGCAGTGCACATACTGATGGAAAGGCGCGCCACTCAGATAGCGCACCGTCTGTCAGTGCGAGTGGTACGTAGCATGACGCCTTCTTGACTGCTTGCTCTCGTCCAAACGGCCGGACCCGCAGTCCGCTGAGAGCCCCTACAGCTTCTAGAATACTACGGCGGCGGCGGTAGCGGCCGCCCTCTCCTTTCGGGACACGTCGCGAGAGAAAGTGAAACCCGAACCCCGGTCAATTTTCCGACCCTGCGTGCGTCTGCAGCACGGGTCGCTACACTGGAAGAGAAATAAAGGAATGGGGAGACAGTGGGGAGGTGACGGGCGGTCGTTGGCTCGGTTCGTTTTTCTAAGCCGAGACCGCAAGTCTGTCTGTCTGGACTGTTTGGGTGCGCCGTGTATACCCCCCCCCCCTCCCCTCCCCCCCCACCCCCGCCGCCACGCCGTCGTCGCCGTCTTTGAGTCTCTCTTGTCTCAGCGAACACTCGGAGACTGACTATGCAGCTGACCGCCACTGCGTCACCTCCTCCCCACTTCACTCTTTCTAAACACTCTTTTCTAGCCTTTCTTTTTTGCTATGCCTTCCGTGCACGGAAGCGGCCGACGGTCGCCCCCAAGACCTTGTGTACTTGCGCTGTCGTCGCACCATCACTTTAGGAAGGCGGCCGTGTTTCGGGGAAGCAGCGTCTCTTTCCAGGCCCTGCCGAGACTGGTCGCGATGCGTCCGGAATTCTTGGCTACAGGAATTCTTTGTTTCTGTCTGCATGTCTCGTCTGAGCTCGCGTGCCTGCGAAGCTCACTAATACCTCATTGAGTGTGCCCTGCAGGGCCAGTTTGTTCTTTATGAGTGATCGACATTAAGGTGTAACCGATAGCTGTTTGAATTTGTTGCTGGGACGTTATTCTCTTGTGTCTGCCGTTTACAACTTAATATTGCTCACATTCAGCTGAAGCCTGATGACGTCCTGAGAAGGCGCAGGAATATTTGCTTTAAATCAGGGAAAGAACAATTAAGCCCAGCCGCTTCCTCAGTTGGTAAAGCGATTGCTCCGGTGAAGCGATGGTCCCTCGTTTGAGCCCGCCTTTGTACACTGCACAACATGGACTGGTGGGCGAGTTGGTTCTTGCGAACCAGCGCAACAGCTTGATGCCAAAATAATAATAATAATAATTGGTTTTTGGGGAAAGGAAATGGCGCAGTATCTCTCTCATATATATATCTTTGGACACCTGAACCGCGCCGTAAGGGAAGGGATAAAGGAGGGATTGAAAGAAGAAAGGAAGAAAGGGGTGCCGTAGTGGAGGGCTCCGGAATAATTTCGACCACCTGGGGATCTTTAACGTGCACTGACATCGCACAGCACACGGGCGCCTTAGCGTTTTTTCCTCCATAAAAACGCAGCCGCCGCGGGAACTCCGGATCAGTAGTCGAGCGCCCTAACCAGTGAGCCACCGCGGCGGGGCTTGATGCCAAACAACAAAAGGAACAAAACACAGCGCTGTTTTGTCACTTTCTTGTTTGGCTTACAGCCGTTGCTCTGGTCTACAAGAACTTTGTACACTGCGTTTCTTGCCAAATGGTCCCTTTTACAATGCCGCAATTCTGCATTGCTGCCAACAGTGGCTCCTGATGGGAGTTGGGAAATATTTGAAAAGAAGAAAGAGATCTGTGCAATGATTTTCGAGCGCGCCATAATGTCTTGAGAGTTCTACCTCTGGCCCTTTGAAAAAGGCCGCATACCTTCGGAAAGCGCGGGGCAGTGTCGGTGGACACGAAACCTAGTTTTGTGAGATAGTTGGTTTGGTTCGGTTTATGGGGGTTTAACGTCCCAAAGCGACCCAGGCTATGAGGGACGCCGTAGTGGAGGGCTCCGGAAATTTCGGCCACCTGGGGTTCTTTAACGTGCACTGACATCGCACAGTACACGGGCCTCTAGAATTTCGGCTCCATCGAAATTCGGCCGCCGCGGCCGGGATCGAACCCGCGTCTTTCGGGCCATCAGCCGAGCGCCATAACCACTCAGCCACCGCGGCGGCTAGTGAGATAGTTGATTTGAACTCAGTGACAACAATATCATAAAAATGGAAAGGAAATTAAGCGCTGAAGATTAATAAGCGATGCAAAATGAAGTAAACTAAACTAACATCCTGTCGCAGTTGCTTAATCACAACCGAAGGCTTACTGACGCACGTTTGCTTCGAGCCATGTTATCGTGCCTAAGGGAAGCGTAGCTCAGAAGACATCTCTCAAGAAAACGGGAGAGCTACAATTTCGCCGCTAATTCCGAATCTTTCTTTAATTTCTGCTCCCTCGATGTCCATTGACACTAGCACTTGTCACTTTTATCGCTGCGCTGCTTATCTCAGCATCATGATAAATTTGTCGACTCAGATCAGAGCGCAATGAGCCCTACGATTTAGCGTTGTGGAAGAAATGTGCACCTGAGCTTCCGCGCTCATGCGAGCATATTAGTTATGGCGGCGCTGGTTCATAACAGTTTGGAAGGCTCGTCATCATTTCTCCTTCACAGGATGGATGTATCATTACGTAGTTTATCGAGGTACTGCAAAAAAAAAATACAGCTGTTAAAGGACGCCTCCTTTCCCAGTGAATTTCAGCGCCATTGCTTTGCGGACAAACAAGCGGACAAAAGGTTAGGTCGATTGTTGTTGTTACCCGCCGCGGTGGCTCAGTGGTTAGGGCGCTCGACTACTGATCCAGAGTTCCCGGGTTCGAACCCGACCGCGGCGGCTGCGTTTTTATGGAGGAGAAACGCTAAGGCGCCCGTGTGCTGTGCGATGTCAGTGCACGTTAAAGATCCCCAGGTGGTCGAAATTATTCCGGAGCCCTCCACTACGGCACTTGTCTCTTCCTTTCTTCTTTCACACCCTCTTTTATCCCTTCCCTTACGGCGCGGTACAGGTGTCCGGTGATATATGAGACAGATACTGCGCCATTTCGTTTCCCCAAAAACCAATTATTATTATTATTATTGTTGTGGATTTTTTCTACGTACCAAAGCAAAAATAGAGAGAGGGGGAGTGAATTATGAATGGAAAAACAGGGAGGTTAACCAGGCGACGCCCAGTATGCTACCCTACACGTGAGAAGGGGGACGAAGGGAAAGATAGAAAGGGGAGAGAGGAAGGTAGATTAATTTTTCGCGTGTCCGTAACTAGCAGGGTACACTGGACACACTCTGAAAGTTTACAGCCTTGAAATCAATCCTGAGTCTTTCAAGATTTATTTGAAGCAACATCACAGCTGTCCTCTGCGATGAGGGTTCAGTCCAAGGACCCTGTATCTTGGCTTCACTAAGGCGGCGAGGATCTAAGCGGCAAAAATCGAAAGATTTAAAACATAGTGAAGACGTTCCAGCGTGGACGCATGCCGGATTACTGGACGCCTCCTGCGCATGCGCGGTGTCCACACCTCACCCCTACCATGCCAAATCTCTCTGTTAGATCTTGCGATCTCGTCGTGGAAAAGAGATCTCAGAACTACTCGGCTGACGACTGCGTTCCTTTTATTTTTTTGGCGCACAGTAACGGCATTCCTTTGAGCGTTGGACAAGGGGGAGAACTCATTTCGGTTCAGCAGAGCTTATAGGAAGAGCTCAGAAGAGTATTTCGTCCCGCCAAGCGGCAGTCGGAGCGCAGAGACCACCGCATAGGGCACGTAGTACGCCTCCCGGCCATTTGCGCCCTAATGACTCCGGCCTGGGAAGCACGACGGGGAAAGACATTACGCCAGTAACAAGCATGGCACGCAGAGAAAGAAAACAATTGAAAGGAGTCGGCGCGCGTATTATCATAAAGGTGCAAAGGCACCCATCGGTGGTGCGCGTCGGGGTGCTCCGGCGCTGCGCCCGCAGCGGTGGGGGGCGTCCTCGCGAGGGAGAGCGGGGCGCGGGCGGGGCCAGGCCGCTGCCCGCCTCTGAGCCCTCCGCGGGGCGCATGGCGGACCGGCGCAGACGAGGCGCAGTCCGGCCATGCGATGCCCGAGCACCGGACTGCCCGGCCACGTCAACGACGCCAAACTTAAGCTGCCTCACCCGACCTCCTTATCTACTCCGGTGGAGTCCGGAGCGTGCAAGACAGCACCACCGGTGGCCACTACCTGATGACGAACGCGCAAGAGCCATGGACTTCCCTCGAGAGTACCGTTCAAGGCGAGTGCATGTGCAGTAGTTCGGCGCAGTCGTCCCGTGAAATGCGACTCGCGGAAGCCTGTGTGCTGTAAACGAAAGCTTGTTGGAGACTTTTGAACTTTGTGGAATCATCGCTGACCACCCTGACCGGAAGAGAAGTGTCTTGGCCGCAGAAGACTGTTAAGCGCAGACTGATCAAACGGCGTCATTTGAATATTGTGGTTCCCAGGCACATGGACTGTGATCAATGCGTGACTGGCCGAAGCCGTTTCTGCCTGGAGGGTGTCCTTGATGGTAGTGCGCGGGCAGGGCCCGAGGCGTACACTGGAAGCGAAAGATCACGCTACTCTTTGCAGCCTGGTGTGTGAAAACCGAAGAACAAAACGCCTCGAAAAAGAACTCCGCGCGGCTTTTTTCTTTTGCCGTAGAGAGGGACCCCGAATGGGCCCCGTGCGTCGGAGGCTCCCTACCCACAGCTGCGGCCGAGGAGATCGCTCTTCCAGACGCTAGTGTGCACGGCTTTTAGATTGAGGACCGTTCGTAGAAGTGCGCGTTAAGGTGGCGGCAACTCGAGACTGATTATTTTTTGAAGGCAACAGTTTGAAAACCGGATAAAAAACGAGGTCCGTCCTATATTTATTTTTTAAATTTTTGCGTGGAACACTCTCATAAACAGCCGTGATCATCACAAGCAAAACCGCGGGATTAGCGAAAAATACTGGGAAGAACGGTTCAGAACTGGAGTGTTCGCAGCCCATCAATTTGGCGAGCCATCGTTCCGTTTTTCTGTTCTTAAAAGTAACCGCGCTACAAATGCACCCATTGATCTGTCTTCGACGGACTGCGACATGACAGTCCAGCAGGGAGGCCTCACTTTCTTCATCACGAAACATTACGGAATCCTGCCGGTGGTGTGTGTGCTTTGTGACGCCTGCTAACAATTCCTTCGAGGGCAGACCAAGGGTGTATTGTAGTCTTTCATACAGTCGTAACGCTAGAAAACCTAAGAGGAATTTACGACCACCGACTGAGTTACGTGTGAAACCGCAGCTATAGTTCTCTGTTCACCCACTTACGAAGCCCGCAAAGCCACACGCCTTCCGCCAGCCGATATAAAAGCAACCAAAGTGCATCAGGCGTAGCCATCTCAAGTCCAGTCCAAGAAATCGTGAGTCGCGCCTTCGTGCTAGTAAGTGCGCAGCAACACAGCCAAAGACTGCGCGTATTCGTCTACGGAAGCCAAGGGCCAAGACTGCGGAGGTAGAAGGACGTTCAAGCGACGGTCCTTACGCAACGAGATCGCCGTAGAGCACCGCCCATTGCGTACTGCGAAGGTCTGTCCATCCGGAGACATGAGCCTGGTGGGCGGCTTCCCTCCGTCGGCCGCGGCCTTCGCAGCGCCGGAGTCTCTGTACGGCGCGTACTACGCGGGCGGTCCTCCGGGAGCCGAGTACCTGGGCTGGCTTCTCGGGGACCAGGCGGCGGCCGGCGACTTGAGCGGCAGTGGCGGCGTGCCGGCGTGCTCGTACTCGGCCGGCGGACCCGCGAGGCCGGGCTCGGACGAGCCCTGGGCCTCGCCTCACCCGCCCAGCGCCCCGCCGGCGCGCGGGGTCAAGCGGCGGGTGACCGCCAACCGCAAGGAGCGACGCCGCACGCAGAGCATCAACAACGCCTTCGCCGAGCTGCGCGAGTGCATCCCCAACGTGCCGGCCGACACCAAGCTGTCCAAGATCAAGACGCTGCGGCTGGCCACCTCGTACATCGCCTACCTCATGGACCTGCTGCAGGGACCGCCCAACGCGGCCCACCAGGCGTGCTTCAAGGCAGACCTGCAGGCGGCCCACGCCGCGCTCACCCTGCACCAACAGCAGCAGCAGCAGCAACAGCAACATCAACAGCAGCAGCAGCAGCAGCAGCAGCAGCAGCACCCACAGCCGCAACTCACGCCGCTCGGATCCCCCGACGACGTGCGCCGCAAGGAACTGGTAAGTGTGCCCTCTTCTTTGTAGCGAAAGCGCGAGGTACATCCGTGTATGCGGGCCTATTTGATTTCGTTCGGAACAGATCAATTAGAACAGAAAGTGTAGAAAGTTAACTACGGTAATAAGATAATTCATCCGATGAAATATGTTTGACGAGGGTACCTACCTGGTCTGATAATTCGCAGTCACGAGGGTGTCTCTAGCTAATGTAGTATTTTTATAGAAAGATCTGAAGTGTATAAAGTAACGCACCCTATATACACTGCAGCTGTTGACGCTGCATGACGGCACTTTCTCAGCTACAAGCCGGGGAAAATTTCATACTATATTTTTTTTAAATAAACAGGATTCCATTGAAGAAGTGAATAGGGATAGAAGCTTTATGTTATCCCGGCCTTAGACCTCTATAAATACCTTTTGACCAGAATAAGTTACTACATATACCTATACAAGTGCAGAAAATGGACACTGTTAAATACCTGAGGAATAGCGAGTCACTGGCGAGCGAGAGTGGCAATCCACCTGACGGGGATAGCCAGTTCATGAATACTGCATGTGGGTGTCAGTTCACAGAAATTTCTATATCCGTGGCTTTTGGTGCGCTGAGGGAGAGCATTATGTTATCGGCCGCGAACGATTACAGACCACTGAAGCGGCTCAGGTCCGAGTCGTCGAATTCAAGCCGTGAGAGAAAAAAAAAACTGCTGTATTTCCTGAACAGTTACTCTCTTTATATATCTCTCTGTGTAATTGAATTGTAGCAGCGGTGTAGAGGCTACACAACTGGCGTCACAACATATTTGAATGATGACTTCATGTTTGGCTGATTGGTACAAATACACTTCCTGGCGCAAATGCCTAGGTGTACACGAATGCTCTGTTTGAAAACGCCCACCCTCCCCTCGCCACCCGGTCCTCGAACAAAGTTACAGTTCCATTTGAACTGTCAGGTAAATGACAAGCGCACTGCGTGTGGTCACGGCGGTGAGTCGATTTTAGGTCGCCAGGGATTTCATGTTGTCATGGTTCACGTGTTATTTTAATGTTTGGTGAGTGCATGTGCATTGCATGTCCTCAAGCACTGTGCTTGAATATGTCGTTGAGGGTGTCGGAGGAAGGGGAGTAAACTCGCTCATGCGCACAGCGGCAGTGCTAAGCCGTATTCGTGAATTCAGTTTAACCTGGAAGGTGGCTTTCCAAACCGCAAGCTGGATATTCATTTGATTGCAGAGCCACCATGACTTATGAAGCCGCCACAAGCGGTCTTGTCTTTGATGGAGCATTTGTCGGTAACCGGATCTATTCGCATGCCGATAAGATATAATTATAATTGTTTTTTTTTGGGGGGGGGGGCGGGGGAAGGAAACGGCGCAGTATCTGTCTCATATATCGGCGGACACCTGAACCGCGCCGTAAGGGAATGGATAAAGGAGGGAGTGAAAGAAGAAAGGGTTGCCGTAGTGGAGGGCTCCGGAATAATTTCGACCACCTGGGGATCTATAACGTGCACTGACATCGCACAGCTCACGGGCGCCTTCGCGTTTTGCCTCCATAAAAACGCAGCCGCCGCGGTCGGGTTTGAACCCGGGAACTCCGGATCAGTAGCCGAGCGCCCTAACCACTGAGCCACCGCGGCGGTTCAAATGTGGAATTACACTTTTTGCACGGATGATATGGTAGCAGCTAGTGGAATTATTACGGTGAAACTCATGGAAGTCAACAATGCACGAATTAAAATTCCTCGTGCTTCTTAATTGTGAGCTGCGAAGAAAACGCGACAGAACATCCGAATTACTTTGGTTCCCGATTCTAAGCTCGTCACAACTTACAACACATAATTTAAACATGTGAAATT
The DNA here is from genome assembly GCF_052857255.1 of Amblyomma americanum. NCBI lineage: Eukaryota > Metazoa > Arthropoda > Arachnida > Ixodida > Ixodidae > Amblyomma > Amblyomma americanum. The sequence continues at coordinate 121,309,705 of NC_135500.1, forward strand.
TCGGCACATTGAAACTTAGGATAACCGCGTCTGGCAGACATATTGTCGTGGGTCCTGTCCGTGGCTTGTTACTTCGCGAGGCAAGCTCCAGCAAGACACATTTCTAGGATGAAGAGCTGCTTGTGTGCGTGGCAGTCCGAGAATCGCTTGACCAAAAATAGCCTACAGGTCGAAGGCATGAGGCTTAACGGCAGCACCGTTTCCCTTTAGTTGGCTGCATATTCTACATATCAGCAGGAGCACTGTACCTCGTGCTAACCTTTCGGCCTCTGCTGTCATTAAGTTTTGTTTTTCTATGTCCTCTACTGTTATAGGCGGTGTTTCATTTTATTCTTGACGGACTTTTTAAACTAATGCTACAATAGCTACAAAGCGCCGCTTTCGGAATTGGTTTATGTGGCCAGGCCGATATCCTGTCCAAGCATATCGGTGAATATTGGCTGATTACCAACGCGTTCTAAATGTCTTACTGATATTTTTGCTGTAATTAGTCTGCATTTCCTTAAATTACCATGTATGACCCAAGTCCTTCGTGGCATCTTCTAGCTTCCAATGACAAGTGTATGAGACAAGTGCTACAGGAGGAAGAGCACAGGAACACAGCTAAAACATGAAATGTGAAGACAGTTATTGGTAAAAATGTGTGCACTGTACACGCATGCACGCACGCACGCACGCGCACGCGCACACACACACACGACATGGGAATGTCACACACACACACACACACACACACACACACACACACACACACACACACACACACACACACACACACACACACACACACACACACACCTTTCGTGTTTTGTGTTCTAGCTCGAAAACGAACCACCCGTCCGCTTTCAGACCTCGGAGAATGCGGTTGTAACTTCAGTCCACGCTGGGCTCACGAAGAGCCAGCTGCAGCTAGGCTCTGCTGGTTCTAAGAACGCCTCGGGATGTGGCGCCCCCATTCTGTCCCCGTGTCCCTGCAGCCTCTCTCGCGACGCCGTCTCGAGGGCAGCGTCTCTCCCCCCTGTCGGGATCCCGGCTTTTGTTCGACCACGTCGGCTGTAATTGAGTTGTTGCACGTGGTGTCCGCTTCGTCCGTTCCGCTGTCTCGCCTCCTTCTGCGAAAGCTAGAGTCTTGGTCAATGCACGCTGTGGCCATGGCTGCCTCTCTCTCGGGCAGGAACACGAAAGCAGCAGCGCTGAACGTTTCACGCTTTGGATTCAGCCTTTGGTCCATGTGGGAAAGAATGGTCGGAGTTTGAGTGGCTAGCAAAATCTTTTGGGTGGACTCTGTTGGTATCCATAGTTTTCGAGCTGAGGTCTTCAGCAGGGACGATATGCCGAAGAGCAGTATCTCTAGCTTTCAAGTAAAGGTTGCGCGTAGCTTCTCAGAGCACGAGCTTTTGTTCCTGAAAGAAACAAGGAAGGAAATGGATTAGTTGCCACTGCGATATCTCCCAGAGGCTCTGCGAAAGAGAAGGAGAAAAAAATCACTTTTTTTTGGCCTTCTTAATTAGACGCATAGAACGATTGCGAGCCGGACCAGGACTCGCTGTAGGTTGTCGTCTGTACCTTTAACAGTGCTGTGTCTTAGGTTTCCCACTTGTTTCTAGTTTTGTTTTTAAGTGCGCTGCTTTTCCTTTTAAATTGTTTTATTTTCTTTTGATAATTTAGCTCATTTTCATTTATCTTGAATCGGCGTTAAGCCGGGCATAGCGTTGCTTGTGCGGGCTCTCTCTGTCTCTCTCTCTTTTATGTTGTCTTTATATCTTCTGAGAGGACCAATAAAAGGGTAAAATGGGCGCATGAGGAAGGACAATTAGGGCAATGAGGCTGCTGTATGAAGCTTGTTATAAGGATAGCCTAGCAGGGGCTAAGAGTAATTGGAATTCGTTACCGGAATCTGTTTTTTCCTCGCAAAATTTTTCTGATGCGTTAAATCGTCTATTTACCTGCTAATATTGATTATATGTATGTTTTGTATACGTGTGCTGCTGATATTGTATAAGTTTATTCGTTTGGTTTATTCTTTTGGTATCCGTGCGCTGCTAACATTGTATAAGTTTATTCTTTTGGTTTTATTCTTTTGGTTTCCGTGTGCTGCTAATATTGAATAACTTTATTCTTTTGGTTATGTAACATTATATGTTCACTCCTGCTTGGGCCAAGCAGTGGCCTGCAGTATTATGAAATAAATAAAATAAATAAAATAATTGGAATTGAATTCTGCGGTTTACGCGAGTTTCTCGGATAGCGAGGGAAGGGAGAGATAGGAAGGTTAACCGGAAAATGTCTGGTTGCGTAAACCCTAACGTGGGGGGTGGAACAAAGGGAGAAAGAAAAAAGAGTGGGTAGGAAAGTTGAGTTCATCGTGTCAACAGAGCGTGACCGTAGCCAGAGGTCATATGTGTTCGATAAAAACAAATAACGTCCACATGTGTTTACAGGCGGACACTCATGCGTGTTGTTGTTGTTGCCTGAAAAGATGATGGCACATACCCACGGTGGGGGATTGGCCAGTGTTTGGTGCAGGTCCAAACAGGGAATGTCTAATCCAAGTCTCTAGTTTGGATACATAAACAGTGCTTTCGTGTCGCTCTTGTTTGAATGTCGCTCTTGTTTGTGTGTCTCTTGTTTGAATACATAAACAGGGCTTTCGTGTCGCTCCGCGCTGACGAAAGCTGATGCTACGCATCTAAATTTTTGGCCTTTAGCAAGAGTCAACCAAAGGGTCAGCAATTACAGGGCCTCCAGGAGATGCCAATAGATGACGGAGATGGTTGGGTGTGCACGAAGGGGAGCAAGGAAAAAAGAAATTGACTACGCTTACGCTTGCACATAGCATCTGAGAGGCGTTTCGAAGCGTTTTGTGGTGTCTCACGACCGCACCTTCCACCAATAATAAATAGAGATTGCACGATGCGTGAGGCACAGTTTGCGTTCACGTGGTGGTCATCTGATCTCGGGGAAGAGCTACGCTTCTTATAAGAGGGTAAGTGCAGCGCGAAGCACGAATCACAGACCGAATTTCGCGTTGGCTTCGGGTAGCGTCCTATGGATACAGCTCTCGCCAGAGCTGTATATAGCATCTGCCCCGCCTTGCCGCTGAATGTGTGTATACTTCGCAAGAAAGTGCCGCACGAAATACCTCAACCGCGGCGAATCATTGCGGGAACAAACTTCAACTCACTCTAACGCGTCCGGCTTGTCGCCAGAAGCTTCTTCGTCTTGGTTCCCACGTCGGAAGCATTCTCTTGTTCTGGACGCCTCAAACGAGATCAGGCAGAGGATATTCATCATGAAACGGCCAAGGTTGAGCCCCATAGAAACTAAGCATTTAGAAATTTATACCACCATGACTTTTCGCAAGCCATCGCTACACAATCACCGAATGAGACGTCTCCGCAGTGAAGTATCTCCGGCAGGCGTTACAGCCTCCCGTACCAGACTGCCTTCCCCACAGTCGTCAGAGGCCGCCGCGGTGGCTGAGTGGTTATGGCGCTCGGCTGCCGGCCCGAAAGACGCGGGTTCGATCCCGGCCGCGGCGGTCGAATTTCCATGGAGGCGAAATTCTAGAGGCCCGTGTGCTGTGCGATGTCAGTGCACGTAAAAGAACCCCAGGTGGTCGAAACTTCCGGAGCCCTTCACTACAGCGTCTCTCATAGCCTGAGTCGCTTTGGGACGTTAAACCCCCATAAAAACAAAAAAAAGCCACAGACGTCAGCAAATACGCGACAAGCCCGAAGGCGTTGCGGTGCCTTTTGTCGGCTCCGCGGGGCACCGCGTGCAGCTGCGTCGCGCAGCCGCCTTATTTACACTGAATACACCGCGCCGTGAATCCTCCGCGCTTGTTCCCGCCTGGGGAGAGAGCGAGAGAGGGGGGAAAAGCTGTCACTGCGTCCAAGCGTGTCTCGGTGCATGGTGCGTCCATCGGGACCACTACACGACACTTGTCGGCCCGCTAGGCCCCGACGGGAGCGCACCCTGGGGGTGTCTCTGTCCGAAAAGATGCTGCCACAGGGGTCGGGCCGAAACGTCACTTTAGCGACGCCGGTTTGTCAGCGAGGCAGCGACATGAATCGGCGGGCCTCGCGGGCGCACGCGTGAGGCGCTGAAACACGTGTATCCGATTGCAGAGCAAACATGGCAGAGCCGACTACGCTGCGACCTCCTCTCCCACCCTTCTTTTCATTGCTTCTTCCTTTTCCTTTTCGTAGCAATGTCTGTCGTCGCTTTCACCTAGGGAAATGCATACCGCTTCAAAATTCGTGTCAACCGAGCTGTCTCGACTTGCGTCCTCTCGAATGTCCATTCAGTGTACCTCAGTATTACCCCTTTTAAAAAGACGACGGCAACAGAGACCTAATATTAGGCCTCCGGGGATTCAAGAACTAGGTATTGTTGCGCCTAGTTGCTGTTGTTGTTGTTGCCTCGAATAAGATGGCACATACCCACGGTGGGGGATGGGCCAGAAAATAACAATATTAACGATATTAATTGGCGCCATACTTCACGCCCTTGAATATTTTGCGCTCGTCGTCTTCTGCTGTAAGCACGTTACATCTTCACATGCTCAGAAAAATATCTCGCCCTCAATACTTCTTCTGCCTCACCTTTATTTGTTTTCGTAACTGTAAGCTCTGCAACTATGTACCCACAATTGCTCTGTCACGAATTTTTTTTTTTTTTTTTTTTGCGCGAGAGACGAACGATATGGGATCACGTTTGTAGCGAGCGCTATTGTCCTCAGTCTGCAGAGCCTTTGTAAAAACTTTCCTGTTATTGTGAATCTGTGCTTTCAATTGTTGCCACCCCTTATGTAACACCACTCTTTTGGGGCCTTTAAGGTAATGAAATTAAATGAATCAACTGATCAACCGACACAGATCCGCTGTCTACAACCTTGAGCGAGCAGCGTCAGATCGCTCATTTAGACCGCTGACTCTCCCGTGCAATGAAGAGCACTTTCCCCTCTGCCAAGTGTTGGCGTCTGCAGGTGCGGATAGATCACCTTACATCACCTCGCTGTTTAATAAAACGACGCGTCTAAACGCGAGCGTCGTAGTCATGCAGTAGTATACAATAGTCATGCAGGTCCGGAAATGCGTTATGCGCGCACCATGACCGGCACACCTTTTCGTTAGAGAGCTCTCTTTAAAACTTTAAGCGTTTTGTTGTCACGGTCACTCTCGGCAAGGACGTGCTCCCACGGCGCGCGATGTGCTGTGCGGGAGCCCGTTCTTGTGTTGCTCAAAACTACGCGTCTCCTGTGACGGTGGGGATCCCACGGTGGTTGGCATACGTGTCGCCTCTCAGTTCGCTTTGAAAACAAAGCCCGCGTCGGCCCCGGTGTGCGTTATCGAATCACCGCGTCCTTGCGTATGCATATTTTATTTCGTGTTCCATTGTTCTCATGGTCGCGGCACACCTGTCTCCTGGCTATACTGAGATGGAAAAGGCGCCGCTAGGATAGTCAGTGGCCTTGTTTCAACAATTCTAAATGCTTTAATCTGTAAAATACGTTCCTTAGACTAGCCCTTTTCATTCTCCTAACATTAACCAACAAATACTTTAATCGGCGTTCCGTCACTTCGCCGAAGTGACTTCGTCTCTAGTGAAACAGGTCAGTTAAATGCTTGGCATGCTAACTAAGTTATTAAATGAGCGTTTAGGTCGGCATGCGTTAAAATCAAGCTGGAAACCCCGAAAGTCGCGTTGTTTGTATACGTCACAGCTGAGGCGGAAACTAACAGGCGTTCGACTGAAGACAAGGTGACCATTTAAAACCAAGTGATTCGCTGGTTGTACGACTGGAGGTTAGCTTAGAAGACGTTGCAAGAATCTGCGCGGATTTCAAGGGGTCGCACACGGAGCCAGACGTGCAGTGCTTTTGGGAACTTCCCGGGATGACCGGATCAGTCGCCGAGCCCGTTCAGTGAGACTTCTGCCGCTCTCCTGCATGGTGTTCCTTGAACTTAAGATCGCTCTTCTTCCTAACACGTAAGATCCTACGGCAGAGGACATGCACAATTACTATCTGTAGACCTTTCCATCTTGTATACACGCAGATGTTGAGGTACCTGCTCTTTGAACTGTTGCAAGCCAGTTCAGAGAGCTTGCGCTACGGTATGCAACGGTACGGTATGCAAAACCTGGGGGGGGGGGGGGGGGGGGTCTATAGCGTGACAAGACATATTGACCTGGGAGCTGTTTGGACAGCATCAATCCCGAAATCTGGCCTGAAGTCTATGTAAACTGACTTCCCAGGACAGGACCAGGGGCTTTGTATGCATTGAGGACCGGTGTGGAATGAGCGTTTTTGTACCAGTATGGCATCGTTCACGCATGACACTGCAGGCGCGCTGCTGTTTAAGGTTCTAAAGAAGAAAAAAATAGAAATAAACTGCGGTGAAAGCGACGGAGGGCCGACGGGAGAAATGCGGAGAAAGTCGGCGAATGCGAACTCGTCCTTCTCGAGAACTGGCCGCGCCTAATCGTAGCGAGACGTTACAGCGACTGCAGCCTGGATCGTAAATCACGTACTCTGCGCACCCAGACGCTGCGCTTTGCGGAAAGGAAACCCTCGAGTTAAAACTTCACCGACAGACTGTAGCGTCTCGATCGCGAGTCTTCGAAGTGTGCAGATTAGCTCGGCCGCAGCAAGCTGCCGTTGGCATTGCTTTAAACACGTCGCGGGCAGCGTCGCCGCGCCGCGCATCTCGGCGTTCGTCACAGGGCCTCCCGATGCGCCGCGCTGTCCGAGCGGCCTACGATAGCCGAGGCAGGCGTAACCGGAGCCCGCGCGTTCCCCGGCGGCGGCGGCAGAGGAGCAGAGATAAAGCGCGCCCTTCCATCGCACGCCAACAAGGGGCCCCCATTGAAAGTGGCTGGCGCCAGCCCGACGGCGCTTCTTCATCGGCGCAGCCTTGATTCCCTCGAAGGCGATGCGCCGTTGGCGCTCGAATCCATTTTTCAGTCACGACGACGCCCCGTGCTCCTCAGCGGGCCGAGACCGCGTGACAACATCGGCGAGATGAGCCGGAGCGGAGGAGTCCTCTTCGCTGCTAACCCGGAGCGTTTAGGGGCGAACGCGAACTTCCGTTATGTGCGCTACGTACAGACTTCGACTCTGTACGAACCACGCAATAACGACGCAGTTTTTTTTTTTTTGTACGCAGAAATAGTTTTATCAGTGCAGCTTGTCCTTGCATGCAGTTATCATTTTGTGTGTGTGGGCTTCACTGTTCATTTACTGGAAGCGTTGCTCAAGTCGCTGCGCTTATCAGCAACGTCATTCGTCACACTGTCACTAATGACAACGTGTCCGTCGCTTCCTGACGATTCGTCTCCGTCTTCGATCGTGTCAACGTCCTCACTCCCTCGTGTCTTCCAAAGCCAAGCTGATGGCGTGTGGCGATGCTATAGAGTGTACCGGTTCTAGGAAGCCCGTCTTTCCTCTTCCGTCAGACATTTAACAGCAGGTCCGCTTTCCGGCTCCTCTTCTTCTGCGTAAGATGGGCCGATCCTGATGTGCACGTGTGGTTACAGAGTTGTGACTGGCATGGCCGCTAAAGTGTGGTGCCCTTCGAAGCTGCCATTTCTTTGTCTCCATGGATTTCCCTTTATTTCCTTGGAATTGCTCTACCTTGCTGGGCGGTAGAGTATACTCCAGTATACCGAGCTGACGACCCGCGCACGCAGTGACTCCGTTAGGCATGCAGTTGTCATCATCATCAGATCATCTACGTGCTCTGCATATAGACAAAGGCCCCCGCCATGATATCCAATCGGCCTTGTCCTATGTGCCACCTGTGGCACCCTATCCCTGGCAATGCCGCCATGATTATTGACTTTTCAGCTGAAAAATTTTGTTTCGTAATTTATGGAGGCTCTTTATGGGGGCTCTTTACGATCTTAACATTTATCACTTGACTAACGGAGCCGCCGCGGTGGCTGAGTGGTTACGGCGCTTGACTGCTGGTTCTAAAGACGCGGGTTCGATCCCGGCCGCGGCGGTCGAATTTCGATGGAGGCGAAATTCTAGAGGCCCGTGTACTGTGCGATGTCAGAGAACGTTAAAGAACCCTAGGTGGTAGAAATTTCCGGAGCCCTTCACTACGGCGTCTCTCATAGCCTGAGTCTTTTCGGGACGTTAAACACCCATAAATTAAACTAAACTTGTCTAATGGGATGAATATGTCGTTTATTGCCGAGTATAGCCTTTCCGCAAACCACTCTATTGCCATGGTTGATTGAAGTTTGTTCTGATCCTTTTAGCAGTTACCTTTGGAAATACCTTGCGGCAGCGGCAAGTGAGATAATTGGTCCGCAATTTTTCGTCTTTTGACATTATTTTTCTAATCGATTAATGTGATGTTACCATTCTTTCATGCTTTTGTAAACCTGAGGTCAAGAAACGTTGCACAGTTTCCTATAGCAAAGCACCTCCGCCGTCCTCCATCTGTTCTGCAGTCACTTGATCCTCATCTAGCGCTCTTCGCCTCTGCATTGCTTGTAAGGGTTTCATTGCTTCCTCTTTTGGTTAAACGGGAAATTTTTATTTCCTGGACTCTACTGTTTCTACCGTTAGGCTGCGACTGTCCGTTAAGTCTACACAGATTTCCTATACTACACTGAACCATCTTACTCCAAACAGGTTGTCATTCATCGCCATCACCTCTTCGGTAAAGTTATCTTCTTCGGTTAAAGCAGAATATGTGCTCACGAGCGCCGACGTGCGGTCTTGTGTTTTCCTTTTGCCGCAAACTCCTTTATTCACTTCCTCCTCAGAGGCTGCATTCATTTGCGGTTCGACCATTGCCTCAGCCAGCCGTGCGCTCACCTCCAGGAAATCCGTGGTCCACGCGACAACACTCACCCTTCCTCCCCACCCGCCCACTTGCTCCTTAGCTTTCCCCATCCGTTCCCTTCTCGGATCCACCTTATTACAGCACCTCCATATTCTGCGCATAGTACCGCGTTGGGCACCCATTATGGGTCCTAGTTAATTCACACACACCCCATTTGGACCCTTCTGTGTCTGTTTCCTGTCCTTGCGTTGGCAGTCGAAGGTAATCATCGTTCTTCTCAGATTATTTCTTTGTGCCAATTCTAGTTATTTCATGCCATTTCTGGAATCTGCATGCACCACAATGTCCTGCTCCCTGCTCGCATCTTCTGTACCTTCGCTCTCTCAAGTTGCACGCTAAACAGAAAGGAGTAGAAAGAGAGCGTGCTGTCTCCTCTAGCGAACACCCTCTGATAGCAGGGAGCACGCTAAAGGACACCGTACTCCTTTTTTATTCCCATGTTGGCGTATTTGAATGGGGGTACACTCTAAACATTAATACACCTAAATGGGAGTAAAAAGGGAGTAAGCTGTCCTCTAGAGCACTCCCTTTTATTTATTTTATTTATTTTATTTATTTACAAAATACTGCCGACACTGAGTCCAAGCAGGGTGGGCGAACAAGGCAATCAAACCACAAAGAACGCAGCACTTAAAAAAAAGAACACAATATAGCTATAATTTAAGTGCTGCGTTCTTTGTGGTTTGATTGCCTTGTTCGAAAAAAAAAAAGAACAGAATATAGCTATAATTTTAGCCCCGCCGCGGTGGCTCAGTGGTTAGGTCGCTCGACTACTAATCCGGAGTTCCCGGTTTCGAACCCGACCGCGGCGGCTGCGTTTTTATGGAGGAAAAACGCTAAGGCGCCCGTGTGCTGTGCGATGTCAGTGCACGTTAAAGATCCCCAGGTGGTCGAAATTATTCCGGAAACCCTCCACTACGGCACCTCTCTCTTCCTTTCTTCTTTCACTCCCTCCTTTATCTCTTCCCTTACGGCGCGGTTCAGGTGTCCAAAGATATATGAGACAGATACTGCGCCATTTCCTTTCCCTCCAAAAACCAATTATTATTATAGCTCTAATTTGTTAAAACTCATGGGACAATGGTTTAATTAGCTGATTCCAATCTGTTATTGTGCGTGGCAAAAACGGGTGTTTGTTAGAGGACAGTTTAACCCCTTTTTAATCCTTTCTGCTTTGAGTGTACGATTAAGTGGGAAGACTGACTATAGCTCGAACAGACCAACATACGAAGGCCACTGTATAAACGGGTCTTTTGCTTGAATCGTCACCAACTCCCGACCAGCTCGCCCTATTTCTCTTCCTCCACCGATAAGCATTCCGTGCTCATTCATTCATTCATTCATTCATTCATTCATTCATTCATTCATTCATTCATTCATTTTTCGATCGCGTGGCCTCTGCAGTACACTGTCGCGCGCCTTCCTTGCCTTGCCCTTCTCCGCGGGAAGCCCCCGTGACGACGTTGCGCGGAGCTCGGCCGGTGCTCTGGATTGTCTCCATCGCGGCGGTCCTGCCATAACAAGAGGCATTCCTGCGGGCGAAAATACTCGCGTATACACGCTGCTGCTGCTTCTGCGTTTCCGCCACGCCGTGTGGGGCTGCCTTCCTGGGCAGCGTCTGCATGGGCATGTGTACAAGATATTCCAGTTCGTGCGTCATCCGCGTCGTGTCGCGGCTTGGGTGCATACTGCAGTGTGTGCTCGTGGTTGCAGTAGACAGCACGTGCTTGTATACACCGACTCATGCACTGTTTCTGCTGGCCAAAAACAAAACGGAAACGAGGGAAGGAAAATATTACGGGTTTTCTCACGAAAAGCTCGGCGTCACAAGGCTCACCGCCCTGTGGAGTCTTGCAGCTACAGGAAAATATTGTTCTGAGGTTTCTAGCTCGGGATAAGCGAACGTATGAATATCAATTTCGCCTTTTGCTTTTAGATATTGTTGCTTAATGTTCTCAGAACGTTAGAGAAGAAAAGATTGGAGCCGTAAGATTCTCACAAATCCGGAAAGTTGAGTGATCAAGTTTGCTGAACGCATAAAATTTCCGGCCGCGGCGGCCGCATTGCGACCCATGTGGTGAGAATTCGGGGCAGGTTAAAGAATCACGGGTAGTGAAATCAATCCGCATTGCTTCAATATACGATTGCATGCACGATTTCCTGTGTTCAGTCGTACTACATAAAAAAAGCATTTTTCTTTTATTAAACGCTCGCAGATTTGCTGCGAGTGACTGAAAACAAAGACATAGCTTGAATGTTAAATGATTAACACTTAATTGATTTAAAGTATTCGGAAAGTAGACAACGTATTGTGATTGCATTGCCTATTTATCGATTACAGATCCCACTGTAGTCGCACACACGAAGTGTCATATGCAGTGAAAGGAGGCCTTCCAGCCAATGGCGTCGACGGATTATCGTGATGTCGGGTTAACCTCCCAGCGTTGCATCGCAGGTGGCTGGCAGGTGCTTCCATGAAAAGGAATTAACCTCGAAGCAATGGCCATCGGTCGACGCTATTGGCTACAGGGCCTCCCTTTGATAGGTGCTCGCCGCTTCTTTCTTGAGTTCTGTGTATGCGACACATATTCTGTTTACCTGTTCGTTGCATAGATCCATGCCACGGTAGCGCTACGTCAATATAGCAGCTTTCTTTAGCCTATACTTACAGGCGCTTTATAATGCGCTATAAACGTCAAGTCCTGGGAAAATTGCACGGCAGTAACAATAGTACACGATGAGCTGCACAATTCCTTACCTGCCAGTAGAGTAAGTCGCGTACTCTGAGCTTCTTGCAATGTGGGAACATGCAGAGTTTAATACTCGTGACCAGAAATAAGTGTCAGGCGCTCGCAGGATGTTATTCGATCCCACACGACTTTGCGGTGCTTGCCGAAAACTTTCTTTCCATCCTTCTCATCCCCTTCTCCCAGCAGCAATTTGTATACGTCACTTAACGTCAACTGCTCCACCGCATCCACAAGACCGCGTAAAACTGAATTACGGAGGCAACGTGCACTTTCGATACACTGCGATAAAAATCACGTCACGGCGGGAGCGCCGTGTCACGCGAGAAATCTCGATTCCCGCGGATAATCGTTCGTGTGCCGTCCGTGGACCCTTGCTCGCGGCGTCAAAAACAGGCGCTCGCCACCAAGCCGCGCACGCGCCATTCACTCACAGTCCAGTCGCGGCAGGGACATCCGCAGCCCCAATTTACTAATTGTGTTGAAGAGATCCTCTACACGATAAGGTATTAACGCTCTATTGCCCTCTCTATAAGCTTGCGGTCGCACTGCACTCCTCGTTTGATTTTGTCGTGAACGCCTTATCGCATGCGTCCTCAGGGACAGCACAGCCGGCGACATATATATCCAACACTCTAGGCGGTATTGGCACACCTCCCACTCCTTTCATTCTTCCCCATTCAACGACTTCGTGCGGAGGCTTTCCCGTAACCATGCCCGTAACGGTGCCTGCGTGGCGGGCACGCATGGGAGGGAAGGACCGCCCTGGTCACGTGGCCCTGGTCGACCGGTTTACCCCTCCTTCCCCGTTCCCTCTTTCGATTCTCCCCTTGCCTCTAGCGGCGGCAACAACAATGGCGGAGGCCGCCTGGTATTTCCCATTACGGGATAATCTAATAAGCTCCCGACGACGGCCCGACGGAGCTGGGGCCGTTTGCAGGCTTCGCGGTGGCCTGGCGGCGGGATCTATCTAGCGCTCTCGCTGATGCAGACGCACGCCCCGAACACCGAGGGACGAAAAAAACAATCGGGTAAGAACGCGAGAGCGAGCGGGGCTGGCTGCCGCTTCGTTTTATCGCTGCGCGGATAACTCAACGGGCGACCGAGGGTCTGCGCGGGGCGCCCCCGTTGTACGTGGGGAGGCGTCTCGGTGCGGTCTCTGGTGTGTGCGCGCGGTTAATGCGCGAACTTCAGATATGCTATCGGTTACTCTACGAGAGCGCTTCTTTAGGGACAGATTAAGTAAGAGTAAATAAATAAACTGCTGTATCGTCCGTGAGTGATGGAAATTTGTGAGTCGTAAGATAAAATGTGAGAGGGAAATTCAACTACACGCTACTGCCAAGGTAGAGGGTACAGTGCGGTCTTTCACTGTTTTCGCATCTGCAGCGTAATATGTATTAGAATGAAGCTGGCGATGCCTCATGACACTTTTAGACGCGGTCCTAGCTATCCTTCCCTATAGCCCTTGCCATCTAGGGATAGAGAGGGAGATGTGAAAGCGCTCGTGGAGGATGATACTCACTAAGGCGGTGCACTTAAGGCTGTATAGTTGGCGTAACATATATCGAAGTGATACAGCGCCAGAGACGGCACAATGTCTCTCACTGTGGCCTGTCTTTCTCGTGCTGTACCTATTCGCCAGGAAGCTGTTAAAAGGCCGCAGGAGTATTGATGTAAAAGAAAAAAGAACACACGGCGGAAAATAAAGAGTATGTGCAGGTGTCGCACTATGGCTTTAAGGGGCCTTCAATCGCACAAGCAGCAAGCCGACTTTAATCACTGTTTTCAGCCAATTTACTTTTCATAGAAATTATTTATATGAAGACCTGCTTTATGGATCTTTTAGCGGGAACCAATCTGTTCAGATTCACGAAAAACAATAGCATACTTGAGATATCACCCAGGAAGGAGCACTAAACGATGTGGAGCTCGTGTTCGTGTAGAAGTATGACGAAGTCTGTACGTTGTATCCTTCCCTTCTTATTTATTCGCCCTTGGCAGTCTGAGAAGTCGTTTCGGAAAAAAATCGCAGAACGGCGGGACAGGGGATTAAATGAGAAACGCTGCGCGCTTTGTGCAATCTGCAGGGGTGAAAAGTCATTGCCTGTTGGCGAAAAGAGGACAACGCACTGTTGCGTAGGGAGCAGAGGAGGAAGGAGGAGGAAAAAACTTTTTTTAAAATTGAAGGGGAGTTGGGCGAGCTTGTGGGTGGGGCCCTCATTCCAGGGCTCCACTGGCTTGATCTGCCCTGCGGACCTGTTGTACGTATGAGGGCCCATTGGTCCTCCAGCTTATCGCTGGTGAGCAGCGCCTCCCACCGCTCAAAAGTTGCACGCTCAATCGCGATAGTCTGTTACCACTGTTTATGTATCTAACAAAGGCCACACGTCTTTGTGAAAATGTTAACCGTTTAGAACATAAAAAAAAACAGGTATCTACGCAGCTGTGCCACTCATGCAACTCAGAACTACTGAGGAGTGCACGGACTACGAAACGGTGATGATTTCAAACGTCTACAGTTCTTCATTAACCCGGTAACACTCCTTCGAAGGAAGAGCGCGAGAAAAAAATCCGGCCGTATGCACCGAGGTAACCAGGTCAGCTCGGAGAGCGTGACT